>NC_046610.1:6250316-6566149 GCF_900324465.2 Anabas testudineus | reverse complement strand
GGGGTCCATCCCATGGGGGTCCTAGTGCGAATTTTGTGGGCGCTCACACTCAAGATCAACTAACGTCAGCCAATGGCCAATGTCAGCTTGTGTCTAACAAGTTCAAGGGGCCATAACACCCATACCTTGTTTCTTACAAAAGTCACTCCAAACCTCAGCTACCAAATTTCAGACAAATTAGACAAAAAACTGTTTTTGCTCACCTGAGCTATGGTGGGGGGATATCTACTATCAGTTTTTTAATCAAGTCACAGAATGAAACTCGCTACAGTCAAACAGTTATGTCGGACGTCACGTCAGGATTTCACATTGTATATTGAAGCATACAGTAAATATATGAACCAGAATACAAAGATGAAGAATGTAGAATAACATAAGAATAAGAATAAAAAACATAAATGAATATCGCATAGACTGACTACAAAGCTGAGGCAAATATGATCTTGTTAAACAGCAGCCTATGTGAGCTGCTTTGGTGATTTGTTTGATTTATCAAAAGAACATAAAACAGATATTTCTTTGCACTTACCCCCTCATCAGCTTTTAGTTTGCGATGTTATAGCTTTATACTTTTTTCTCACAGCAAATCTACTATTATTGCCCTCTGAGAAACAGCTCTACGTACACATAACTGTCTTGTTGCAGGAATGTTTACGTTTTTGCTTCTATTAGCCACAACCTGGTCCTTTCAGGATCTATCAGGGGAAATCTGTGGAACAATTTCACCCTTCACTTGTTTCTTTCAAAACAACATACAAATGCGATCCATATTCTAAGACAAGCAGAGGATGTCTGGATGACAGCGGATGAAGGACTGAGTGACACAAATACTCTAGTTATTGAAATTGCAAAGTAAAAAATTCTATCAGGGAACAACAAAGAGGTGATTTTTCTTAAATGCAATTAATATAGATGCTGAGTTGATTAGGTTTAGCAGGACTGTTAAAGTTTTATATGAGCCTCTGCTGAACTTCAGAATAAATTTTTATTCAGATTACTTAGGGTTTAATTTTGACAGCGTTTTTCATAAAAAGATGCTTCTGTAGTGACCAAAATATAGACACAATGATGTCAGTATTGTAATAAGACCAGCTAAAACATTTCTTTTTTACTCTGAGGTAGGTAGTAAGGTCATTGTCTTCAAGTCAAGATCAAGTGTTAATCTAAGCAAGACCTTTAATGAGTTAATTGTTTTTAACTGGTTAATGCATCTAACTTTTTCATAGTTCTTATCCATGTCCACTTTACATCAATAAGGGATGTGTAATGTTAAGGAAGCATCTTACATACAGTGAAGCTATCGTAACCCTACCGGTTTTGACCCCTTTTAGCCAATGTAAGGCATGAATGAATTCAGTTGTGATGTGTCAGGTCCAGTCAGTTATGTTTTGATTCCAAACCAGTTTTCTCTGTGCTAATTGCCATATCTTCAGAAAAGTAAAAGGTATTGTTACTGCACTTTGTACAGTTCTTCTTCAAACAGAAAATAAGACAATAAAAGAAGATCCTTGACATCCAGAGCGCTGGAAGATGCACACAAGTCTATTTTGCAGCAAAGTTCAGTTTATCTATATCACAGCATGTCAATTCAACATGAAGCAAATCTTCTCCAATTACACATATCAAGACAAGCTAACCACTGTTTATATTGGATAATTTGACAGCAGGCATGTCAGAAATTGGACACTTGGAACTGCTCAAACTGCAACCCAAGCCTGTCTGACATGTTGAAATCCACCCTATCACCCAGCCTGATTGTTTAAGTGTCAGCTTGATTCTAAAATAAGTAAATTTGGAATATAAATAACTTTGCCAGCTAAACACTGGACACTGTGTGTTAGAAAAAATGTTATGGTGAGTATTGGAGATTACGACTGCATGTGTAAACGAGTACAGCAGTGAGTGAGAGTGACTATTGTGGTCTATGTTTGAAATTATGCTGCTGCATGAATGTGATTTATGAGCTAAGTTGCCTCACATATTTTCTCTCCCTGTCACAGATCCTGAGTCAGAGCTTGTGGCTCCAGCAATTGTGATTGGACCCAAAGACATAACAGTGGTGGCAGGGAGCGAGGCTACATTAGAGTGCATTGCTAATGCCAGGTAAATTTATTTTATGTACATTTGCACTCACACACACAAAAGCCAATTCTTTTCTTGCTAGACAGCGCTGTTTTCTTCCAGGGCAATTAGAGGACACCACATAAACTCATAGCTCAGCAAGTCTTTCCTCCCAGTATTATTGTATAGCTACATTGGCACACACACACACACACACACACACACACACCAGGCCAAGTTAACTTAAACAGAAGTTGGATCAGAGTCCCATCTGACATCAGCAAAGAAACTAAACACACCCACAAGATCACACTGCCAAGTACTGCTTTTGATCACGCGCACATGCTTTCTAGTTGTCCGGACACTCATTGATAAAATGCATTCCCTAGCCCAATGCCACAAGTTTAACATGTACAGCTAATTTCTAATACAAACCCTTATCTAAAGCTAATTGAAATCTTAACCCTACAAATATGCCATAACCCTTTGATGTCATGACAATCAGCCAAAATATGCTTAAAACACATAAATGCCCTCACAATGTTGGTAACAAACTAAACTTTGACCACACTCACAGGTCAGCAATTCTCAAAGATCTGCTTCTCCCACACCAGCTCAATGGGGTTCAGATCTCATGACTGAGCTGGGAAAGCCATCACAGAGAATATCATAGCAGCTCCTTCTCTGGATAATTATTATACAGCCAGGAAGAATGCTTTGTGTTGTAATTTTGCTGCAAAAGGAAACGGTCCCCCATCGGTTGTTGCCCTGATGGAATGACATGCCTTTTCAGAGTGGTATCCAAAGATTGAGGATGCAGATCGCCCACTCTCCCATAGCCACAGCATCCCCAGGTTATCACGTTTCCACCTTCATGCTTCACTGATGGTTTTAGGCAGGTAAAAGTCCTGTAATGTACAGTATGTTCTCCGTTTGGACCCAAACACTTCAAACATCAGTCAACAAGACTTGGTTCCAGCTGTCTAAAGTCCACTCTACATCTTTGCTCACTGCAACCTTTTCTTCTGGTGTACAAGTTTTTTTCTTGGCAGCTCTGCCCATGAGCAGCTGACCTGAGTCTCCTACACACAGTGTCTATGCACACTGGTTTCTCTCTTGTTTTATTCACAATGCAGCCAATTCAGGAGCAGCGAGGCATCTGTTTCTCTAGGACACTCGTTAGTACTTGTCTTCTTGGACAGATTTGCACTTGGGCTTTCCGCTGTATCCTCTGTCCTGTTTGGATTGCAGCATGTGTCTGGAGACTATAGCGTACACCGTACAAAGAAATCTTTAATATCTTGACTGTATCTTGTAGAAAATAACCTTCTTTTCTCAAGCCAGTTCTAGACTGATGAGTTTTTGTTTTGATACTCATTGTTTTGAAAACTGGTGTTTCCAGACCCAGATTCCAGACTATTTCTTGCTTGTCTATGTGAATAAGCACATACATTCTTACATCTACTCTGACTCAAGAAATATTTTTCAGAAAGTCAATAGTAATCAGTTTTTCTGTCCCAAATTTACACACTGTCTTACCTCCCTCTGTGTCCCATATGGGTGGAAAAGCCATATTTATTTGTGTCTACTTTATGTTGAACAGTGTAGCATTTGTTTTGATTGCAGTCTCTATTGTGTCCATTTTCTCTAAACAACAATTTTAGGTCCCATTTTCAAACTTATTTCTGTTTGCATGAGCACAGCATAGCTTCAGTATGTATAACCTGCCCAGTGCTTTTATTTTCCTTTAACACCATCCATTAATATAGAAAAAACAACAAATAGGATTCTTTTGAAACATTTTGGGGCAGTGTTGCCTTTGTTTGATAGTATAGTAAAGATGCAGACAGGAGACATGAGGGGTATGATATGCAGCTAAGGTCCCCAGCCAGACTCAAACTGGATACACTGTAGTTACACGACATGACCTAAAGCAATTTGGCTACCAGAATGCTCAATAAAAAACACTAACAAATAATGAACTTTCTGTCATGAATATTCTTTAACACATTTCACATTCTGAATTCCTAGTCATTTTGTCCAAATTGGTGATATTGCCCATTGAAAAACCATCACAGACCTTGTTAAACTCTAATGCTAGTTGATCCTAATAAATATGTTAGAGAGTTAGCTCACAATATTCAGATAACATGACTCAATTTTCAGTAGTTTTTCATCATAAGTCTTTTTTAAAGATTAAAAAATTGTACACAATTGAAGAACCTGTGATGTCAGTTTGTAAAAAGAAAGCACATTCTCAAACTTATTCACATAACATTAAAATAGAGAAGAAAAAAGCACAGGAGTCAGGGAAATGTAACCCTAGCTGACCAAGAGAAACCGAGTGCCTTTTTCTATAACCAAAGTATAGTGAAATAATAACCAGCGAATTACTGAGTAGTGTGAGTTCTACAGCTCTTTAGATAAGACGGCTAAGATCTGCCTTAAAACTGCAGGTTAAAATAGCCTCATGTTTATCATCAGGCATTTTGTAGTCTGGCCATGTGTAGTACGACCTTTGCGAAAGTGTGATAAAAAAATTAATTAGCTACCTATGTTGTAAGTACCACCCCTTGCCAATTTATGTTAAAGACCTAATTTTGAAGAAACCCATAGCCAGTATAAAAATGGTTTGACTGACATTTACTGGATTGCACAATAACGAAACACAATTTCAATAATTTGTTCTGGAAATCTGTTTTTTAGGAATGAACCTCTCACATTTACCTTTTGTAAAATGCTCTCAGGGGCCTAGTATTTAATGAGTATGAACACTGGTTGATGCAAAAAAGACACTCGGGCTCCTTTGAACAGATAAAAGAGCTGCCAGCCAGGAGGATAACAAGTCTGAGTTGTCTGGGCTCAACAGGTGATATCCTGCACTCTGCTGGATCACTGTGCTGCATTGAGTTTCTCTGTGGACTATTTGCACAAGGTTTTTATTGGATTGTGTTATTTAGTCAGGGGTAGTCACCCTGCTTTGTTCTGTGAGAGCTAAAGTCCCTTAAATACTTCTCAGCACCACTTGACCAGCACTTGACCACTGGGTAGCACTCAAGGTATTAAAAAAACAGTGAATAAATCGTATTACTCCAAAAAGAGAAAGGAAACGTACCTAGATTTAAAAAGAATTCTCAGCCACAGAATGTTTTTCCATCATACAAATATAGACACATGTGGCAATGCTAGACTTCATTTAATACCAGGTAATTTGGTCTTTTTAACTTGCTGCAAATCATCTTAGCGCCCCTAGCATTTTTTCTGCCTGAAACAATCCCCGCTAAATGGACTATTTCTGATATCAGAGAAGCACCCACTTAAAGATACTCACTCCAGAGAGATAACTCTTTACCGGGGGAACAACTGAAAGAGGGAAACTATAATCAAATGCAGTGCCGTCTAAAAGCATCTGCTATCCAGTTCCATTAACCATTAATCAGTCAGTTGCACCAGTGCAGTCCTGGTAGAGTGCTAAAATAATTATTAGGAGTGTGATTGAAAACAAGAGTGCCAGTAGGCCTAATATTAATATACATTTTTAGGTTCCTTGGATTGTGACTGTGGATAGGACCCACTGAGTAATAGTATTTAAATGTTGACATATCAGCCTTGCAGTAAGTTTAATCATTTTTCTTTCTGGCGTTGTCTTCACAATGAGGTTTATCATATTAAGTGCACTTGATTGCACAGACATCTGAGTTACTCACTTTGAAGCATACAGTAGTTTGCAGCAGAAAATATGTGACTGAATGCAAGAATTGTCCAGCATTTTCACACTTCATATACCTAAACATCACTCCATTCACCATAACGCAGCTGAATTACCAGCTTATTTTCACCTCCTCCGCATCTCTGAATATGACTGTCCTTTTTAAACACCTAATGTCATCAAAGCCGACTGCTATCATAATAATAACCAAAGAATGTCTTAGCAATAAAAAAAGAATGCAGTAGTAATATATCAAAACAGTATAACGTTAATGATCTCTAAGCTCATGCATTTTGTTCACCATGACACAGATTATATTTCACATGCAGGTTTTTTTATGTCTTTTGTGTAAGTTTAATATCTGTGTGTTGTTTAATGACTCCTGCCACCTCTCCAACCTAAAGTATTCACCTAATCAACTGTGCTGTTTTTTTGTGTTGTGTTTTTTTTATTTTATTTTATGAATAATTCTACTTATTGGGGATTTGTTTAGGGATAAACCCTATAAATTATAAAATATATAATATATAAATAATTAGCTGTTGTTCATTTAAATCAGTCACAAATCTTTATGCAGATTGCTTGTAAGAATTGAACTGTTGCATGTAAATGCACCAAATATCGAGCTGCTCTTTCATGAATAGATAAAATGCTGTATTAATGCTGTTTTACACACGCGCACTCGCTCACAAACACACACACAAGAATGGTGTTTTGATGTTGTTTATCCAAAACAAAATTTCATTCTACATTAAATCCCATTTCCGTTCTCCAACATCCAGAGTAACTGACTGAAGCTTCTTCATGCTGGGTAGAGCTGGCTGCTCTGATATACAGGCTGTCATCATTCATTTCCTGCCTCATTGACACATAAACTGATGGATTTAATATGTTATAATTGCCTTCTGTCACTTGTTTGCTTTTTTCACCCATTCTCCTCTCTTCTCTCCTCCTCTTTCCCTTTCAGACCTGTGGACAGCCTTGTGGTGTCATGGAAACGGGATGGGCGTTGGCTGGCCGGTGGGCGTCGGCTCATTATTTCTGCCCCCACCCCTTCTGACTCTGGGTTATATGTTTGTGAAGCATTGCTTAGCAACAGCACTGCCAAACCTGTGGAGGCAAGGGCACACATCACTGTAATGGGTAAGAACAAGGCAGTCACTCACTCAGACACACACACACACACACACACTGCCTAACATGATTATCCATGATTATTCCAGATAGGCCTGGTCCATCATGACTAATGGCCTCAACATGTGCCATTAATTCCTGTTTTAACCTTGCTCCTGTCTTTTCTTGTACATTTTTGGCTCCAGGCAGTTCAATTCTGTTTATTCCTCCATTTATTCTTACTTTTCTCCTGAAAGCGTGCCTGTGAACACCCCCAGGCTGTGACTGTCAACTCCTGGACTACTCGAGTTGAATCCTTTGTCCACACTCACCAACAAACTGTCCACTGTAGTCACAAACAGCTGTTACATTCATGCGTGCCCAAATTTATCTGTGTGTACTCGCAAACACATGCATGTGCCTATTCCACCACACTTTTACTATCATAAAAATGGCACCCCAGACACATGTGCCTGTGTGCCCAGGAGCTAAATTAGTTTTGCTCCCTGGAGTCGCCAATCAATAACAGAACACTGAAAGCACTCAAACAAGAGCGCTCCCGTCACAATCCACTCCTGTCCTCGATATGTGTGCGTAAATAGAAAACAACATACACGCAGGCAGAGAGCGTGTGATTGATGAAGCAAAACTTTTCTTCCCCAGTTTGTCAGCGTCTTTTTGATCTGCTGTGATTGTCGGTGCGAGGGAGCACCTAGCACAGAGAGAGCAAACTACCCAAGTCTACAGAATACTCAGTAGTTAGAAAAGACATTGCTGAATATTTATACCCTGCTTGCTCTTTTTCCGTGCCCCCCTCCTCACTGTCTTCAACCAGTTTTTGTACCATCTTGTCTATGTCTTTCTCTCCACCTGGGTCTAAGGTCGAAAACCTTATCTTCCTTAATTAGGCCAACAGGACTGTTAAGACCTGCCTAGCAGTGGCAAAGTCAGTGTGCATTCAAATGCATCAGAGGAGTAGAGACTGATCCCCTTTTTCTGCTATGGGCTCAACAGACCTTCATGCAATGAAAGGGATTCCTAAACAGAATAGTGAATGTGTTTGTGTGAAAGAAGGAAAAAGCCCCAAAGGTATTCATTATTCAATTTCATTCCTTTTCTGCCCCGATCCACTAATCGGAATATGTATGACACTGCATTCTTGTGCTGTACACTGTGCAGACGACTCCTGGTGCCAACAACAACATATCTGTTGTTGTTCTCCATCTTTGTTTTGCAGACAGACAGCAGGGAATCCACAAAAGCTCAAATCTTTAGACCCAGCCACCCAAGCATTCGAAAATGTGTTTTGTTGTATTTGTGCATCTAGTTCTTTACACTCACCTGACTGAACGGGATTAATGCATCTGTGTTATCAGTGTCACGCCACATGGCTGTTATTCATCTCTTGTTTTCCTGTTCTCTTCTCACTGCACGCTTCCTTCGTTCTCTTGTCACGAATCGTGCCAAATTCCACCATGCACAATAAAAATAGGCGATGTGCACATGTGTGGGTTTAAAAGTTACTACAAAGTACTAAAGAACTTTAAAGTTAGTGTAGTCAACTAGAATAAATGTAGCAGCAACATAGGAGTCTCCTGTGTAGCTGTCCTCACACATACCCAGCTTGATCAAACATGTAGGGTTTTTTATCACTACGTCAGTTTAGTCATACTTTGTGTCAAGGTTTGGAGGAGAAAATGACAGAAATACCAGAGCAAAGAGAATAAAATCTTTCATTTTCTTTAAAGCTTACCAGTACTATCATTGCCGTTCATGTCCTTTGTTGTATAAGTACACGTCTTAGAAAAGAATACAATAAAACTTCTATTTAAATACTTTTTTCCTCATTTGATAAGAATTATATGTTTGTGACGACCAGTATGCACATTCATCATTTAGTGCACACACTGGACATTTCATTTTCCTCAAAGTCATTTTTCAATGAACAGGTGCCACTACTGTGTGAAGCCACTTTTGCAGAGATGCCAGACTGAAAATGAATTAGCCAGTCTGCCCCCCTCTCCCCACCCTCTGGGCTCACTGTGTCAATACTGCTCGCTAAATATTAACAAATGTTGTTGAATGAAATGGAGCATATACAGGAGTAGGAAATGTCTTTTTTAACATGTAGCATTACTGTAACACACCAAAAGGCATATATTCACTTTCAAATGAAAGGAAGTTTTGTCTCGGAGCGGCTGTCGGCATTTAGAGCGACACTGCTGAAGATGTTTAGAGGGAGCAGTTATTGGCAGCAAAATGGAGTAGTTTAAAATGGAGATTGTTTCCCTTGGGAGACTCAAAGAACGTATTTTTCTATGACTGTGTAGAAGTAATTTCACAGGGCACACAGGCAGAAATCCTGTCCTGCAAAGACGGTGAAGATACTCAAAGATACTCAGATGAGGACCCATTTTTGCTCTGGGTGTTCTTCTCCAGGTCTATTTTCTATTAAAGAATAAATACTTGGAGAGAGCAAATTCTGAATTCTTCCTTAAAAATAGTTTTTAAGCCTTTTGTGATCCTCTATTATTAGTACTTCAAACATGCTGCACACAGCCGGGGGTGTTTGTTGTTTGTTTGACTCCATACATGGATAAAGAATTGATACAATATTTTATTCTTCACGTTTTGTTTTTCCCTACAGAACCCCCTTCTCTGACGACCCAGCCTAAGCCGGAGATCTTCGCTGAGCTCGACAGGAATGTAGATATCCCATGTCTTGCTACAGGTACACAGTATGGAAAGTTACAAATAAATCATAATGTACATGAAGCATGTTATTTAAATGTTGTTTAAGCATCTGCTGTACTGGAGTGACAAAATCATCTGTGTGGGGAGATGAGGAGACTGTATGTTTCTCAAAATAATACATGACTCAAACAAAAAAAAAAAAACATTATTTCCATCACGTTTTCCAAATTGGTTTCCATCGTTTGAGGTTTTACTGGCGCTCTTTTAATTTCATCATTTCTCTGTGCCCTCTTCTTCTGAAATGGTTTAATGGCACCCGACTGGAGAATTTGTGCCACCAACTGTTTATCTCAATGCACCCAATTCCCAATATGCGCCTAACAGTAGCAAATGGAAACATGCATTAATTACTCCATTCTTTTGTTGATTTTCTGGAAATTCATTTAAAGTCCGGACAGAATTTTGATGGAAACTTGACTAGAGAGGCAAGATGTAATTACCCGCACTCAGTTGTGATAAAAAGTCACAGAAAGTGGCAAAACAAGTTTTTATTAAGAATAGAAAAAAAGACCTTGAGATAAAAGTTAAAATTGTGCATTCTTTCATGGCTCCACATACTTGTCCAGTCAGTGCATGAAGTCTGTGTGATTGTTTAATTGTCTGTTTTAGAAAGTTATGAAATTGGAAAACAAAGCTCCTCCAGTGATTCAGTGTTCAGAAAGGTGTTGTGGGGGGATAAAGAAAAATCTAACTACCAGCAACCAGATGGTTCATAGAACCAATTGTGACTCTTCAAATGATCTTATCCTAATCCTTGATATGTGTCCGTGCTGATAATGTCAGAGTCAGTTTGTAGGCGTTGGTCCCGCTCTTTGTACAAGAAACTGCTGCTCAGTGTGTGCCAAGGCTGTCCAAATCACATCCCGCTGAGCTTTGGTGTCATTCAGTGTGTGCAGGAGTTAGTTTGAAAGCTTCTTCAACAGCGGCACTGTATTTTTGGCTTTACGAGAAGATTAACAGGCTAAGACCCAGTCTGAAAATTGCACTTATTTATGACTCTTCTTTTTAAATTGATTACATAAAAACACTTATATGAGCAGAGGTGGACACAGCACTAAAAACTGCAACAAACACGTCTCTCTCACACACACACTGAGTGAGTTTATGTTACCCCTCAGTAATCTGATACAGTGGCAGTGTAATTAAATAGCAGAGGCCTGAGGGTACAGAAAGAGGGATGGAGGCTGGGAGGAGGAATGAGGGAAGGAGAAAAGACAGATAGAGTGCAGAGTGACAGAGTGAGCAAGACAAGCAGGGGGTGAAAAATACTTCACACATGTCTGTGAAAGCTTGACATCAACAGATTGAGGGAAAAAGTGTGGAATTCATCTCTCCCTCCCTCAAACAGACACACACACACGTACTGGTATGGAGGGTTTAGAGTAATTGCACGAGCCGCCTGCCTGTCATATCTGGCATGTCCGTCGGACAGGTGGGTGCTGATACTGTAGAGATATTCGGTGTGCTGCTCTTGGCCAAATCTTTTATTCAGAATGTTTTTGGCCCCTTCCACCACCCTTACCCTACCACCCACACCCTGCAATCAATATATTATTAGCAGTCATTATGCCTGCATGCATATTTATAGGGAAAGAGTGGATAACAGAGAAGAAAGATTGAGTGTGTGTGGCTGTTTTAGTGGGAGTTGGAGCAGTTTGCTCAGCAGTGAGGTCAGCTGCCTTGTTATTAAGGAAATTGAAAAATTCTGTATTTTTTTATGCCCATGCACATGTGTAGGCGTGCCCCAGCCCAGGATAGAGTGGTATAAGGACGCGGTGCCTCTTTCCAAACTGGCCAACCCTCGCTACAAGGTCACTACAGCAAGCGGGTTGACGGTGCGCAGGGTGCAGCCTGGAGATGGAGGAACATTCCAGTGCATTGCTCGCAACGCTGCAGGAGAGACCCAGGCTCACACACAGCTCCATGTCTCCAGTGAGTTTGTTTAACACATACACAATGAAATATGTTTAGTTTATGTACCAGGATATACAGTACAGTATCTACATCAACAGCACCAACTTATGTAGTCCTTGTCTGTATCTCTCTCTCGATGCCATTATCATTTTCCCTTAACTTTTCTTCTCATTTATCTGAATTTACTCCTCAACTGCACTCTTTCTGTCTTTCATATCTTCTGTCTGTGTCACTTTCTTTGTATCTGCTATCCTGTTCATTAAGTCAAGTCAAGTCAGTTTTATTTATATAGCACTTTTCATACACGGTCACAACTCAAGTGCTTCATATCTGCATAAAAGCAATTCACTTAACAAAATGTCAACTAAAATTGACATTTAGGACTGCAACTTAAATTATTTTCATGATCGTTTAGTACCCAGATAATTTTCTCAATAAAAACACCTATCACAGTTTTCTGAAACCCAAGTGAAGTCATTACATTTCTTGTTGTTGTTTTAAATTTCTTTTTTTTTCATTATTTATTAAGACAAAGAAAAGTAGGAGAACCTTTGAGAACTATTAAGAAGGGTATTTTTGACATTTTTGCTTCAAAAGCAGCTTAATTTCCTTATTTTTCTGTTGATCGATCAACTGATTAATTGACTGGCAGTTTCACCTCCACTGTTCTTATTGTCCCACTTTAACCTCTACATTTGACCTACCATGCATGCAGACAATTGCTGCTGAAACGGCACAGTGTTAGTGGTCATTAACTTTAATTTGAAAATCACACGCCTACTGTGTTGGGGCTTAGAGGTTGTGACAGTGTAACCTGCCAGTTACAGCTCAAACAGAAACAGAGGCATGCAGATGTGTCCGTGAAAATCTGCATTAATGGTTACATTCGTCTCTGTAGAGTTATGTTCTGTTTAGTGAGCATTTGATCATAATTAAAAGTCCTCACTGAGCTTCTGCACCACCACCTTCCACATTTATGCGCACACACGTAGCACTAGGTAATGAATAAATCCTCCATTGATCAGAGGAAGCACTCGTCTTTAGATCAACACTGTCATCCTTTCTTTTTCCATTCTTTTTGCCATTAAGTTTCTTGCTTCTCCTTTTTTCATCACCATTCTGTGCTCAGCAGCCTTCTCTTTGTCATCATTCTTATCATGCTGTCTTTGTTTTTCAGGTGTGGCCCCCACATTTGCATCCCCCCCATCCGACCAAACAGTAACCGATGGCAACACAGCCTTATTTACCTGCCAGACAAGCGGAGCTCCAAAACCTGCCATTACCTGGAGGAAAGGTACCAGACCACACACACTCTATTACACTGTATTACACACTGAACATACACAAGACGCAGACACACATTGATGTGGTGTGTTTGTAATTAAAAATGTGCTTAATGACTCAATTACTTTCCTTCACCTCAAGGCTGTTTTATTATTTTCTCTTTCTCTGTAGGATTGCAGGTCTTAGCCAGCGGCTCTGTTCAGGTTCCCAGGTTTACACTGGTGCAATCAGGTGGTTTGCAGATTCAACCAGTCAGCTTTCAGGATTCAGGAGACTATACCTGCATCGCCTCCAATTCAGAGGGAACAATCAACACCACCGCTGCACTCACTGTCTGGAGTAAGATACAAATACATGTACACCATATACACAAACAAAATATGATTAAACGGTTTAATGCACATTTGCTAAACAGACAAAAACAGACACGGAACACTAATTTAACAGTAGCTGTCAAGTGGCATTAGCCCAGGCTACAAAACAACATTGTATTTCGGGTATATTGATATATAAAATCTATACTCATCTCTTTAAAACCTGGTCACATCCCAAATATATGATGCCTGAGAAAAGAACATAACAGATAGCCTCAACACTGCAACCACATTTATTATTCACCAGTGCACTCTTTTCAATAATTTTTTTAAGTCTTATGAAATAACACCTGAGTACTACAAAGCACCAATAATGTGGGAGACTAAGTAATTTTCCACAGTATAAGGTTGAGTGTGCTTGTGTGCATGTTGTGAAGCAGGCTTTTGTGTCATTTAGCTTCTGTAGCTTTAGGGCTAAACTGTAAAGTAATTAATTTCTCATTATTCTGGAGCAGCATACATTTTAATGTGCAGTACACATTTTTAATAAGACCATGTCACATAAAAGTAAGACAAGAATGCTAAATAACCGTAATTTCAGCCTCTCAATTTATTCCACCTGTTGGTTTTCCCATCCTCTTTATTTTTCTCTACTTCTCTGGCTCTCTTGCTTTTTTTCTCAGGTCGCACAGTCATTTCTGTACCTCCAACAGATCAGCGTGTTATCAAAGGAACCACTGCCATTCTGGACTGCAATGCTACACATGACCCTAGAGTCAATATCAGGTCCCTGCTGGTCCATTTCTTTTTCATGGATTCCACTCGTTTCTCCACATACACACAGCACAGTGTACTTATATGTGTCTCTCTGTTGCAGCTTCAAGTGGGATCGTGGTGGTGTACCAGTACTTCCAACCAGTGGGGGCCGTGTTTCTGTGCGCCAGGGCTCTCTCACTATTGGTCAAACATGGTCAGGTGATATTGGGGATTACACCTGCACCGTGACATCACAGGCTGGCAACGATTCCCGCTCTGCACGCCTTGAAGTCATGTAAGTTGGAAGGATGATGCAGATGTATACATGCTGGTAGATTTAATCAACTCTCAACAGAGTCCAACTGACTGCTTCCTCGTTTTCTTTCTTTGTGCTAAGCTAAGTTACGTCCACATGCAAAAAAATGTTTGAACACCTATATCCATGATAATTTTCAACAGTTTGTGTCAAGTAATTTATCACCAACAGGCATGTCTGTTGGCCTACTGCATTTAGTTTTATCCCTAAATCTGACAAAGTCTGACAAGCAAAGCTAACCTGATGCTAGCTGTAGCTGTATTATCAATCATAAATATTAACCTTCTCATTTAATTCAGCAGCAGAGAAGAGTCATTTAACTTTTTTGTTTGTATAATATATGGTATTTAAAGATTTACAATATACACTGTATTACCACAAATGGTGTAACATAGAAAAAGCATTAATCCAATAAACAAAGAGGGAATAGTTTTCTTCCTCATGATTAGACACAACAATGACTTTGGCATTTTGCACAGCAAACAAATAGGAGAGCTGTCAGTCCATAGCCGACAATCTGGCTGATTCAGATTGCAGATATGATTGACAGGGAGGACGCTTTGGGCTTGAGCATAGACAAAAAAAATAGAAATAGAATTGACTATGCAGAACATGATTCAGGAAAATCAGCGGATAGGTAATTTGGCACAATGCCAAACATAAAAGAACTATTACTGTCAGCCTATTTCATTAGTTGCCTAATAAAATAATTGCTTCTTTCCAATAATAATCCTGTTCTGTCAGGGGTGAGACACTCTCTAAAGCTAATACATGTCGATAAATCTGCAAGGTGTGAGAATGTGGCCAGTCTGTGCGAGTTATTATTAGACAGTAGTAGCGTCTCTGCTCAGTTACCCTGTATATGTCTACTTGTGAAATAACAGCTGTATTAGTCTTTTAGTGTAAAACATGCAGCGTGTTTGTGTGTATGCGTACATTTATGTGGTTTGATTGAACAAATCCCAAAGGTGTCACATTGTGTGTCTGGCATGAGCATGCATTCCTGACTGTCAGATAAAAACATTCCACACAGACATTTCAAGTGTATCCCACTCTCTGACCCAGAAATCCTCATTACAGCCACTGTGAGAGAAGCCTATCAGGTAGCCTTTATTTATTAATAGGAACTTGTATAATATATTTATAAAAGGCACTTATGATATATTAATACAGTTGCAGGGTAGGAGAAAGAAAGAACATCAGTCCACATCCCTCTGAATTATACAGAGATGAGAGGTTACACATGTCAACTCAGAGGTGGGGAGTGGATCTCTGTTTATTGCTGTGCAAAAACGTGTGGGGACTGTAGGGATTTCTGTACAACTGTGGGTGTGGGTGCGTACATGTATGTATGTGTGTGTTCATGTGTGTGACTGACAATCTCGTTAGCTAAGTATCAGTGGGTCATAGAGGCTAACAGACACTGGCGGCTGAGGAGACAGACTAATTACCAGCGGGTTATTGGTTCAACTCCCGCAAGACGCATCCATGTGTTCGTGAGTGTGGCTGTGTTTTGTGTGGGCTGCGTGAAGGTAGTTGCTCTAACATTCTCTGAGCTCATCCATTAATTAATACGATCATGTCAGCTCAGAAAAGAAAACATCATTCTCATTTCCCCCTGCTCCCTCTCTGTTGGCCTTGCTTCTTTTTGTGTGCTGCTCTCCCTCCCCTTCCAACATAATGTCTTACTCTTCATTCATCTCTCTTCCTCTCACTGTCTGGGTGTTTGCCTCTTTTCTGACTTGACATCTATTTTAATATTAAACTGTAAAACATACACAAGCAAAAATAAACATTTTAACACTTTAGCATCTGATGAAATTATCAACACCATGCAGCCTGTTAAGAGAGACCCCTTGAACAAGATATTCACACATTCATGATTAGATCAGATTATGAATATCAAATGAAGCTAGTTTTGGCACAAGTGACCATTCTCCTTGTTTACAGTGTAAATATATTTATTTTGTTGTTTTATGCGCTCTTTTAATACCTTGTTATTTCTGCTTGCACCTGTTGCCTTTCACATAGAGAAAAGTGACAGTTGCTAGCAGCCAACTGTTTTTAAAGAGAGTTATGATGCACTAAAACTGGTATAATCAAATGTCTGGACACTTTTTATTGCTTTCACGAATATATGTGCCGCACTGTTGCTCCAGACCAAATGTCTGGAGAATTATTTTTTAATAGATGTGGTGAGATATGTTTACAGTGGTGCAGAGCATGTGCAGAATTCAGATATTACAATAGAAATATGTAAACCACAACCAGATTTAAAAGATATTGTCTGCTGGATCTGATCCTGGATCAGGCCCAAGAACCAACCTGGGCGTCAGAGCCAACGTTATTCCATCACACAAGTCTAATAGAAAAGCAGCAGTAGAAATGCAGGCAGCAAAAATCTGTCTAATGAAAACTCTTGGCACTTTGTCACAGACTTGTTTATGAGATACAAATGCATAAATGCATAATTACATGTTTAGTCACGCTCTTTTGTTTAGACATAGATGTTAAAAGAATTGTTCAACATTTTGTGAAATAGGCTTATTCGCTTTCTTACTGAAAGTTAGACGAGTACATTTATGACACTTCACGGTTAATATGAAGCAACTGTAAAGAGTCAGTTGCATTAGCTTAGCAAAAAGACTGGAAACAAAAGGACAGAGCCTGGGTCAGTCTAAAGATGAACAGGATCTGCCTTCCAGCACCTCTAAAACTTTCCAGTGACTGATATCTTATTTATTTAATCCAAACCAAAACCAAAGTGTAAAAACGAAGAGATGGATATATGGTTAATATATGAATGAAAAGTACTTCCACTTTTCCCACAACCATCTCTGTAACCATTCATTCATCCTCATCTGTTGAATGCCTTAGTTTGAGTTGGTTTACAGGCATGACATGAGTGGTAACAGTCTTCTCTAAGTCTCTAACTCAAGCAAATAATGGTATTTATCAAAAGGTTCCACTGTTCTTTGAGAGAGTTGATTAAATAACCTAATGTGAAATCAGAGTATATATGTGATGTTTTCTTGTCTTTTTTTGTGTTCAGTGAGCTGCCACACTCCCCTCGCTCCCTAACGGCCCGTCTCAATGACTCTGATTCCCGCTCTGTCCTCCTGTCCTGGCTGCGACCCTTCGATGGGAACTCCCCTCTTCTTTATTACGTGCTGGAGCTGTCTGAGAACAGTATGTATGCGTGTGAGTGCGTGTGCATGCATGTGTGTCTGTCCCTGGACATTCTTTATAGTCCCTGAGTGGCAAACAGCTGTTCACTTGCTGTCTACCAGGCACTGACACGCACTCATTTACAAGAGGCAGACATATGGAGAATGGTGTCGCTGCGTTAATGTTCATCCAGGTTCCCTATAAATAAACCCTTATTTCCCCCCCGCTTCTTTACCCCCTCTCATTCTCTTTCCCTCTCTCTGCCACAGATGTTTTAACAGCAGGCTGGCTCTCTGTCAAATGAGAGAAGTATTGAGGAATAGAGTGAAAGGAAAAACAGATTGGAGGGAGAAGCTGCAGAGTCGCTCCTACACCTGCTGGAAACTAAGGAGATGGAATGGATAGGTGAACGTTACATGCAGAGCCAAAAGCTTGGCATGTGAGTGTAGCTGAATTGATGGACAAATGTCAAGTGTTAATGTAGGTTGACATTTTAAGTAATGTTCATTCCAATAACTTTTAGAGAGAGACAGCAGGGGATTTTTTACAGCTATGCTCCAGCATCAAGAAAAATATGCCAAAATAATGATGGCAAAAAAAATGTGTATTATCATGAGAGAGATGAGAGAAAATGTGGCGAGGGACAAAAACAGATAGAGATAAAGAGAAAGACGAGGAATGCAGAGAGCCTAAATGTCCATTTCAGTGAAGACTGAATCCAGACAGTGAGTAATGGATGAGAGTTTTGTGCACACTGATTACCCGCTGTGAGGGTGCCCGTCTACGTGTTATATATTAGTGTTTTAGATTGCGTTTCAGAGAGAATGGCCCACTATAAATACAGTATTTTCACGTCGGGCGGCGGCTCTAATACACTCGCCAGGCGCGCTTAAAATGGCACACATGCTATCCTTCTCACTTGCACAGACACACATGTGGCTTGTGTAATGATAATGGTGCATCTGTCTGGGGAATCATCAGCAGAAAGACTGAAAAATAAGCTGGCAACAATCAACAGCAGCATCTGTGCTTTGTTAATCCCCCTTCTTCCCTCCAAACTTTCTTTCTTCCATCCTGTGGTACTTTTTTCCTGTAATAATTCCCTCCTGTTCAACCTTCCTTTCTGTCATCCCCTCTTGCTGCCTTTATCTCTTTCTTTTTAATTTATGGGTCCTGAGTGTCCCTGTGTGTCTGTTTGTCTTGCAGCAGCCAGATATGATCAGCTTCTAATCCCCGTGTCTTCTGTCTAGACTCTCCATGGAAGGTCTACCTATCAGAGGTCGATCCTGCAGTGACCAAGGTATCAGTGGGCGGGCTCACCCCTGCCAGGACCTATCAGTTCAGACTTTGTGCTGTCAATCAAGTGGGCAGGGGTCAGTACAGTGCGGAGACTCAGAGGTAAGAGTAAGATATGCACATTCACAGACACAGCTATGTTTGAGCCACATCTCAGACACACACGCACACTTCACATTACTTTTATGCCACACCACAATTTTCACACAATGAAACCAATTTTTTATGTAGAACATGCTATGATTTGTGTGAAATTGAGTTTTTTTCCCCTGCTCCTTTCTGTGTAATAGACTTGGTCACACTGCCTTACACAAACTGGGAATGAATAAACTGGAACCTTTCTACCAGTGAAAGACATAGTGTATGCACCCCCACACGCTCTAATTTGTGTATTTAAGTGTGTGAGTGTGTGTTTGTGACAGTGTGTTACTCCTGTATGAGCATGAATAGGAACATGGGTTTCAGAATTGGGATGAAACAGGGATGGCTTCTAACAAGGCAAGGATGAAGAGACAGGCCTTTTTGTTTAAAATCCATTTACTTTGCAAGGAGCAATTTATATGCATTACATCCCTGCTTTATATGTCTGTGTGTTTGTGTGTATACACTTGTGCATTCTTCTCCTTCCATTGCTCATGGTCAAAAAAGCAGCAAAAGATTCTGAAATTAACTGTTTAGTGTGACTGTGTGAACGACTGTGTGTAAAAGGGAGACTCTGATTTGGCCGGAGAAGTAAATAGATTTCTGTGCAGATGTTTTATGTTTGCATGCATGTGTGTTTGCACGTTTATCCCAAGAGAAAACACTAATAGGGGTAATTATGATGCCCTAGCGCTGATGGAACTGGATAGAGTAAAAGCGGGTTGGAGGAGGTGTGGCAGGCCTCTTAACAAATTTGCCCCGAATACACACATACACCAAATCTCTGCCACTCGCACACAATATGCCAGATGTGTCAGTGCATTGTAAAGTAGACACACAAAAACACAGCTTTGTGTCAGAGACTGACCACAGGCAGATGCCAGTTGTAGTTCTGCCAAATAGACTCTCAGCACCAACAGCAGCTGTGAATATGTCCATCACACATTCACACCTCCGATTACGGTCTCCTTTCAGTTTACTTCTCTTCAGCTTGTAGGTTTTCTACTTTGTGTTATCCTTTTTTTTCTGAATCGAATCTTTCTCTCGTCTATTCTCCTTTTATTCAAAGTCTTTCTCACTTATCTTCATCTGCTTTTGCCTGTCATTACTCCTCTGCTACCCGTTTCTCTCTTCTCCTTCTGCATGCATCAGTGCTTTGTCTGTATTCAATGACCATTCTGCTACCTGGTTCACAGTCCAAAGTTGGTTGTTAGAGTGCCTGGAGAATAGATTAGATTGATCCCGCTTAAATGAAAGACTGGCAGTCCGACAAGTCATCACTAGTTAGTGTATCAGAGCAGATGGTTACATCTCTTCCTCAGTATAATATTTCAGTATTGTCTTCACACAGGTAACCACACATAGTTTGCTTTTCATCTGCTGGACATTTGCCTTAAGAAGACACACACGGCCAGTCACAGATGCAAAGACGTGTGTTGCACACGCAGAGCAAAATGTCCTGCAGAATCTCGGGGCGCGAAATGAGAAAGATGACAAAATGCAGTAATGTGGACAGAGTGAGGGAGCAGAACAGAGAGTGAAGAAGAAGCTTGTAATATTGATGACAAAAAGCCCTTATTAAAGTTTGAACTTCCAGCTGCTTCTGCACTCTCTCATTTTGTTCTCGTCCTGATTAGGATCTTTATCATAACACCATTACATTTTCTTTTCTTTTTTTATTCCCAGCTTTGCTTTTGTTGCTTCTCATTGCTCATTCACACAGTCAATGTGGTGCAAGGACAACATGTCCTGAGAGATGGACATCCAATAAGATCCCATGACTGGCTGTGAAGAAAAACATTAACTCAGAAGGTAGAAAGTCTCCAGTTATACCATCTGGAGTTTCTCTCTTTCTCTCTTTCTCTCTCTCTGTTACTCATGCACGACTTACACTTACACCATTATCATTTTTAAAGAGGAAGCATTAACAGAAGAAAGACAGATTAAGAAGACAGATTATGCATAAATGCCTTGAACTCCAGGCATCAACAGAACTTTAAAGCATCTGTCTCAATTCTCTTTGTTTTCCTTCTGTCTTTTCTTCCAGATGTTTAGTCAGATCCAGATACACATCAGAGTTTAACAATTTCTATTCTATTCACGTCATAGACACATAAGGTACTGAATAAATGATGCTTTTCTAGCTTTATAAGGAGATTTGAGGATTTACAGATTTGTCAGGTGCTTGAATTATATATGTGTTTAACTGTACTGAAGGTGGATACAACATAGTGATTGATTTAATAACTTTACACAATAGAGCAGAAACATCAAGATGATTGCTGAGAGAGGGCTTGCATTGAAAAAAGCTCTGCCAGATGAAGAAGAGCTCATTATTTCTTAAACTTTCTCAGTCTTGTCTTTGTCAAGAAACATACAGAAAATGTGTCAGGAAATACAATAAAGTCTTTCTGTGTCCACATTTGCTTCATAGCTTCTAATAGTTACAGCTTGGTCCTACATGGCCCTTCACTGATCCTTCACATACTAACAATGCAAATTAGGTTACACAGACATATAAATGTTAAAAACCCAAATTAAATAAACCTAACCCTAACTGACAATTACTTCCATTGATTAGTCATATTTTGTGTATGCCTTTGTCAGCTTTAAATTAGCCAGACTGATAACGTGATGAATCTTTTGGTTTGATCCATGTCATCTGTGTCTCACATTACTTCATGTCTATAGCGCACAATGTGTTACTATCAGTCACTATTATAAGAAACAAAAAGTATTTTGTGATATTGTTTTATTATAATATTTTTATATGAAAATTTAATTTTTAATGGTGTGCACACAAGACTACAACAATAACAACAGAGCATCTGGTGTCACATTTGATTTGTTTTGAAGCTTCGTTATTAGTATACGGTAAAAATGTAATTTATAACGTTCATTTATTGAAGTGACAAACATAAGCCGCAGCTGTTTTTGATTCACTGTGAGAATATGCACAAAGTTCTTTATTTCCCCGACAGAGTCTCTTTTTAGTGTGTCACCCTCCTCCATTTGTGCAGCTTTTAGCCTCCAGCAAAACATCACAACATTTAAAGAAAAAGACAAGACTTATAATGTCAAACTAGAAAATAAGCTCATCTGTTCAGCTGGTTGTACCCCATTATGTCACATCTGGTTTTTCTTCCTTGCTTGTTGCCCTCTGCTAATTTATCATTAAATTCGTCACTGGACCTAAATGTTACTCTCCTGTTTAAATAGAGGGAAACTTAGCATCTTGGTAACGCCATTAAGTGTAAGAGTTTGTGCATATGTGGATTTAGTCAGAATGCCAGTGGGCATTAAACTTTGGAGAATGACACAGAAAAAACTTTTACTAATTCCCACTGCAAAATAAATGCTCTCCCTCATTTTTACTCCGTTTCACTGAAGATTCCTGCCAGAAAATGTCCTGTTTTACTTAATAACAAGGGACAGATGAAAGTGTGTCACACAGCGTTCAGGCAAAGATATGGCCTGGGTGTTTGTTGTGTTTGGTTCCAGTAATACATTATGTGTGGGTGTTGACATGGCTGTAGGTGTTTGGGTGTTTGTGTAGTGTTGCATGTGTGGGTAGGTTGGGGTTTGTGTATTTGATCTACTGTATGAAGCTGATGTCCTCGTCCTGAACCCACTGTATGAAATATTTACTTGTAAATGGTTGGGTGGGAATTGAGACAATTCACAATGAGTTTTTACTGTCGAGTAAAAGTGTGTCAGTGTGCATTTGTGCGTTTTTTCATTTTGAGTGAATGGCCGCATGTGTTCAGTACTGTATTGGTGCACGGGTGTTTGTGTAGCATGCGTTTGTGCAGGTGCATTAATGTGCATCATCAATTTGAGTCAAAAGCAGTGGCATAGTTTAGGATTATATATATCCAATTTCCAGATGGCTACACTAATGCCCATCTTATTCACACAAGCCCCATTAGCCTATGTGTGTGTATGTGTGTACACGTGCGTGCCCGCAGCACCTGGTGCTATCTGACAGTGCCTAACCTAATGGAAGTAAAGCACAGCTGTAAAACCACTGGCGTGTGCCATATATCCGTCTGTGCAACTGTATAGCTAACAGCTTTCCCACCCCTGCCTTCACACAAACACACACATACTGTATAGATATGCACATACAGATTCAGACACAAATACAGAGAGCTATAACACAGTTAATGGCTCAGTGGCTTATAGAGAATCATTCAGAGAGAGATGTGGAGCAGAGGGGAAGCAAAGGGGGCTGGGGGGACAAGGTAATGTAAATCTCCAGACATAATCCATGGAAGCGAAAAGACCATCGGATGTACAAGTCTGTCTTAAGCTGGGAGAAATTTGTTTGGTGTGTTCATATGTGTGTGCGTGTGTGAGCAAATATGGTTCTGATTACGTTAGCTGAGCTGCTTACAGTAAAGCCAGAGGCTGACCAGCTCAGCCTGTGTGCTTTACCCACTATGAAAGGGCAGGGAGCCTTAATCACGGCTGGGACTGCGATGGGAGGAGGTGCTCCAGAGTAGAGGAGGAGAGAAAGAAGAGATGAGTGAAAGATAGAAAGATGAAATAATTGAGGCCAAAGGACACGATGGATGAAAGGTGAAAGTTTGCAGATGGGGGAGAAAAAATTGAGATGCAGTTCAAAATGTCAAACAAAAAGATGGGAAAAAGTTTCAGAGAGACAGAAGAGGGAGGAAGAGGGCAGAGAGAGTGAGGGATCATACTGTCCCACAGGAAATAAAAAGACAGGCTCTTAGCTCATTCTCTACTAATAGTGATTTAACTATCTGTTGCTGTCACACTGTGTAGCTGCTCTGCTGGGAATATTACAGGAAGGTTGAGGTTGAAATAGAAACTGCACAGACAACAATTACTGGAGAATAAGTGAAACATAAAGTAGAAAAAACACATGTTAAAAGAGGAGGAATCAAACCAAGAGTGAACAATAAGCTTCCAGTGAAATAAGCTCAAAAGCGAACCAACCCATCCCAGTTTGTGAACACTCTTATGTTTGTTTGTTGGTTTTAATTATTGTTTTAAACGCATAATGTCAGCTTGATCATTCCCAGGAGAAATCTTCTGACGCACTGGAAGTGATGCGTTAAACGTTTCTATCAGCAGCAGCAGTGGTTTGTTTGAAATAAATGAGCAATATAGCCAGAGATGAAAAACAAATGTATTACATGAAATTGCAAGACGCACCAAGAGAACGAGGGATGCGAGAGATGAGCACAGAATTCAATAAGAATTCATCAGCGCTGCTTAAGCTGTGAGATGATGCTCTGTAATAAGTTGTGTCTCTGTCCCGCGTCTCTTCTGCAACAAACATGATAATTTGTTTGTAGACAGTCTGACCCCCAGACAAGACAAGATGAATACTTCTGAAAGAGAATCAACATTAAGTTTCTTTTTAGCCTGGATACCTAATATGCTTTTCCTGTCCAAATTGATGTAATGTGTTGGGCAACTAGTGAAAGAGACAAAGTTTGTGCATACTCTTCTTCAGCTATACAGATTATAAGACACCCAATAAACCTAATCAGCATCATTCATCTCTCACCCGCCTTGTCCTTCTTTCTGTCTATGTGTGTGTGTTAGATTAATGCTGAGGGAGGAGGCACCCAGCGCTCCTCCGAAGAATATTGTAGCCAGTGGGCGGACAAACCAGTCCATCATGGTCCAGTGGCAGCCTCCACCAGAACCGCAGCTCAACGGAGTACTCCGAGGATATGTACTCAGGTAATTATAGATTCAGTATTTCTCTTTATGTCTTGACATTATTTTATTATATATTAATATTGATGAATAATTTGATGCTAGTTGTGGGTTAAAAACTACATTTGCATAGCTCTTTTTCTGGAGCAGTTTATACTTCAGCAGAATGTTACATCAAATTGAACTTTGCCACTCAACTAATAATCTAAGATAGTTTCCTCATTTTGTATTATATTCTATTAAAGGCAAACATTTAGTCAGGACAGTTTGCTGTTGGTCATGTTTACCTCAGCGTTAAATTGACCTCAGAGGTGAAAAGCAGGCCTCAAATCAAACATCTCTGACGTGATGTAAATTTCTTCCCCTGCTCAGCAGAATCATTACATTACTTCATACAGTACCTTCATACCTTGGCCACTCAAAATTCTTGATATTAATTGCTTGAAGCTGTGAAGTTGAAGTCTATAAATAGACAACTGTGATGTTTGTGTGGGGTTCTTAAATTAATGCACAAGCACGAAACTAGACAGCAACAGTAAGATTACGCTAAGGAGCTTGGACATGTGTGTAAAATACAAGAAGCTTGTCAGTGATTTCAACAAGTTGATTTCAAATGTGTTTAATCTTTGTGTGAATGTGGACGACCAAATTAACTAGCAAAAAGAGAAAAGAGAATTTGAGTTCTATAGAAATCATATGACAGTGTTGTAAACAAAGATCCGATTCTCTTCCTGGAGCTACATTATTTTATAGAGCTGCCAAAAGGAGAACACAAAACCAACATTTCAGATATTAACATACCAAGAACCTGTCTTACACAGCCTCACAAAGCTTATCAGAGATCGATGTTTATCAGTGATCGATGTTTATTAGTGATCGATGTTTATCAGAGATCGATGTTTATCAGTGATCGATGTTATCAGTGATCGATGTTTATCAGAGATCGATGTTTATCAGTTATCGATGTTATCAGTGATCGATGTTTATCAGAGATCGATGTTTATCAGAGATCGATGTTTATCAGTTATCGATGTTATCAGTGATCGATGTTTATCAGAGATCGATGTTTATCAGTGATCGATGTTTATCAGTGATCGATGTTTATCAGAGATCGATGTTTATCAGTGATCGATGTTTATCAGAGATCGATGTTATCAGTGATCGATGTTTATCAGTGATCGATGTTTATCAGAGATCGATGTTATCAGTGATCGATGTTTATCAGTGATCGATGTTTATCAGTTATCGATGTTATCAGTGATCGATGTTATCAGTGATCGATGTTTATCAGTGATCGATGTTTATCAGTGATCGATGTTTATCAGTTATCGATGTTATCAGTGATCGATGTTTATCAGTTATCGATGTTATCAGTGATCGATGTTTATCAGTGATCGATGTTTATCAGTGATCGATGTTATCAGAGATCGATGTTATCAGAGATCGATGTTTATCAGTTATCGATGTTTATCAGTGATCGATGTTTATCAGTGATCGATGTTTATCAGTTATCGATGTTATCAGTGATCGATGTTTATCAGAGATCGATGTTTATCAGTTATCGATGTTATCAGTGATCGATGTTTATCAGAGATCGATGTTTATCAGTGATCGATGTTTATCAGTTATCGATGTTATCAGTGATCGATGTTTATCAGAGATCGATGTTTATCAGTTATCGATGTTATCAGTGATCGATGTTTATCAGTGATCGATGTTTATCAGTTATCGATGTTATCAGTGATCGATGTTTATCAGAGATCGATGTTTATCAGTGATCGATGTTTATCAGTGATCGATGTTATCAGTGATCGATGTTTATCAGTGATCGATGTTTATCAGTGATCGATGTTTATCAGAGATCGATGTTATCAGTGATCGATGTTTATCAGTGATTGGATCGTTTGATGTTTTCTAACTTACAAAACACATCTCAACAATCCTGAACATTAAAATCATCATTACCAAGGAAATAACTGCAAAATTGTGATTGTGTTTTTAATTATGTTCTGAGTTTTTATGGACTAAACAATTATCACAGTAACTGAGAGATTAATGGCTAATAAAAATAATTGTTAATCAGTTACGACATGCAGAAACATCCCTTCCTTGTTGTCTCTCCTACTTTCTGTCTCTCGCACACTTTCACACACAGACACAAGTGCTCTTTACAGATACTCTGGCTGCCCTTGGTTCTCTGTCCTACACTTTGATATGTACCTAAAGTGGGACACACTGTGTGTAATCAGACTGCCATCAGCTGCCTCACACAAATTTGCATATAATTGCAGTAGAAGTTATCAGGTCTTTATCCTGATTCAGTGTGTTATCTGCCACCACTTCAGAAATCAGCTGAAAATAGAAATGGATACTCGTACATCTCCACTGTATCATTTCAGCTTTACGGGATATAGAGCTTTACCTCTTCCTGCCCTCCCCTCTGGATTATCTTCTCTCCTCGTTATGACAACTGGCAGGCCCTTGCTCTTTCCTCCTCCCTTTGTCCTTCTCCCACTTTCTCTTCTCCATCACTTTGTCCCACCTCCTCCAGTATGAGTGTCAGTGTGTCAGGTGGAGAGATAGGAGAAAGGGGTTATCTCCTCTTCACTACAGAGATCCCCGTCAGTCTGCATGTCATATCTGCATTTGTGTGTATGAGTGTGTTGCTGTTTTTGTGTGTGTACAGTATGCATGTGTGATGGGGAGCTGACTCAGCCGGTGAAGTGTTGGAAAATATCCTGTTACAGTGAATAGGCTCCAAACAACGGAAACATTAGTTCATTCACATGTGTACAATATCTAAGCTGTATTACACTTCCCTATGTAGTTGGGCCATATTTAATGTCACTTTAAAGTGACATTAATATCACATGTACCAAAGCGAAGTCCTTGGAGGTGCACCTTTCAAGGAAATTCTACCTGGTATTGGACTTTTTTTCATTCTGACGTGATTCAAGTGTCCACAACAAGAGAAAATCCTTCAACACGGTTCTTCTGCCTCTCAGATGGCCAACATGAAGGATACAGAGTGGTATAGGTATATATCGTTTACACGCTAATTTGTATTAAGTGTAGTTTAATAAAGAACATTTTTACAATTTTCTTCCTTTCATTTAAACTCATATTCAGTAAAATTCAAAGTTTCAGCCTTTTAGTACAGTACTACAGTTTGTTTCTTTGTTTTCAATGCAAGTTAAGGGAAACACAAAGAGATAATATTAAATTGAAACTCTTGCTGTTCCCTTTATTTGATCAACTCAGACTGATGAAGCCCACTTTGTGCCAATACATTGCCCATTGTTGGGGCTTTACGATGGGGTGTATCATGGCACAGTGATTACAGCAAGTAAAATCTCTTTTGATGCCCATATGAGCATCTGACTGTTGTTTTAAAAAACTCTAATTATAACAGTAACAGTTAAAATAATGGGAGAATTATTAAACCACCTGACAAACAAGCCAAAACCCCGTACCAATCCACATCCATGTACTTACAAGTGTTTTTGTTTTCGTATGTGTGTAGATACCGTCTGGCAGGGCTACCAGGGGACTACCAGGAGAAGAACATCAGCAGCCCAGAGACTAACTACTGTCTGCTGAAAGATCTGATCATCTGGACACAATACCAGATCCAGGTGGCTGCATACACTGGAGCAGGCTTAGGTGTCTACAGCAGCCCTGTCACAGAGTACACTCTGCAGGGAGGTGAGTAAAGATGCACACACACACAAAGTTTTATTTCTCACTCATGAAGGGCACAGCAAATATTCCAAGTTATTGTGGAACATTATGTTGATCCTCATATTACTGAACACTAGTAACATTAGTATTCTTACATAGGACAATTTAGTTGCATTATCTTTTGAAGTACATTAAAGTAATTACTGCAGTAATGGTCCTCCCCCCCTGCTATTTTGGACCAGAAACACTTCACATCTTGGCATTCCCATATGAAATGCAGATAGGTTTCTTCTCTGTTATTAAATTATATAAAGGCAAATGTGTGTGAGAAACTCTGGAGCTGGAAGTGGTTTTGTGGTGGTCAAATAAATCTATTAATATATTTGTAGTTGATTATTTGATGATTTGAATGTTGAGAGCAGCAGTTTCTCTTTTATGTATTGTTGTCTTTACCGCAATCTTTGCTGGATTTATAGTGTGAGTGTATTAATAAGTTAGTTATTAATACACTAGGATATATATTGTTATTTATTATTTCAAAGACTCATTTAGATTATCGATAAATAAATAAAGACATTTTTTAAAGAGCATTTCACCTTCCTCTTTCCCAGTTTCCCAGCACTTTTCTTATAGAAAACTTTTCCTGCCAAATATTTGCTTTTTATGTGAATTTTAGAGATGAGGTGCCAGAGGGAATTGTGCAGGCTCTCACATCTCTAAAATCATATACTCCACAGTACACACAAACCTTTCTATCCTGACTTTGCGTTGTAATAATACTAAATACACCATCCTCACCTCTTTTTGCTTTTTGGGGTAGTGATCAAACAACTCACATCACAGTTACAGGCAGCTGCAATGAGGTACCTCCGCAGGCTGGAAAACTTTACTCTCAATGACAAGATGAGGAACTCAGTTTTGAGAGGAGCCAGTTGATGTATTTCAGATCTAGCTTAAAGTCACCCCTGAGGCTTCCCCTCAAAGGCTTACCAGCTTTAACCAACTTGGAGATGGCCCTGAAGGCAACCCAGGACATGTTGGATCAACTAGGTCTTCCCTTTAGCCAAAGAGCACCTTGGGATGTGCGGAGGGCTCATTGCGAAAGCGTGTCTATTGCCCTGTAAATATATTTCACATAATAGTGCGTTTATTGTAATAAACATAGCTGCACAGAGGGACACTTTCATCTCTCTCAAACGTAAATCACTGAAGTGGTTGTGAAAACGGAAGAATGTAGCTGAAGACTGTAAGGGAGATGAGAGGAAGTAGTTGTTGGGGTAAATCTTCTTTAAACACGTGCTCTTCTCTTCCTGACTTTTATTCCAGTAGTAAATTATCATTATTAAAGATCAGCTGCTCCACACACACACATACACTCACACACGCTCATAAAACTCACAGATATTATTACAAGAGTTCAGGACAGTTTTATAGACTCAGTAGAGGGAGTTGGGCTCATTAATTATTCTAATGTGGTTTAAGGGGAGTGGCTGCGATTGATTGGACATTTTCTGTCTCTCACGATTTTGGAGAGGAAGTGGATGAACGCGGTGTTCGACTCTGATAACGTTGCTCTTTTCCCACTCTCTCACATACTCGCATACTAAGATCTCCCCAGAGGACATAGTTTAGTGTTTTATCTGTAGCTGAGCTGCGAGGGGTTAGAAGTCGGTCCCCAGGAGTGCACGCAGCACTGCGCAGGGGGCGAATCTTTAACACAAATTAATCTTTGTCTCCCTCTCTGTCTTCTCATTCTGCGGCTGGCTTTCTCTCACTATGACTTAACATCCGTTTTTCACTAGTCTTTGTTATGTTTTCTGTTTGCACCACTCAGTGTGTGTCTGTGTGTCATCTGGCCTGTTTGGCTCAAATATAAAATGTAAAGGGCATTCCCATCATGCAGCAGTGCATTATCACACTGGAGCTTCCTAGCATGAGCATAAACCCCTTACAGTTTAATCACCATAGCGTGCCCACAAACAAACACACTCGAACACACGTGCACACACATTTCACAGCAACACTCTGCCTCTCTTCTGCCTTTAATGTTGTTATAAACCTCTTTCTTCCACTGACCAGCTGGTCTCATAGATTCATATGTAGGACACTCTGATACACTGACATGGAAAAATAAAAATAAAATATATGAAAAATAAATGAGACTGAAAAAAGAGAGCTTGAAAAAATATGTAATCACAATGCGTCTTATGTCAGATGTTTCTTATCATATCTCTCGACACTGTCTTCTCTGTCTCAGTAGTTGACGAATACCATGGCCAAGTTTATACAGAGTTTAAACAGACTTTACTGTTGTTGTTGTTGTTGTTGTTGTTGTTGTTGTTGTTGTTGTTGTTTTGACTGCTTATTCTCAAATATTTATTAATGAATCTGTGAACTGTGGTTCAATTTAAACAGAAAGCCCAAAGATTATACAGTAGATTGTAGCATGACGTGCAATATAGATGGTCTGCATGCTTTTTGTACAACACAGTTAAAGTAATGCATACTTTTAATGCATGTGTGCCACAGTTATAAAAATAGTATGTAGGGATTTTGTCCATTGATAGTATGTTAAAAGGGTACTCCACTGCTACCACGTGAGGTTCAGTTCAGTTCAGTGCACCTTGTAGAAATAGTTGTTTGTGCTCTGTAGCTGTAGAGGGAGATTTTCAAAGTTTAAATAAATAATCCTGATGGCCTGATCCTGAGTTATTTCAGTTTTAGCTTGAAACTTTTTTAAATAGAAAGCCTATATTGCAAAGTGGCAGTGTAGGGTTTGAAAGAAGTAGCAGTAGAGTGCATTGCGTTCCTAATAACAGGAAGTGGGAGATAGGATAGTGGGATTCAGCGATTTTGAAACTTTTGGATATAAATAGCTAAAAAGCAGGATATTCTGGCCTCCGCTGTTTTCATATTGACCAAGCTAAGTTGTTGTAAGTTAAATATTAATACAGATCAGATGTCAAGATTTCTTTTATCTAATCCATTGTATATTTCATTAATAAATCATCACAGGAAATGAAGGTTGGCAGAGCTGCTTGTTTAGTGAAAGGGAAATAATGTATCTACAGGACTGAGTCACAAAATCGGGGCAAATAAATTTCCGTGACCGCAGTCTGGCCTCTCAATGTCACTGACTAAAGGGCTTAATAGATTTAATTTTTCATTTTAGCTTTTTTTCATGAGCTACTATTGTTCAGAGTCAAGTCACTGGTGGGTCAGTACACTAATCTCACTTTCATTTGTAAGTTAATAATATGCAAAATGCATAAATGCAAAATATGATCAATGGGATGAATTTGAGAAATTAGGTCATTTTGCAGCAAAGAACAGAAGGGCCGCTTTGGCATTTTCCTTTTGCAGGCTTAGCAGAATTTTTTAATAAAAATATGAAATGAAATATTGAAGTGTGATGCTGTAAAAGGTATTTAAACCACTAGCTGTTGTAAAAGCACTCAGAAAGCTGTTTAATTCTTCTCAGAGCTTCTCTGTGTCTCCTAATTGTTTTTTCCAGTGCATGTGAGCATCCTTACTCTTCCTCTTCCTCCTTGTGAACCCATTGCGTCTAAATATGATGTGCATCTGTGTTTAGTTCCCACAGCACCTCCGCAGGAAGTGGAAGTTGTAGCTATCAACTCGACTACCATCCGCTTCACATGGAATCCTCCACCTCAGCAGTTTATTAATGGCATCAACCAGGGATACAAGGTAATCATTTCATCCATGTGTGTGTGTGTGTGTGTGTTTTACAAGTAAAATAACTTTGTGTTCAAATATTATTGATCAACCTTTCAACTCAACAAATTCTAATTTATACCAATGCCTGATTTATTATTTCTACCACAAAATACCTCTTTTAAAAATTTTATAAATGTTTGTTCTCACAGTCTTTTATGTTTTTCCCTTCCAGGATATTCAAAATAGAAATGAATAATAATTGATACTTTATTTATCCCCCTGAGTAAATCGTTTGTAGTAAATCGTTTCTTGACCCGGGACACTTCAACATGTGTCCACACTCTGTCCTTCAAATAAATAGTATTTCAGATAAGACCATAACTAATATCATTAACATACATTTTAATCATACTGAGAGAATGAGTCTGAAAATCCATGGATGGAATCCATTTTTAAGCACACTCCAAAAGAGAATCTGTAAAAATCAATTTATCTGGGCTTTTCACCACATTTTATTCACCAGTTTAACAGTTTAACGCCTACTCATTTTTGTGTAGGTGTCTGAGTAAATTTTGTGAAAAAGTCTTTTGGACTTAAACTCAAAGGTCATGTCCCAGGATGTGCTGCCTTGCTCTTGTTTACCGATAAATGTACCCAAGTCGAGGGTAGTGAGGTATTGAAGAAAAGAGAGGATTAAATTTGGAAAAAGAAGAAGGTGTTTAGAAAATAAGAGAAAGGGTCTGGAGAGAAATAAAAGATAATAATAAAGAATCCTGTGAGCAGGATAATAGGAGCAGGGTGAGAACGAAGGATTGAAAAGTGCAAGTGATCTACAGTATATGTACTAGTTCTAGTATGTGATTTATTCTTCACAGTGGCAACCAACCCCTAAGGAACTGATTAACATGACAAAGAAAACACATCACATTCGTGCTGTGCGTCACTGGGTCTGTGTGTGTGTGTGTGTTTGTGAGTGTCTTTGTTGGTTGATAAATACTATATGGCTTTCTCTCTGTTTGATGTGGCTCTCTGATGTTATCCCTATATACCAGGCTCTACCACACTGAATTGATAGAGCCTTTCAGTGATGTTGCACACAGGAGTCTTCGGGGGTGTAGTGCTGGTTAGAGGACAGTAGATAATGATATTAATTAAATGAGGATATGAAGCAAAGCCTCATCTAATTTCACCCCCCCACAGATCAGTGATTATGTACAATACCCTTAACAATATAGCTCAAAACTGATTGCTGGTGTGAAAACGAAAGAGCCTCCTCAGACTTGTGTCGTGTCTTCCATATCAATGTCCTTGAAACTGTCTGTCTGTGAAATACCTGTACAAAGTATTTTGCCCTGGACCGGAGGTAAAACCTGTGGCAGCATCCCCTCACTGTGATGTTTCCACAGTGCTCTGTAGTGTTGCGCTGTCTATGCTCCAGGCCCAGTTCGTCTAAGGACCGTATGCGTTCTCCAGCACACTTTGGATTTCCATTGCAGTCTGGTTCAGAATGCACATGTTACTATAGCAACAGCAGAACCAATCTGCCCAGCACTGTTTAAAAGTGGACTAGCATCAGATGCTCAAGGGTGCCAGATCAGCACTCTTTTATTGCACCCAAACTGTACTGTGCTGATAATAAATTACAATAGAAAACCTTATTTTACCGTGACAAACTGGGTGCAGAGCAGCACGCTTTAGGCAGAGTTTAAAGCAGCCACTCAACTGTCTCTGGTATCACTGGCTTTTTCCTAATAGGATAGCCATAAGTATTTTTGATTGGGTTCCTAATGCAGACAGTAGCAGCCTGTTCTGTGGAACAGCATTTACTGTGTAATTTTCAAGATTTCTCCCTTTTTTCTTGAGCCTTTTTTCATTACTGTTATCCCACTTTTGTGTATTAATGAATGTTGCGTTAATGTGCTGACACACTCTGCAATGCCCCAAAACCCAACATGGTTAACTGGGAAGAACCATATTAACTAAATAAACATATTAATAACAACTGCAGCCCTCTTAGCAAGTCTCTCATTCACTCATTTACTTCTCCCTCTGTACTATAATAAGCATTCAAGCATACATTTAAACTTCAGGCCACAGTGAACACTTATTAATCACCATTTTACATCACTCACAGATGTAGAGTTTAAAAGAACGCTGTCAGTTTAAAAGTTTACATTAATTGACTACAGTCATGCAGTTTCAAGTCATTATTCCAAAATGCTTTTGGCAACAAGAGAAGTGTTTTTAAGACTATGTGCTCTCTTAAAATTGTAGGCTGCCCATGTACAGTAATAACAGAAATTTATATTGCACAGAGTGTGGAGAAAATTACACTGGTGCGGGTTGTACACTGTATGGCATCAGTGACACTGCCCACAACAAGCAGTTGGTTACTGTTGTTATTTACTGAGTGCAGCGTAAACAGGAAGAAAGGGGAAATAGTCTAGTAGATGTATCTACATACACATACGACAGTGTAGCCCATGGCTTATCTCTCATTACCAATATGTAAGTATATACTCTTCGCCGTTTGTTTTAATGGCTGAAGCACTAATGGAACCCCGACTGCTGCGGTTCTGAATATAAATCGAGTCTCACAATAATACAAATTAACCTTTCGTTAGGAATTCAAACTTCGTGTTTGTCCTCAGATGATGGTATGACTGATAATGGCCTGCTAGCAGGCATTATGTTAAGTGATATATTCATACGTAAATAACTACTTAAATGTGAACATGTTTAAAATGAAGATTTTTTTTTTTTCCGGGGGAGATTATTGTTTTACTATTCTGATAAATTTGTAAATAGGACTAGAAGCAATTTTAAACTTTAATGACAAAAAAGCCCTTGGGTCTTAACGTTATTTGAAAAGATTCACCATAGTCCATACTATAGTGCAAACAAGTTTTTTCATAAATAGAGTCTGACTGATTTGAATTTTGTGATCTGAAACTAACACTTTAGAGCCACCAAACAGTTAAAATAACACACTGTGTGGTGTGCTTATAACTTCAGATGTCAACGCAACCATTTTTTTCACTTAACACAGCTGCTGGTCTGGCCAGAGCAGTCGCCAGAGGACTTTACTGTAGTAACCATCACCCCAGACTATCCCGGCTCACGGCACACAGGTTTAGTCAGCGGACTCAAGAAATTCACCTGGTATTTTGGCTCCACCCTCTGCTTCACAACACCTGGAGACGGCCCTCGCAGCCCACCCACCCTGCTGCAGACACACGAAGACAGTGAGTACTCACACACACAACACAACAAGTGGTCTATCACACTCTCCTCTGAATAATAATAAAAGAGAATTGACTATTACAATATGTAGCTCCAGCTGTTTCTAGCAATGTGATGCACAGCTGTGTGCAATATCTGTACACCAACACCCCCTGTTTCCTCTCTAACTCTTACTTGATTTTCTCTCCTTTTTAATCTTTTTGTTTATAGTTTTCCCTTCACCACCACCTTATTGATTCATATGTTTTGAAGCATACTGGTATTTATAGCCTACTGTTCCATGTATAAACATAATAGCTGCCACTCCCAGTTGCAAGTACACATGCACACAGTCGTACCATCAAATAAACAAAATAGCTATAGGCACATAGACAAGCAATTATTACTTCTAGCAATTATTGAGTGGGAAAGGGATATTAGAAGCCATGTGTACACACACACACATGCACTCACACACGTATGCACAGACACAGAGAGGTATTGATTGGATGTTCGGTGTGTTGCAGGGTTAACGGTGGGTGTAATTCTTGCTTGATGATGGCTTTTTGCTTGTGTGTGTGTGAGTGTGGGTTGGGGGTGGGGGTGGTGAGTGTTATTGAATGTCTCAGATGAATAGCTTAATCGCTCTGCACGGATAGGGGTTAGAGAGCCATGGATGAAATGAGAAACGACAGGCACCTGAGTGTGCGTGTGTGGTGGTCAATGCAGATGTGATTAGGAGGTGGTGTGTGAAGTTGAAGAACAGCAGGTAATGGGCTGCATAGCCTGCATGGGTGTGGGTGGGTGTGTGTGTGAGACTGCATGCAGTGAGAGTATGAAATCTAAAGCACACATTACTGTTGAAATAGTCAAAATATGACCAGTATTATCTTATGTGTGATGTTTTATTCAGCGCCTGGACCTGTTCGCCACCTGAGCTTCACTGAAATCTTGGACACATCACTCAGAGTCAGCTGGTCAGAGCCTGAAGACAAGAACGGCATCATAACTGGTACGAGTGACATAATTTACAGTATAACTCCAAGCATGTCCCAGAACTCTAAAGAGTCTGACACAGATCTCCTCCACCACATCCATCATCCTTCTATAATCAAGAAACTTTCATTCTAACATGTTATTTTCAGTCCAATTAACAGTTGTGATGAGGGAAGATTAACTTAGGTTGAGTTAATGTGTTCTTACTAGAAAGTAAAACGCACATTGATTAGGGATAATTTGCCTATTGTTTCTAATTAAAAAGCATTCTTCTCAGGAGGACAAATCATCACCTTATAAGACAAGCAGCAGTTGAGAAGAAACTCTAAAACTTCTACAGTTTGTTCAGCGTTCTCCACTCCACTGTGTTTGTATGCAACAGATTCATCATCAGATAATCTTTTCTCTCTTCAGCTTGTCTTCATGTATTAACTCCAACATGCCTTCATCCCACGCCTCCCAACACCCTGGGTGTTGTTTGTGTGGCGCATCACAGGCCTCAAGGCACTCACCCCCTACAGTTCATTTTGCCTCAGCTCCTCCATGGCTCTGTTAGACAATGGGGCTGGTGAACACAACAAGCTGCTGTGAGTTAAGCGATTACGCTGCCTTGTGTGTGCCTGAGTGCTGACATGACTGCATCATGTTCAACATTCATCAGGCACCAACAAAAGACCACAGTCTTAACAGCACAAGGCTGCGGTGCCTTCACAGTCGACTTCCACACTCAGAGGAGTGGGAAACTGGTTATTCAATCAAGGTCACCTTGCACATTTACTCTTTTCTCCTCAACCTGCTTTTCATCCAGCACCTGGTGAGCAGGGAGACAGATGAGGGACCATTCACTCTCTCTGGGGCTTTACACACAACTGGCCTCTCTCACACACACACACATTTGAAGGTGGTGGAGTGTGATGCATGACTGTGAAGATGTAAAGGGACAGACAGGGATTTTTGACTGTAGTTATCCCTCCTGCACTCTCCTCCTCATTTTTTGGCTCTGTAACTCTCATTATGTGTAAGTGCATGTGCTTGTTCGTGTGTGTAACTGTCTACATGTCTGCTCACATGTATACACACCTTTATTAACCCAGTGTGTGTTTCGCACCCTGCAGGCTACGTGTTGTGGTGGGAAGTCTCTGACGTGGAGTCAAGTCGTGAGGAACGTTCTCTGTCCAACTCCACTCTGCAGTACCAGGTGACCGGCCTCACCTCCACCACCGTCTACACGCTACAAGTGGCAGCACTCACGGCTGCAGGACGGGGAGTGGTCACATCCTCAACCATCTCCACTGGCGTCCCACCAGGTACAATAAATGCACACAGTCAAGTACATACACATGCAGTGGGGTTGGGAAAAGTAGATGTTAAAAAAGATTTTTTCTTGTGTCTATGTGGCGGAGTAAATATGACTGATGAGCTCTTACGATGCCTTTGTCTTTCCTCAGGCTGATAAGTGACTGTTACTGTGCATCCATGAATCATCACCCACACAACGAGCACACACATTCACATACACAGTCACACACAACAGTCCGCATTTACACCCACATTTACACCATCTTAGAGAATAGTGAAGTGCACGGTTTATTTCTGTGTGTCTACCATGTGCACACCATGCTTGTGTGTGTGTGTGTGTGTGTGAGTTTGTATGATTGGACCAAGGCCAAGTTGTAATCATTATTAGAACTGATTAACTGCAAATGGTAAAGTGGTGGAATGCAGTGATGGGAGAGAGAAAGCAAGAGACAATCAAAGAACATGACTGAAGAAGAGAGAACAGATAGAGAAACATAATGAGGGAAGAACAGAGAACACAAGAAAATGCAATCTCCAAAGAACAGGAGACCAAAGTCACTCAAAAATGGACTGAGAGCAGAGAAAACCCGCTTTATGCAGCAGGATTTTTGTCCTAACATTTTCTGATTACTAATTTATGAATAAAAGCAGAAAGAGTGAAAGCAAGATAGATACAGACAGTTCTTAGATTCAGAGGTTGTTCATTAATTCATGAAAGCAAAAGACTGAAGGAAAGACGGAGGACTGAAGATTAGGAAGAAGAGCCAAAGAATGAGCAGAGACAGAGTAGGAGAGAGAGAAAGAGAGAGATCCACCGAGCATAGATACTTGTCGTTTATTTATTCATGTATTCATGGAGTTGAGAGAATTTTGTCATTCATCTGAGCAAGGCAGCTGATATCAACATTTCCACATTATAACCCTTACAAGTTTGCAGCATGCACTTACAGAGCAATGTTAGCTGATAGCTATAATTTGTCTTTTGTTGCACACATGTAAGTCGCTGAATTCAGAAAAAATGTTGCTCTGTTTCCGTAATAACTGGATCCAGTTATGTTATATGGAGCTTTTACAATACAAATCTCTTCACATATTCCTACATAATGTGTTTGATGTCTGATGTCTGATGTCTGATGTCTGTATACTGATGTGTTACAACATACAGCCTTTGATTTAACACACAACAGCTTTACAGATCTGTTTTCTGCCATGTTCAGCAAATATGGTCCTGGTGATGCTCCAGCAGAAATTAGATGGATTAGAGAAGATCACACCAGAGCAGGGACACAATCCAAAAACGCCAAGTATTAATGGATCTGTGTGAGGAGAAGTGGTTGAAAAGAAGGACTGAAGTGTTGTGATTGAGTGAGATCATTTAAAGCAATGACTTCTTTAAAAAAACAAAGATGTTGTATATTCCATTTGTTAAGGTCCTCATAAAAATCACGTTTTTAGGTGGTGTTTCCAGAACAGTTGTCACATGAGGCTCCTGCCAAACCAGTGCCAATTCAATTCAACAGCTGTCAGTGAAGAGTTCTGTTTACAGCCAGTTATAAATTGTATGTGGCATTTGAAAGATTGAGTTGTGAACCTTTCATTGGAATATTTAGTTCTGGTTGAAGTGTGCATAAAACATTTATTATTATTCCAACAGATTTATTCCAGGATAACTAAAAGGAAAAAAATCTGCACCAGGAGAAAATAGCATGCGTCTTCTGGTTCCTAGTTGTGGATCAAATTCAGGGAAGTTCTCTGTTTGAATCTAGCTGAAGCCACTATTCACTCTGAATTAGTTGATTTCCAATTGTTTTTTATCCAGTTATTGATATGGGGCCATTTGGCTTTCAATTGTGAACCATTTGCAAGGTGATGAAGAGAGTTACTGTCTAAATACTCTTCCTGAGCATTTATCCTCACAATAATAAAAAAATGTTAAAAATTAGTGTAAACAAACGAATAAAATGAAAAGAAACCAATATAAGAATAATAGATATATATTTTAACATATATGCAGAGGTTGTGAATAACCAAGTTAATTTACAAGTACTGTACTTGACCTGGAATATACAACTTTTGGGAATGAAGATAACTTTAGTGTGAGAGTTGAAATCAGGCCACCCAAGGCATCTCACTGGTTAGAAGGGGTGCCTCTCTTGAAAACCTTTATAAGGGAATATTTCTGTACCACAGGAGGCTTTGACAGCACCTCACCACATTAAGAAAAGTAATGGACCATATCTCTACCAAACATTGTTTCAAAGTAGTACACAATACATATTATAGCTTTAAGTACAGATTTTTTTATATTTGTACTTTACCAAAATACCTCCTCTTGTAGGGGAGTATTTCTTTTAGGTAGGTACTTGTATTCACTCTGACTTCCTCCCACTGCAGGAACACACTGATTGATCAGACAGACAGAACATTGCATTTTCAGCTTCTCTTCCCCCACCAGAGTTGTTGTGACATTCAGGCTGCTGCTGGTCATCCATATTGCCCATTTCCTGTCACTCATTAATGCCATGGAGATGGAACAATTTTAGAATAAGAATGGGTCAAACATAATTTATGAGGTGTGCAGCATGCTCAGACATTTATAGGCCTTAAATGGACTAAAGCGAACTATGCATTTAATTCACCTCTCGCCTCCACTGGTGTGCAGATTTATCTCTCTGTATTGTATTGTTGACCTTGGAAATATGAAATAAATTGCTCTGAGTGAGAGAGTCACACAGCTATAGTGTAAGTGCTAGTGCTTTAAAAAATTAACTTTTTTTCCTGTTACCAGTCTTATTTTTCTTTTTTATGACCACAAATGGACACATGGCCACATTATAAAGGACTTGCTATAATTTTCTACATTGTTTGTGCTTGAGTTGTCCTTGGCGACACAAATCCCTCCTTTTTGTCTTTCTTTTATCAATGTTATAGTAGCAGTGGTAGAGATACTGTAAGTCATGTTGTAGTTCTAACAACATTTTGTCGGTTTTGGCATTGTTCTTCAAAGAAATGTTTTTGTTGTTGTTGTTGTTGTTGTTGTTGTTGTTGTTGTTGTTGTTGTTGTTGTTGTTGTTGTTGTTGTTCATTTCTGCTGATTCATCCTCTGAAATAATTCACTATGCTGTTGTGGTGTGGTTATGTTCTGGTTGGAAGAAAACATTGTTTTTTGTAAATAAATGCCTATTGCACTACTGTTGCTGCAATAGTAGCTGTAGTATTGCACCTGAAAGCAGAGTTGGTTTTATTTCAAAGAAATTGCTATTTATTATTGGAACTTTACAAATATAGTGCACACACTATTTGTTATTTCAAAATAAAATCAACGTGAGAGCAATAACCCCACATCTTTTGGTTAATACAAATACAAATAAAATACAATAGTGAGGTGTGTGTATGCTGCTAGCTGCAAAATGTTTAAAAAAGTTTGTGTAAAACTTTTTTTTTTTCTGCATGTACAGAACTTCCAGGTGCTCCTTCTAATTTAGTGATCTCTAACATCAGCCCTCGGACAGCAACACTTCGGTTTCACCCTGGTCCTAATGGAAAAACAGCAATATCACGATGGATTGTAGAAGCACAGGTGTGTGTGTGTGTATGTGTGCGTGTTTGTGCTTGGACACTTTTTGGTGCTGCTAATCCTGAAAACACAGCCGAAAATATATTGTTCAAACACATGATATCCCTCTTTAACAGGTAGTCAGGGAGGATGGAAAGGAGGATCTGTGGAGAGTTGTGTACCAGAAAGACAATCAGCCAGATGCAGACATGCTGGAGATCCCCAACCTCACTCCATTCACTCAGTACAGGTACGTCTACACAACATCAGTACTACAACATACATACAGACACACACACAAACTTGCCCACACACATTTCACTCTTCACCAGTTTCTGCAGTATTGCAAGAATCAGGTGAAGTTAGATAAATCACACAGACACACAGAGAGACAGTTCCATCTGAGACTTTTCTGTTTGTCAGCAGCTTCACAGCTGCTGCATGCAGATCCTTATTACCCTCCCGCAACTAGCTAGAGGGAAGGAGAGGCATGAGGGCAGGGGAGAAGAAAGGTGATGAGAAAGTGGGAAGGGCAGCAAAAAGCATTAAAAAGAAGAGGAAACAAAGGGATAAGAGACCAGGAGAATAGGAAATAGAGGAGAGAGAGGCGTCTGTAATCCTTGCTCAAGGGCCGTCAGGAGCCTACAGTTTGTAAACACGATCTGTCGCCACTTGTAACAGCAGCAACTCTTCCCCCTCATCCCCTCTCTCTTCTTATCTATCTGTATGTCTGCCTATCTCATGTATGTGTCAGTCTATCTCTATCACTTGCTCCTTGTATCGCCACCTTCATCTGTAATGGGATTGTGATGTGTGCGCATGTGTGTGTGTGCACACTTTGTACACTCACAGGGATTATGTTGTCACAGGCGACGCCATTGGGACATTAGATGAAGTGATGCACTTGTCTGTGTTTCTTATCCCCCGCTTTAAGTCCCTCTTTACACCCTGCTCTCTATCTCCCAATGCAGGGACAAGAACTCCTAGATGTAGTCTCTCACACACACTCTGCACACCAACACATTTTATGACTCATAGCAACACTGAAGCATGGATGCATTCAGAAGTAACACAAGTAACAAATACTCCCTTGTGGTGTGTGTGTGTCTGTGTGTCTCTCAGCAGGTCTGCATAGTTATATCTTTTCAACAATACATCAGTGGCCTTCTCAGAAATCCTCCTGTGGAAACTTCCACCTGAAGGATACTGTCAATTAAAATGTGTTATAGTTGAGTAAAACTAGACTAAAATGAACTACCGTGAACTTACTTTTACTTCTTTCTCTAAGCCTGTTGAGATAATGCCTGCTGGGATTACAAAGACATTATCAGGGGAGCACTCCTTGCAGAACTACCAAAGATATTGTACTACTGTTTTCACAGGTTGAACAGGACAAGTCATGAAGTATCAGCTGAACTTGTGAATGCTCCTTCATCTTGTCTTTCTCTTCTCACCAGGTTCAGAATGCGGCAGGTCAATGTTGTCGGCTCCAGTCCCATGAGCGCACCCTCCAGGATCATCCAAACGTTACAGGCAGCCCCTGACACACACCCATCTGACCTCACCCTGCTGTCTGCTACACAGACCAGCCTGCGCCTCAGTTGGAAGGTACTGAAACACACACAGATGCACACTACACTGTATGCAACATTTAACCCCTTCTCTGCCCATTTACACATGTCAAACTGTGCTAATTTGACTGGTGGAGATTTGAGTTGTTTCTTTTCTCCGCTTCTAGTGTATTTGTTCTTTTATTTTTATATCAGTGTGTATATGCATATGCGCGAGCATGTGGGATTGCTGTCAGCAGAACTGAACAGGTTAAGTGGCTGACAGCCTATAATCACTGTCTCTCCTGGTTATCAGTGCTAACACTAATCTGTCATATTTCCCATTCACCGTACGGACCGCTAGCAGCACAAACTGCAATGTAATTTTCTCTTTACTGTCTTTTCTTTTTGCTCTTGTTCCTACTCTTCGTCCCTCTCTCTTCCCCTCCCTCTCTCTTTCACTCCCCTTCCCCTCTTCTATTATAACATAAATGGAGAGCAGAGTATTTTCCATTTAAGAGCTGGAATGAGAAAAAGAGCCTGTCAAATCAGACACAGACACTGAGGTGCTATGGGGTACCTGTGCAGCATGCTAATGGGATTTTACCTGCATGTTAGTGCCCAGCCTGCGCTATGTTAGGTTTTCTGCTGTAATGGAACCATCACAATGGTTTTAGCTAAGGCTATTATTCTAAGCTGCATATTAAGGGTAATAAAGCTAATGTGACATTCTGTATTATGGCTCCTAAATGCTAAGCTGAGCTAAATCACTGGGGTATTTAAAATGACTGGGTGTCTCACTTCTTTATCTGTTGCATAGTACAGAGCAACCACTGTGCAATGTTAGTTAAAATCTTCTGTGGAATTATATACTGTGAACAACTTCCCACTAATGTGATTTTAGGTCACTGAATAACAGGTGGTTGTGGCTATAATGTATAATTACATGGTGGGTCACATTCAGAGTACAGATGATGAGGTGGCAAAGGAAAAAACAGAAGAAGGAGGGAGCGTGACAGGAAATGAGTGTGGAAGCAAGTTAAAGAGGATGACAGAAGGTGAATAAGATGGGGAAACGAGGGAGATAGAGAGAGAAGGCTGAGGAGATGGGATGTCAAAGAGGAGAAAACAGTAAAAGGTTTTCAGGTTTTATTTTAGAGATCGACATTGTCACATAAATAACCATGTTCTTGATAGCTGCAAAATGCATTTTCACTGTTTTGTGTATCTTTGATTGTGTCATATTGTGAGCACCTAAACTTGGTATTCCATCTATGTAGCTGGGACCCATCTCTATTCTAAGTCTTTTTTGATTATACGACTGGGGGGGGGGTACTAAACTTCAACATTTTTTAATTCTACATCTAGTAGCTTTAAGATTTAAAGGTCCTGACAACCTGATGTGTCCCACAGCTCACAGTTTCCTGCCAAAGATAAAACTGTTGTAATTACTTCACACAACAAATTTCTTACCAGTCTCTCCTGCCTTTTTTCTCATTTGTTTTAAGTAGATGGATCTAATTTGGATAAGATGGTGTCACATATCATATATGACGCTTTTATCCAAAAGTGGTACAAAGAAGTTGTGTGACATAGTTTTAGAATTTTAGAATAGATGATAGAACCAGTAGGCAGCTATGATAGATCAGTGGTTCAACTCTCTGCCCCCTCTCACCACATGTCACTGTTCTTGAGTTGAGCAAGACACTCAACCCTACGTTGCTCCTGTATATATGTGTGTGTGTGTGTGTGTGTGTGTGTGTGTGTGTGTGTGTGTGTGTGTGTGTGTGTGTGTGTGTGTGTGTGCGCGCGCATTTAAGTCAATTTAGAAAAAAGTGTAGAATGTAGTGTAATATTTTTAATTAACAAATTATATTAATTATTACTCCTTTTGCTATGTTATAGAGCAATACTCGAGTTTGCAGGGATTTTATGTACCATATGTCTAAAGCATGTATCTGTATGAGCAGTTCCTCGTATTTGTATTTACGGGGAAATGTGTGATATTGTTTCATAGAGCAGCAGGGTTCTGTGTGTTTTATCATCACAGATTCACCAAAATTGGTTTCTCATTCAATCATCTTTTCAGCTCTTTATATGGACAGTTCTTCTTCCATTAATCAGAGTCTAAATTAAGTACAAAGTGCAGTGACAGCAATGGGTGGCCAAGTGCTGACACATCATAAATACTTGGAGTTCAGGATTGGCACACTGACCCTCATTTATTAAGCTATTGTGGACTAAAGTGTACAGTATTAAAAATCTGCCATGAACATAGGATGACAAATACCAAGCACACATAAGCATGACCTTGTATATAATATAAAGACACTACTAAAATAGTTAAAAATACCGTTGTACCTCATTGAACCAATGCTTTGTTTTGAAATTAAAAGCTTTTCTATCATGCATACCAGCATGCCTTTGGTGTTTCACAGAATTAGACAAATCAGCTGTGAAAAGAGCTTCCTTCTTGCTTATTCCACAAAGTTCTTCTGCAAATGGCATTAATGAAAACATTAGTATTCCTTAGATGTTGTGATAAATGTTGATTGTATTGATATGTCAAATAGACTGTTGCCCTTAGTTGGTGTCACAGGTGTCTTCAATGTACATTTACCTATTTAAATGAAGGTTCTCATTGTGCTGTTTGATATCAGTGTGTGCACACTGAATATAGAAAAGAGAAAGAAAAGAGTTATCTGAGGAGATGAAAAGGAAAATAACAAGACTAACTCTGAACAGCTGCTATTAATAAGAAGTTTAAGGTTCATGGGACTGTAGCAAACCTCTCTGGACCATGGAAATTGACAGATTGAACAGAAGGATAGTTCAAAAAGTGTGGAACAAAACAAGGAAAACGGATACAAGCTGACCTCCAAGATCAAGGTACAGCTGTGTCCAGTCACACCATATGTGGCTTTCTGAAGGGAAGTGGGCTCCATAAAAGGAGACCCAGGAAGACCCCGCTTTACAAAGAGAAGCATGAAAAAATGACTGGAGTTTATTCAAACACGTGTTGAAAAGTGACAGTGCTTCTGGGGGAATGTCCTTCGGACAGAGCTTTTTAGTGAGTCACTGCAGCTTTGTGTTCACAGAAGAAAACAATGACTCTTTCAAAGATAATAACCACCACATCCCACTGTGAAACACTGAGGAGATGACATTGGTCTGTGATGAAGAATGATGCAGTGTCCTGCTATGAGTCCTGATCTTCAGCTAATTGAACATCTATGGAAACAGCAGAAACTCAAGGTTAAGAGAAGACGCCTACAGTATCAACCCTGAGAGAACTGCTGTAGTTGCTCATGTCAGCCATACTCTCAGTTAAAGAGTGTGAAAGCACTTGTTTGCAGTGATGTCCTCAAAAAGGGGTTTGTAGAAATATTAGGTCAGGTCCATAATACTTTGTCCATTCCATTTTCATTTTTTGTTATATTGAAAATAATATATTTAATCAAAAGTGTGGAAGTGGAATTTCTTTTGGTGGAAAAACTTAAGCAATCTCTGTATAATGTCTGTAGCTGTTCAAATAGACTGCTTTGTATGTGAAGTATGGCCAGAAGGACAATAAACAAAACATAAACTCACCACATGAACCCATGCAAAAATAGAAAACTCAATCATGTCTTTTCAATCTTTTTTCTGCCTACTCTCACTCTTTGTTACCCTGCAGCCTCTTCCAGAGTCTGAATATCACAGCAGCCCAGACACTGTGGGGTACCGGCTACGTGTGTGGAGGACAAACGGTCAGGGGGAGGACAGGACCGAGGATGTCGAAGGATCAGGGGAGTCCAATGAGGCCACAATAGAGGGTCTTAATCCCTGGACCCAGTACCAGCTTCAGATACAGGCCTACAACTCTATAGGAGCTGGACCTTGGAGCAGCACTGTCGCTGCACACACAGCAGAATCAGGTACAAACACAGTTGTCGTTCACTCCTGTTTCCTGTTTGCACGTGTCCAGAGGCTGTCTGACCAATATAATATTAGCAGGGCGTAAGAAGACAGATGGGCTAGGAGTAAAGTGCTCTGATTACCTCCCCAAGTCTCCTTTCATTCTGTCACCTCTCTCTGACCTCTACACTCTCCCTCTATTTCAGTGAGGGGAAGACTGACGGACAGAGGGAGGGGGGAGGGAGAATGATTGAGATAAAATCGAAGATTGGTTTAGAGAGTGAAGTAGTACTGAGCTGTGTGTGTGTGTGTGTGTGTTGTCTAGTTCCATCTGGATCTCCAGTAAATGTGACTGCTGAGGCAGTGAGTTCCACCAGGATCCTGCTCACATGGTCTCCTGTCCCTCAGGCTCAGAAGAATGGAGTCGTGCTGGGATATAAGGTGTAATAAACACACACACTCACACAATCCCATCCTTGCATTTTCTCGCCCTCAACTGATTAACACGTGCTCCAACACCTTCACACACACTTTCACACACAGAGACATGCATGTGAAAATCTGATATAAGGTGATGTAATATCCTGTAACTTCTTATTTTATTTTTCCTGCATTACTGTTTTTAAAAGCATTCAGCTACAGTAACTCTATTTGGGGGCGTGTTGTGCAAAGGCTTTAATGTTTAATGCCCTTTCATAAGACAGCTTGTGGCATGCTGTAATGGAAACAATGGCTGGATTATTCATTTATGAAAAATGGACAATAATCCATAAAGCCTGTTGGTTTTGGAAGGTGCTTTGTTTTTAATGTTTAATACATAAACTGCAGTTTAGGCAGGATAAGGTGATGTGTTGAATATAAATGATCTAAAAGTGTTCTGGAGATTCTGCATTAGTTTTTTGGTCCAGATTTGTGACCCACTTATGCAACATAGCCTATAGTCTACCCACAGCTGCCAAAAGAAAGCTCATCTTTTTCTTGTATTTCTTATAAGTCAGAAAAATCTGTTTTGCTGCAACCCCTCATGATAACATAATTGACCAACTCTGATGTGCAGGCTTCTAAGAAAATGCTTGATAAATACTGCTGATGATGTGTGAGGTGCAGTTTTTTTTTGTCTGAGTGCACCACTTACTTTCAGCCAGACTCTTTCTTTTATACTCAGTATGGTTCCAGCTGCAGGCTGCCTTGCACACACTCCAGGGGTTTATTATAATGTATGTAGTATAATGTACTCCTCTTTCTTCTCTTTTTTGACTTTAAAATAAAGACACATATCTGTATTTTTGCAGCATTGCTTTTCTTATTCAGCGGCACACTGTGTGTACAGTAGCACTCATCAGCATCTGCAGAAAAGAGAAACTGCAGAATGCTTTTGCTAATATAAATGTGGCATTGAGTATAGCTCTTAATCACCGCCCAAACAAAACATAGCAGAACAAATCTTTAAAAGAAGGGATTTATCGTCAATTGTGTGGATATGGCTGCGTTATAAATGTATACATATACAGAAGCAAATAGGATGTGTGATATAATGTGGTACATTTTTTAAAAATGTAAAATCTAGGTCTTATCATTCACCATGCCCAGAGCACATCACTTTCCCCATCTGTGTGTTTTCTTATGCCCTCCCGAGGATCGCTCCGTGCAGCATGCCTACCATCTTAATAGATGGGAATAGCTGCCAGCAGCAGCTCTTCAACACCTTCCATTCCTTATTAGATGCTAAATTGTTCTCCCGCATTCTGCCATGCACACCTTATGACTGTTTCTGTTTTTAGACATTTAAGAGCTGACATTTTCCTTCAAAATGGCTTCAAGTGTGGCAGAGAGTTCATGAACATGAAAAAACAGAGAGAGAAGGCACAAGAAAGAGCAGTTCTTGACACATATTCAAATTGGATCCTGTTGCCAGTGAAAGTACAGTGTGTGCTGATTTGTCTTTTAAGATGTGAGCACTGGGATTATTTTAATTTCAGGACCAGTTTGGTAGGTGTTTCAGTTCAAATATGGGTCTCATGAGAGTCTATATTTTTCCCATTGTCAACAAATCCCATAAAAAGACCAAAACGAACGAAGGTACTGCCTCTGTAGCCAGAGCATCATAAAGCCTATTTCTCTGTGCTGCAGACCTCCATTGTTGTTAAAAACACATCAATGAGCCACAACACTGCACTGGCTGACATAGTCCTTCATTATAATATGGTATGCTGTGCAGACTTTAAGCCTTGTTTGAGTATGATTTGTGATTTTTAGGCTATATTAAGTCAAATTGATTTGTTCATGATAAATACCGATACTGTGTTTCATGTCAATTCCAAATATATCAATCTAGTGCTGTAAATTCACGCTATGGTACAAAATGTGCAGTTAAACATACATGTAGTCCCTAACAAATACTCATTTTGACTAACATTTCGCTTGGTTACACTGCACAGCTGTTTTAGTAAATGTATTTTTATAGAAATAAATTTGCAAACAGTTTTTAGACCTGAGGTAGCTCAGTGATAGGCCATTTGAGGACAACACAAACACGCTATCAGCAGATATGGTGAACACCCTATTTACACATCCAGCAGTCATAATTCATTTGTCATTTATATTCCTGCCATTTGGCAAATGTTACCCCAATTTAAACTCTCCTTTTAACTCTGTTTCAGTCTCCTCTGAATTTGGAGGGAATTATCTGGATCTTGCCTGCTAAATGCATCCATTGTGTATACTTACTAACATGGTCTGCTGTTTGATGTGCTGCACATGTGACAGCCAGTGGGCTTTTAGAGCTTTTTTGCTAAAAACAGCTGCCTGTTATGGCCAAATGGACACTATGAAAGAAGTGACAGTGAACCAAACAGTAAAATTGTGGGTCAGAAAACCAAACCAATGAGGTGAAAGTTGCTAAAAAAAACTACGGGGGAACTACTGTGGGTCCATCACTAGCTGTAACCCATTTTACGTACAGGTAGTTCTCTAAGCCATTGTTAGTATTATAGCAGCTTTAAAGATTGTTGGGAACAAACAGGACTGGGGATGAGTCAGAAAACACTGAAAGAAAGACAAACCTACTGCTCGTACTGTTTTTATGGGACTTTTTGACATTAATAAAAATACTGAATCTCAGCCACCTTATCCTTTAAAGCTACCAAAGCAACTGTACCTAAAGAAAATAAACAGTGCTTGCAGAGCAGGTGAGGAGACCTGCAGTACTCGTACTTGTATAGGTAAATTCATATGTAACGTGTGTGTGTATGTGTCCAGGTGTTGTACAGCAGGAAGGATTCTGAGGGTCCCCCCAGAGTTCAGGTGGCAGAAGGAGAGGGGAGTACATCGCTGCTCCTTGGGGTTCTGGAAAAATACACAGTATATGTGCTGCAGGTGCTGGCGTACACACGGATGGGTGAAGGTCCTCCCAGCAGCCCCATCCTGCTCCGAACCAAAGAGGATGGTAAGATCTCACTTTGTGCCTCGATGTGCTCACTGACCTTTTTGTCCATCAGTTTGTTCAACACTTGTGCCTTTTTTCACCTCTGTGGCTGGTTTTCACCTCTTCACACCTCTGCTGTCAGCCATCAGTCTGTCTCCCCCACTTCAGCTCAGCCCTCAGACCACCTCCACACTCTCCAAATAGAGAGCACATTGTTTGATGTGTGTATACTGATGTTAGAGTGCACCACATGTGCGTATCTCTTTAGATGCAGAGATGTGGTAACCACGGCAGACTTTTCAGGATGCCAGAACCCAGCCTGATCTTTCTGAATAATAAAACACAAGCACACACACAATTACAGATACAGAAAGACTCATATGCACACACGCACACATCCTCTATCAAGCAGTGTCACGTTTGAAAAGTTTTTCTCATTTCAGGATGAAACAAGAACGGGCAAGCCAATTCCCGGCAGTGTATAATGAACCGCCATCCTGTCCGTCAGTCACACACACGCAGACATGTATTTAGTGGTGTGGAACGTGTACTTGTATCAGGAACAAAGACAGAGTCAGAGTTCGAGAGAAAATTACATTTTGTCTTTTAAAAGTGCCTCTTAAAATGTATAAGGTGTGCATGTGTGTGTGAAGAGCATGTGCACATACACATCTGTGTACCCTCGTACTAACATTTCAACAGAGCATACAATAAGTGCTTGATGTTGACATACTCTCATTTTCATTACAGTACTGAAGTTGTTCTTTGTGCTTCTCTCTGCTGCTCTATATATTATTATATTTTCAGTTCTCCTGCCAACATCATTCTCTGTTTTTCTCTGCAGTCCCAGGCCCCCCTGTCAGGATGGTGTTTCCAGAAGTTCGATTGTCATCAGTTAGGGTGGTTTGGCAACCACCCACGAGCCCCAACGGCATCCTATTAGGTACAAACACAAACACACACACATACAAGAAGGCAGTTTTTTGAGAGTAATATTTTAAAGCAAATCCAATGTTGTATGCTTGTATTGACATAGATTTATTTTCAATTGCTAATGGACAGAGCTTGGCTTCTAGAGGGAAAGAGCCGTTTTAAACATACACAGACACACACAGAAAAGTACACACATACCGCTGTGATCTTTCAAGGGAAAGAAGGAAGTAAAAACCGTAAAATGGAAGAGAGCTGATTCTGTTTTTAGCTTCTAGACATGGGTCAGCTCACTCTTCTCTCCACTTCACCACCGGTTTGTTGGTGTTTATGTTTTTTTATGTTTATTTGTGTACGAATTTTTGTGTGTGTGCGTCGGTCATCAAGCTTGTACCTGGGAAAAAAGGGTATTAAAGCTGCGGAAGCAAGACACCTTTTCTGTTGCCTACATAGGCTCATGTATAAACGCGGTGGGATTCACACATATCACTTGTTTCTGAAACTGCAAATCACAGCATGCGGAGTGAATCGGAAAGAACAGATTAATAAAGAGGAAGAGAAGCGAGGTAGAGGCAAGAGGAATGTAAGAGCTGCTGAGTTAGAAAGAGAGAAGAGGAGAGACAGCAGAGAGGAGATGAATGGAGGTGAGAGGAGGGACAGGTGTGTGTGTGTGTGTGTGTGTGTGTGTGTGTGTGTGTGTGTGTGTGTGTGTGTGTGTGTTGCACAGGGGGGAGAGAGGTGTAGTATTTGTCCTCTCAGTGGGAGAGGGAGTCAAGCAGGACAGTGTGAGTGATGTGTGACTGTATTGTAAGAGGGAGGACATTTAATGCGACACCACTCTGTGACAGAAGGATGAGTGGGAGGGCAAATTTCTATCTCTCCATCACACAGACACACACAAACGCAGTCAATCCTGCTGTGTCCTTGCTGAGTCTGTGGTGTGTGTGCGTGTGTGTGTGTGTGTTTCTTTATGCAGATACAAAATAACTGTAGTGTACCGATTTCTTTAGAGCTCATGACTGCTTCGTTTCTCCTTGTGTTTTCAACCCATGGGGCACTGACACAGAAGGTGGACAGAGGAGAAACAGGACTGCAGAAGGTGCACAATCTAATTTAGCAGAAGGCGGCGAGGCATTTGTGTTTTCACATGACCTCTCTCTGAATATAATACAGCCACAAGCACACAAACACCCCAGTGGCAAATAGACCCTGCATCCCATTTCCATACTACTGTGCATACTAATTATAATTAAGGTGTGAGGTTGTTGTGTATTTGTACGACAAACTAATAAAATGAAATACTCAAAAAAGTCAGTATGTTTCTAAAAACAGATAGGTCCACTGCTGTGTTTCCTACAGTTTGCTACCACTTGAGATTTGCTAATTCTCTGAAGAATCGTAAACACAGTGTGATGACCCATCTCAGGTTTAATACATACAGCACGGAGGGAATTAGAACAGCCTTGGACTCCACATTTTGACAATTATAATGAAACTGCATTCAGTTTAATTCTGTCTTGTCAGTTAACAGAATAGAAAGTCTAAACTGGAACTTTTTAATGCAGTGTTTTACATATTGTATGAAAAAAAACCTACAATAATGGTGGTTGTGTTGGCTTGAGTGTCTCGAGTGGCTTGCACCGGCCTCCAAAGCCGTGCCATTACTATTAGTGTGGTAATCAGGGTTAGATGGATGGTTATTTTCTATACAAGAGCAGGAAGAAGAAAATATTACAAATTAAAACAGTAGCAGTAAACACAGGAGTATATTAGTAAAGTAAATCAAGTCCTCATTATTCTCACTTAGTTCAATTATTGCATCCATATTCTGGGCATTTAGTACATCTTCTGGGTTTGTAATCTAAATGCAATGCAAAACAATCAATTAAACACTTAAACCATGAAATATTAATTAAGATCCCAAGAGTGACAATTCATTCTTATGATTTACATTCACGTCTGTGATGGTTGCAGGGAAAAGGCTGACAAGTCTAGAGGGAGGGGTTGTTTATATCCTCCTCGGGCGCGACTGAAAGTAGAAAACTGCCCATAGAGCTTAGGGTGAAACTGCACATAGATATGTGTGGTTTAACATTGTAGACAAGTGGTATGTAGTGTGGAAATGGGACAGGGGAGATAAGAGACAAACAGTCACAACATAGCCACCTGATGTTGCTGCATGCTTTGCACAGGCTGTTGGAGATTAGCTTAAAAGCATTCACCTCTGAAGTAGTTTACAAAGAATGTGTTATTTTTCACATTTGCTATGGTAGTAGCACTGTCATTGCTGTGAGTTATTTATTACCACAGACAAGGCCAGCAGAATTAGTTGAGCAGCTGAATGCGAGACAGTTATGTATAAATAGAGGTTTTAAATGCCTCGAGGTAAACAGCAGTATGAAATAAATGGTATGTGTTAAGTCGTCTCGCTTAAACTAACATATAGTTGCTTTGTAGTGGAGATTTAGTCTCATTCATTGTACAGCGATGTCCTAATGATGTTCAGTACAGAACATAATGCGAAACTCTGACCCAGTTGTTTAGGTGCAAGAGGATTTAGAGTGTATTTGTTATCCAGTAATCTTCTACGTGCATTTACATATTAACACACAATCAGGCTACCTGATGAGATTATCAGCCTCACATCCAGATTAAGTGACTATGAGCAGATTACCATCCTGACAGTTTTACTGTGAACCAATCAACATGCGCATGTGAGTTTTTGGACGCGTGGTTGTGTGTGTGTTTAGTGTACAACACAATCTTCATATTGAGAGTCTTTGTGAGGGGCCAGTGGCTTGTGGAAAGCTTGGTTGGGGATCAGCGGTTTGAGTGTGTGTGTATGTGTTGAAGGGTTTTAGTGTTATTACATGGCCTACTGCACATGAGACAGAAAAACAGAGACGCACCGTGTACACCGTGGGTCACAGCCAAGGGAACAGAACAGAGGTTGTATGTGTATATAACATATGCATGTATAGAGGATTGTCAGGGTATGAACTTTGATATATGAGGGTGTACTGAGTTCAAAAGAAAATTTATGGCTCTCTTTATAGTTGGGTTGGGAAATAAAGAATCTAAAGGCTTCATATTAATACACTAACTAACACGAAAGAGGTGGAAATGGACATTTCAGGAGCTGCAGAGCATGTTTGTATGTTTTATTGTGGAAATGAGGTTGCTTGGTATGCTATTGTGTAGCTATGTTTTCAGGCTTTTTCCTGTCTCATATTGTGCTGCCTTTGATTCCTGTGGGCTCTGTGATCTAAAGTAGGCCACAAAGACACACAGAAACACATTCGTGCACAAGGCTTTCTCACAAATATCAAATGTCTTCTTCCACCGCCTGTCTTTCCTTCTGTCCCACACCAGGCTATCAGATATCCTACCGGCTTGACAGCAGGGACCTTCTGCGTTGGACCACAGTGGAGGTGGGCTCCAATGCTCGCCAGTTCACCGTCACAGGACTCTCTCCTGAGCAGACCTACGTGTTCCGACTCATTGCTCGCACTGCCGTGGGCTGGGGTGAATTACAGGAAGCATTAGTTGTTACCACAGAACGCAGAGGTAAAGGACACAGACATAAACTCAAATAGTACTTAGGATCTCTTGCTACCCTCTCTGTCTGATTCTAATCACTCCTAATAAAAGCCTGCCTGAACACTCAACATGCCCTAAAAATATCAGACCCGAACGGTTCTAAATTATTAAGGAAACTTTTAAGGTCAGTTCTTTTAATGGTACTTTAAGAAGCCAGGGATCAGCAGAGCAGAGACGTCAAGGAGAAGAACATGACACCAGGTGAAAGTACATACTGTTGATAATACTGATGCTCGTTACTGCAGTAAAATCTTAACGAGTGAAAAGCTGAGAAGGAACTATCAACGTGACAAACAATATTTTTATATAAAAAATAGGATTACATCATAACCCTGTCGTACGTTTATTATTTTTATAATAATAAAGAAGAACCTGTAAGAGTGTCAGTAAGGTTCTGAGCCAAGACAGAGTATCAATAAGAGTTTGTTCTGCAATGGAAAACTGCAAGATGTGGTTGAAAGCACCAATAAATAGTCTGTGTCAATAGTCTGTCACTGTGAGGTGCAGCGTAGCGTGCTTCTGAACACGTCCCACAGCACCCAGCAGTGACGTTGGGCAGAAGCCTGGGGTGAACAAATTTGAAACTTTCGACCCATTGACACATTGACACAGTCTCATGGTACTCTAACGATGTTTACTTTGTGTTTACAAATGTACAGTAATATATAATGGACAGACGACATAAAATAAAAACCTTTTTAGAAATCAAAGGAGGTAGGAACCCTAACAGTAGGATTTAATTTTTAAACAGTATTAAATCAGACACTAATGGAACCTGTGAAACAAGTGTGTTCATTTTGTTTCTATAAAAAATACATCTCTACATTGTTGGATAATTCAACAAGAATAATGAGGTTTAAGTTCAGAGGCTTTGATTAATGGTGAATAAAATTTGCTTTTTTTTTATGCAGTGCCTCCATATATGTATCATGCATCTTTTGTAGCATTCATCCCACAGCGATGTAATAACCTCTAATGAAACTCACAATTCTAGTGAAAGGAAATAAATGTGCTAAATAAACCAGATTAGTCACAAAATTCTATAAATGAGCCAATTTTAGGCAGGAGTGACTTGATTAATGTTATTAATTTCATCTGTGATTTTCAAAATGTTTGCCATTAGATAGGTCTATTACAGCAGACAACCTATGATTTTATTGCTGTTTTGTCCATTTGTTCCAATAACTCCAGCACACAAAGAGCCTGGAAAGGTCAGGTGCAGTTTTAGCATTTTAAAATTGTATGATCTCTACTTAGAGGTGTAATGGGCTCTGGTCACTGTGAAGTCCCTGCAGGGATAAAGTTAGAGAGAGAGAAGTAAGCAGGATTTTCAGGTGTGAAGTTAAGAGAGGTTGTCTGTGCTTAAAGAACAAGTCGTTTCTGGTCGGACATGTGATGTCCATCGCTACTGAACATCGCACAAGATAAAAGGTCTGACCTTTTCAATCTATGGGCCTTTTTACATACAGCAAGGCAAAATGACATTTAGAAATTCCTGTGGTTGAAGAGCTGCTTGGCAGTAAGTGTAGATCTTGAAATAACCAGCTATTAGTCCTCCTGTAGGGGGATAATGAGTGAGGAGTTTCAAAAACTACCTGAGGGCCTTTGTAATAGTAGTGAAATAAAAGGATGTGGGATCTTTGTGAAGTTATCATGAGAAAGTATGCATACAAATTATACATTATATAAAGTTATGTTTTTTTACAATGCTAAACAGTCCAAAATAAAGTGACGTGTGAAGTGAGACAAGGATTATCAGAGTCTCACCACTGGCTACATTCTCAGGGCTGGAAGTCTGGGGAGGGAAGAAGCCAGAACGTGAGACCTGAAAGCCATAAATCTTCAATTCTAGCCCAAAGTAATTAGGTTTGATCAATAGTTCTATTTGCACTCTGCAGTTATGGTAATTTTGTCTTTTAGGGCAGCAAAAAATTGCTAATTTCCTTTTAACATTTCATCTCATTTTAGTCAGTGACCCCATCATTGGGTATAAAGTGCAGCAGTAACAGGAATTTTAAATACTTGCTGTGAGATATACTATAACTGTTTTATGTCTATAAACCTAAAAAAATAAGTATTTCCTTCAACACAGAATGAGTTAGTAGAAAGGAGGAACACATTTCATATATACTTCACTTTTAAAAAGGTAAAATGAGCAAGTAGTGCAGTTCTTTCTCATTCAATTTTGAAATAAAAGTCAAGTTTTTATCCTTCTCTGATCGAGAGGTTGTGTTGCTTTTATCCTGTCTAGACTTCCGCAGCACCTCTCGCTTTCTGCCTCAATCAACCTCTTTTATGTCTTCAACATATGCAGCAGCCGTTTTAACTGAAACTAAGTAAAGCTTCAGCAAGTAGTAGTTATATTATGATTATATTTACTGATCATTCAGTATAATCAGTAAAATCTGACTATTATTTTTTTTTTTAGTGCCATAGATGTTTTCTGCCCATTGTGCTTGTACATCGACTAGAAAGTAACATACTGGAAAAACTGACAGAGGAGTTTAAGAAATGTATGACACAGTTCTAAGTTAAGTTTAAATGACGACACGAAACAGAGTTGAATGAAAATAGCTGAGACAAGATCTTATTTTAATACCAAATAAACCATAACACATTAACAATAGAGCCTCAAAGTATGGACTGGTTTGTGGATGTTAGTATGTGACATTTATCCAAAAGTAGGTAAAGGTAAAATCACAGGAAGAGAGTGTATCACAGTAACGTCTTTTAAACAAAACACAGCTTTTATGTTAACTAGCATGTAGTGCAGCTCTTCAGAAAACTGTAGATGCACTTTCATCTCCTTATCATTTCCGGCCAACCATTTAGTTGATGCTAAAGAGCTTTCTGCCCCTTTATTTCCTATAATGTATATCCTGACAGATGTGATAAAACTATGGTGAATGAGTTTGCCAGTCCTTTTTTTTATTTCATTCAGTAGATATGGAGGAACACTTATTATGAGTCCTGATGAATGTGAATCTTATTTTTACTTTCAGTGCAGTTCTTTATCGATTTCTAAAGGACATATGTAACTGCTTAGGTACAATCTTCACTAGATTGGCATGTAGAGTAGATGTTTAGAGACTTTTTTAGTGAAAACTACACAAAGAACAATGGTGAAGACAGTGGCAGTGAGGCACAGAACCCAAACAATAGTCTGAAACCTCTATATACTGTAGGATGAAGACAGCTGCACAGTCAAAAGCCTACAGTCTGTGAGCTGTCACATCTGTAGCCTTATAAGTAGTCATTTGATCAAGTGTTAATTTAAGTTTGTTGGTTTGTTTTCAGCTGCTTTAAAGACATATGCTGTATATTCATCCCCTTGTACATAGATTAACATGTTGGTATTTTGTCTACTTACTTATTCTCCCCATGGGTTGCATTAGTATTACTATGTGGGGAGGTTTTTATTATCGGTCGGTAAGGAGACATGAAGAAAAGTTTTGACCACTCCCGAGCTATAGGAAGCTATCCCACCAAAGTGAAACATCACTTTAAAAATGAAGTTACAGTGCCTCTGGTGTCACCGTAGGCTAAACGCATGAATGACTTTGGTTTGAACGTAGCTCACTGGCTTTGATATATGTCATCCCTCATAGCTCTCTCCAATTTTCTCTGTCAGCCAGCACCGCGTATGTCTAGTAAAGCACTGAAATGCTACAAAAATCCCTAAATTAAAATGTGACAGTGTGCGAATGTGAAATTTTATGAAAACCTGAAATCATGATGTCAGCTGTTCTGTTCGGAGCCATCAGCTTGTGTAGTGCATTTTAATTGGATCAGATATAACATCTGCAGCATCATTATCAGGATTTCTTTAGAACAGAATTCAGTGGTTCCTTGTTCCACTTCAGTAACATAATGGCCCATTCTCACTGTGAGATAGACAGAATAGCCTAATAGAGATTTCTTTCTGATGATGCTGAAGAGACCAACTTAATCCCTACAAGAAGAAAATTGGCTTTTTGAGTGTGTGTGTGGGTGTGTATGTATGCGAGGCTGAACGAATGTGCACGCATGTATTACAGAGAAAACTGCGACTCCCTCCAGAGATACATGTCTATGCTGATGTTTGGCTCCAAGAGGCTGATAAGTGATAAGTTAATGGATAACATGTAGTAGCATATTTAGTAGAATTTATTCCACCACACCCCCTCTTTCCTTTCCTCGAGTATAGCCCTGATCTTTCTCACTTCTACACTTCCTCTTCTCTCCATCTCCTCTCCCATGGGTAGCAGTAAACAGTCATGTAAGTGTTGAAAGGGCACCACTTGTTCTCACAATTATGAGATTATTATCAGAATATGATCTTTATTGTGGAACAGAACAAGAGGAGAACCGACAGGGACACACAGATGGTATCAGGAAAACAAAAGAGGGGGAGAATTGTCAAATCTTGGAGGGACTGATGAATAAGGGCGCCAGGGAAGAAGGGAGACAAACAGATTTGACTTAAATTACTTGTGATAAGGATGAAGGAAGGAAGCCAGGCTTGTGTATGTGTGTGAGTGTGTGTGACTGTGCTTGCGCCTTTGTTTGAGAACATAAGTGCAGATTAATTAAACTTCGGGAAAATCAATAATGCAGTTATTTCTAGACTTAATCAATAACCTGATGCGTCTGAAATTAAACAGTTATGCCCCCAACAGTGTTTTTATTTGTGCATGCACTTATGTACACACATCAACTGATCACACAGCCACCGCCAACACAGTTGTACAAAGATACTGACTCTCAGAGCCATCTCTCATCCTCTAATTAAATAGCAAAGACACACACACACACACACACACACACACACACATACTGGCAATTTGACGAGAAATTGTTTCTTTGAGTGCACTGATTAGATTTCTTGTTTCATTTAAACATATGTTATGTAAATGTTAGCTGCCCATATCCTGTTTTACAAGGTATTTGCAGTATATGTTCCATGATAGTCTCCATTTCTCCAGGACACCGTTTATTTCAGTGTGTGTAGTCACATATAGGAGGGAAAACCTGAATTAATAAGTAGAGAAATGTATTGAATGCAGACGATTCTCAGCAGGTCTCTCACACATGCATTTACATACATTTAAGTAACTGGGTTACAGCATGCTGTAAGCTGATTTGTTCAAAGTTGCTTTGTGTAATTGAGGTAGGAGATCAGAGAAACCAGATTTCCCCAGTTAGATTTCTGATCTAGAAAACTGATTTGTTGGTCATGTGTGCAGTGCTGTAAAGAAACATATGATCCCCTCCTGATTTCTTTTTTGTGTGTGTTTCAAACTAAACTGTTTCAAATCTTTAAATACAATCTAAGATAAAACAAAGACAACCTTAGCAAACACAAAATAAAAGCCAAAAGGTGATATAATACATAAATCCCCCATGGGGAAAAGTAATTTGATGACCTGATGACCTGAACTTCTCCTTAGGATTCTCTGAGAGAAATCAAAATACACATCATACAATTATTAAAAGGGGCCCTGACACAGAAAAGCATCCCCACAACATAACACTACCACCTCTATAATGTTTTTTTAAGAAATTCGGTTTTTAGTGTACATCGGCGGTAACGTGAACCCGTAAGTGTGTTTTGGAAAAACGCAGCAAGCAATAATACCTTCATCTAACAGTTTCTTATAGATACCATTTCTACCCAGTGTCTGTCAGACAGTGATAGAGACTTTGAGGTGAGAGAGACCTGCATTTCCTTTGATGGTTTCTTAGGATATTTTGTTTTGTACTTCTTGATGAGTTGTTGTTGTGGTCTTGGACTAATTTTGGTTCACTATTGTTCACCAGTGTCTCTGACAGTGGGTTTATGAAGTCCTAGAGAGTGCATTCTAACTAATATGAATGCTTTTCCCACAAAGTAAAGTAAAATTAAAGTAAGAAATTAAGTAAGTATAATAAAGTATTATTACCAAGGGTTCACATACTTTTTCCACTAGTGCTATGAGGTTTTTATGGTTGTTCTCAGTAAGGACACGAAAGATCAGAATTTATATTTGTCAATTAATGCAGAAATCCATGACATTCCAAAGGGTTGACAAACTTTTTCTTGACACTGTAAGTGTATAAGTGTTAAGCAGCCTTTCTCTTAAGAAAAACACAAATTTACTATCAGCTACATGATGTTAAACCACTAAAACAATTTTATGTATGAATGCTTGTGTAGAATGTGTCAGAATATCAACTAGCATGTTTTTTTCTAAATAAATTGCTCTAATTTGTTGTTCACTGTTTCCCTTTCACGCTGTCTCTGTTCCTGTCTTTGTCACATCACTTATTGTACTTTCTCTCCCTCTCTTCCCCTCTCATCTTTCCTCTAACTTATTCGTCTCCTCCCACTCTTTTCTTTTCATCTTCACTTGTTTGCTGCCTCACTACATCTATAGAGCGTCCCCAGCCTCCCAGGAAGTTGTCTGTTCCTCAGGATGGAGTTGAAGCTCGGTCTCTTGGCCTCCACTGGGTGACGGGTAGCTCAGGCTCATCCCCGTTGAGGTACTACAGTTTGCAGGTCAAGGAACTGCCAAACGGGCAATGGAAAACACACACTGCCGACATCCCGCACAACGTCACCACCTGGATTGTCGACAGGTACGAACACATGTGTATAAGTCCAAGCAGTGATTGTCAGACCTGTCATAAATAAAGGGTTTGAAGGGCAGTGTCTGGTTTTTACTATTTTTAAAAACTAAAAACACAAGAATGAAATGATTGGGTAAAAGAGGGTAATAGCTTTAACATAAGCTGCAGATATTAGTATGACTAACAGGTTTGCTGCCTACACCAATCAGCCAGTGGTGGATAGAGGTCAGTATAAGGGAAATGTAATTCTGGCCACGATCATATACTCTTAAACTCTTTCATACTTTATGTTGTTAAAGGTTTTATTATGAAAAAAACTGCAGCAGCAACGTGAAAGCTGATCCTAGATCCTTTTATGTAAGAGTTTAGCCTTTTAGGTCTTTATTGGGTTTGGCAAAGTTTACGCTTCAGTGACTCCAGAAAGGTTACGTTTGACAAACATATAAATTAGCTATATCTTCTACTTGTCTCACTTGATTGAGTGTGTAAGATAAGCAGCTAATCAGGATTATGTTAACAGTCTGATTTAACATTTTCCTTATCATACCAGGACTAACTGACTCTACACAGTATTACATGCTCATGCTCGAACAATGCTGTTCAATCATTTCCATGTCCTCTGTATGTGTTATCGTCCTTTTAGCTTCAGCCTCAGTGTTCTCGCTGGATATCATATATGTGGCAATTAAGTATAAGAACTTTTGCAAGATTCTGGTTTTAAAACCATAAAGAGGAGGCTCGGGACAGTGCTAACATTACAGCTGATAAAACCTGCCTGTGTTGTACCTCTGTCTAAAATCAAGGATACATTCCTTAAAAAATACTGACAATTTTTCAGGTGAAGCTGCCTTTACTATTACTGTAATCTGGAAATTACAATTAGGCCTTTTCAAGCATCTTTGGAGAAAACAAGAATAAAACGTCTGGTGTTTTCTGCTCCCCTTACAGAGTACTAACATGGAAATGTAGTTTAGTATGACATGCTGAACTTGAATTAGTTAAAGCAATCTGTAAACATCTTGCAGTGTCTATGTATCCTTAGGGAGATAAGTGGACAGAGAACGGGATTGTGTGAATTCTCAGAACAAACAACAGAGAATTAGAACACAGGAAACATTTTACTAATTTAGTACATGAAGTACAGAGAGGGGTTGTGGAGAATAAAGCAAACCACAAAAACACCAGAGAGGCAAGTAATCATAATCACTGCGGAAACGTGGAGGAGTCACCTAATCACAGCACAGCAGGAACTGATCTCAGTTTTTTTTCTCTTAATACTTTCTCACTCCATCTTAATGCTTTCAATTTTGTGTCCTGTGTGTCCATTATCTCTCTCTACAACTATTTTTACATTTTTATCTGTCGTGCCTCTTGTAGTGTACCACCTCCTTCCCTCCCTCCATCCACCCATCAACAGCCAATGCTTTCAGAAACCATCAGGCATGAATTCTTTCCTTCATAGATTCTCAAGCATCAGCCCCACTGATCCAGCGGAAGAGGGCTCCATCCCTTTTGCATTTCTTTCTCTTCTGTTTCTCTCTTTATCCCTCATCCTCTTCTCCCTGGTGTTATTAAGGCAGCAGGTGATATCGGTCAGACCGGATGGCTACTCCAATTTCCCTGACAGCCAGAGTAGTGGGACAAAGATGAAGCTTAGCTAGTGTGTTCCTTCACGTGTCTTCAGCTTCGTGTCCATTTGTGTGCTCTCCTTCACGAGCAATCACAGGGCTGTTTGGGATGCTGAAGAGCGTTCTCTCAGTGTGTCTGCATCAGCCTCTTTCAACCCGCCTCAGGGATAGTCTGTCTGCCATGATGGTTGTGCTGCCGTTGTTGTTTTGATGCTGTTTTCGAGCTCAATCTATCACTGAATGCTCTCATTATAGCACCGGATGGAGGAATTAGCTTACATCTCTGCATGCTCACACTCACACTTGCTTGTTCTCTATCCTAATTGTTGTTTTCCACCGAGACGTCTTTGGAACCAAAACATCGAAGTCCCCAGGCTGATGCGCAGACACACATAAATCCACACACACTTTCAAAGACTGTCCCTAACATCCTCCCTGTGCTGTTGGTACCCCACCCTCTTAGAGTTTGGTGCCTTTGATGTGCTGTTCCTGCTATACCCCCGACCCCACAGGGCCTTTTCTTGTCCCTTATTGGGCCTAGCTCATTATTATACAAGAAGACACTTGAGTGGTTCTCCTGTTGCCTGCTGAATTTCTAACTGGTCCTCTGTAGTCTCCTCCTCAGTAAATAAAGTCTAGAAAAGGACCTTGCAGGTAGATGTGTGAGCAGGAGTTGAATTATTGCAAATTATTAAATTGCACCTATTAACTCGAATTAATAATATGTTATATGAATTAGAAATAATGGAAAATAACTGTTTTGCAGCCATCTGTCCTTTTTAAATGTTAATCAATTTCCCACAGTGTGTAGGAGAGGGTACTTTTAAACTATTAGTGTGCTATAAGGCACCGTGCAGCAGACTTGTTCAGCGAGTCCTTAACAATGACTGTGTGTTTGTGGGGCTGATTGTAAGTGGCTCTAGAGTCAATTGTTTTCAAAATGACTGATGTAAATTGTAACTCTTGTTAATCCTTCCACTTTGGAGAATTGCAGATAAACTGTTGTTGCTGTGGTAGCATGGCAGTAAAAGTACTTCGACAGAAAAGACAATTAGGAAAGATGTAAGATGATTATTTTTTAAGATTTTCTCTGATCTTTTAAGGCCACTGAGTTAAAATTCTTAAAGGCTCCACTGGAGTTTTATGACCACTCGTGGTGCTGTAATGCAACAGTGTTTTGATGAGCATGTCATTGTATTCTTTGTATCTTGTGTATTTTTTGTTTGTTTTTGTGTCAGAGTAAGAGGAGAATACCACAAACCACTGTAAACTTTATAGAGTCTCAGCATTAAAAGGAACCTTTACAAACAAAAAACACACTTTCAGTGAGAAACAAAGAAGAAAGTCTTATTTACGGTAAAGTTCTGTAAAGCTTTGTCTCTGCTAATGATATTCTGGTAAAGTAACTGACTGAACATATTGAAAAGCAAATAAAAATCAAATCAAACTGTATTTGACTAGCACTATTTATGTTTAATGCAATACAAAGAGGTTAAAATTTGCCTGAAAGGTTAATTAAAGGCAGTACAAATATAAAATATCAATTTTAACACAATAGGTCAAATGTCAAAGTCAATTCTTAAAATTATTTATCTAGTTTTGTAGCAGTATTGTTAAAGTCTATTTCTGTGCTATTATTGACTAAACTACCAATGCAATAATAAAATCACATTGAGACAGTGCAGTTACAGTGCAACAACTCTAAATTCAAACTGTCTTTATTTATTTGTCTTTTGTGTGCCTACCTGTGTGTGTGTGTGTGTGTGTGTGTGCGTGTGTGTGTGTGTGTGTGTGTGTGTGTGTGTGTGTGTGTGTGTGTGTGTGTGTGTGTGAATAGACTGAAGCCCTTCACGTCATACAAGTTTCGGATGCTGGCAACCAACGATATAGGAGACAGTGTCCTCAGCAAAGAGACGGAGGCTGTTACAACTCTGCAGGACGGTGAGAGGCTGGGAGGCAGATGAAGTAGGGGAGGAAAAAAGTGGGAAGACAAGGAAATACATAGATTTTCATACATCAGAGAGAAGATGCCTAACGGGATGGATTGAAACCACTCTGTCTGTGTTTTCTTCCTCACTCTTGTTTTTCTGCGTTTTCCTTCCAGTGCCTGATGAACCTCCAGTGATCCTCGCAGTGAAACCAACAACTACTACCTCAGTCCTGGTGCAGTGGAAGGTATGTTCAGACTTCCAAGAGAACCACATTCCCTTATTTACAACACACATACAAGACTCCTACATAATATCTATACACACAGACCTACACAGCAACACTTTAAGGTCCAGGTTAATCCCTCACACTGTGAATGAGGCCCCTACAGTCTGGCTTAATTCAGTGATTGTAAGTGGGTTGCTCTGTGTGTATGGATGCATCATTATTTATTAAAACAGGAAAGGTCAGAAGGAAGCACAGAGTATCTGGAGGGATAGAGGGAAGGACAGGCGGTCCTGAGGGAGAAAGAAAGTGGAGTTAAGGAAACATAGAAGTGGTCGTAACAACAGTGACACCTGAACGAGCAGTAGATATAGTTTGGTAACTTCACTGCTTGTCACTCTTTGTCTTCTGCTTGGAAATGTCGTCTCTCGCTCCTCCTAGCCCCTTGTCAAAGCAGAAGGAGGCAATGGAAAGCAAAGCCACCGGCAATTTCATCATCCTTTACAAGAGTCCCAAACCTCTGAAGCATCACTCTGTCTGTGCAGGTTACAGCCAGAACAACCCACCAGCACTTTAAAGTGGACTCTTCTGATAAAATACTGCTGTGTCAGTCTGCCAATGCTCTGTCAGTCACCTCACTACGCTAAGAAATGAGCACAGTAGCAGAATTCAGAAGTTTCTTTTCGAGAAATGCATCCAATTCATATGTTCCTGTGTGCGCTTGTTTGCATGTTTCCAGCGCCCCAGTGACAACAGTACTAACGGGATGCTGACTGGATACCGGCTGTATTATAGAGAGCTTTTAGTGAACAACTCCACTTTCTCTGAAGCAGAAGTGCAGGCGACCAAGAACAACACCACAAGTGCCGTAATCACAAGTGAGTAATAGTGATACAGAGTGAATTGAGTTATCCTCACTTCGCTCAGATTCATTTCCTACACTTGTCAAGGTCTCTCTTCTCATATGGCACATACACAGTTTAATAATACATTAATTTATTTGTTTAATTTAAAGTTAGAAATGTTTTACTTCTTAAGAGAACACTGAAACAGCCAGGTGCTCTAAAAACAGTATCTTCTGTGAGGTACAGGTCCAGAGTTAGGAAAAAGGTGGCGCTCTGACCTAAGAACATATGAAATACCTCATGTATCAATAATATACATAAAGCTTTTAACAGTTATCAGTTGTCATCTTAATAGGATGATTTAACCTCTGAAGGTTAGTTATTCCATTCCTGGCTTCTCTTATTTTCAGTCACATCAAGTTAAACATACTTTTATTTCTAAATGAAAGTTTCATTTAACAAACTTTTTAAAAATACATTTTCATTTGGAGTTGGATAAATTTGTGATCTTCACTTAAAATACTCTATATACTGTTACAGATAAATGTTGAAACTATTACTGTTAAGAGCTAATATTGTTTTAAAACACTATGAAAAGGTCTTAAACGTGCACTTGACATCTCACAAACCAGATGTTGTACTAAAAGACTAAAGCTTATAATTGAAATGTGATCACAGGAAAACAGCAGAAATAAAGAAACAGCAGTTTTCCATATGTTCTTTTTCCTGTTGAATATAAGAGATTTTGTTTTTTAGGAGCAGAGAAAGCACCCAGCATATTTTTAGTGCAGGAGAAGCACATCTGTTCCCTTATGATCAAACCACTGTTAGTCTTTGTATTGTAGGTATCATAAGGAAAAATGTCATATGTCAGACTTAATGTGTTTATCACAACTGTGTTTAGCTTATTTACTTACTTAACTACAATATGACTCCTTTTCCCTTGTGCAGTGAATAATTTGCTGCTTGGAAATAATAATAATAAGAACATGTAGTTACCCAGGCATGCTAAAACTTGTCACTCACATTAGCGCATTAAACTAATGGTCATGGTGAAATGAAACTTTATTTCCAGAATTCGTGAAGTACTGTCCAAGTATTGTCAGATATATAGTTTGTACATTGTGACAAACATGACTGATGATAAACTAAGTATCTGTTCTCAGATGATTGTGCAAAAATAAAATGATGATTTTATTTCATTCAGAACATTCACATGATCTGGTTGATGGTGTTAAGATTAAGATAACCTATAAAGGACAGGAGAGAGAAAGGAAAAAAAAAGGTTTTCTTTATAATAATGAGCACATAGACCAATTGTGGATAAGGTTTATCTCTGGTCTTTAATGCTTATATAAGTGTGTTTAATTGTTCATGCACCAGTGCAAGGTTAGCAATTTCTATTAAACCTGTTTTGCATTGTTTTCAAAATGATTTCATTCAAATGTCTTGAATGTTATGAGGTCACCCACACTGCACCTTATCTGTGCAGTAAAAAAATATGATTATGTACTGTGCAGCCTGAAGTACTTTAGAGTCGAGGATCTGTTTGAATAAATTGGCAGATGGACAATTCTGTGTTCTTGCAGAGTCCACTGAGTCTGACAAGGGCACTGAAACATAAAAGTCTTTCAAACATTGAAATAACATTTGAATGGCATTATAATAGCAAAATGTATTGCTAAACTTGAAACATTTATTGATTTACTCTCTCTCTCACTCTTTACTCCCAAGCCAAGAGCACCTTCAAGACAGTCAGCAGTGCCTCGCTAACAGAGTTCGAGTTGACACGTAAGTAATTTAAAATGGAACTGTGAAGTAAAGCTCAAGGGATCTTTATGTTGTAGATGTAGTTTTAGTTCGCTTAATGAGAAGCCCGTTTCTAGTGTCAGTCACAACTATGACATGTGTTTTCCGTGCACGTTGTATAAAAGTTTTTAAAGTACTGTAATTTCTCTACAGAACTAAAGAAGTTTAAACGTTACCAGATTGTTATGACGAGCTACAACATCATTGGAGAGAGCCCACCCTCCAGGCCAGTCGAGGTGTCTGTTGGAGAGGCAGGTAGGCGAAAACAAGAGGAGGTCGTCAGTGTGTGATCTGCACATTTAAACCTGTTTATTGTTATGCTGTTGTTTTTCAAGCTTCTTCTCTCCCATGTACTTAAGCTCTGAGATATATATGTATATATGTATATATATATATATATATGGTGATATTGTTAAAATCACCTTACTGGGACCATTTTGTTAAAACTGTTTTGTTCTGTTTTGCCTGCTTCCTGTCACTTTTGTCTCGTCCTCTGCTCTTGTCATTTTCACATTCTCTCCCCTTTCTCGCTTTGTCATGTCTCTGTCTCCTGTCTTGCTCTCTCTGCCCCTTGAGTGTCATTGTCTTTGAGAGGCTCAGTGGTGCTCTCTAATAGGGTGTGTGTGTGTGTGTGTGTGTGTGTGTGTGTGTGTGCACTGCATGTGCACACATATGAATGTTGTCAAAAGCTGCACAAGGTCATCTATTTTGTATTGGTGGGCTGACCCCAGTATAACTTTCCCTAGAGAAGCAAACCATGGATCCATTAGACACATAGGAGAGGAAATTTATCTCTCACACACACACACACACACACATCATACACTACTACAGGACAGTTATAAACCACAAATCACACAGGAGGGCAAGTTTGCAGCAAATGTGCACATTTTGATAAGAGCATCTACACATTTTCCAGTTTCTCTAACAATCTCATGCTCACTCCATCAGACTGATGCTGCATTTATATTCAAGGTGTGTGTGTTTGTTTGTAGAGTTTAGTAGGCCATACATATCACATGCAGAGGGTTGAGAGGTGAGGATAAGCAGGAGGAGCAGGAGCCAGAGAAGCCTGTAGGGGTATGATGAAATGGGGTGATATGGCCTTTTCTTTAGCCTGAGGTGCACACTGTTGAGTATTCATGCATATGTGCGGTACAGTGGAGTAACAAGTTACTGCCTTAGGCCCATTCTAATTGAAAGGGTAGAACCTAACTTCCCTACTTCCCACTCTAACTCTCAGCTGCATACACAGTAACAGTCTTCTGAAACATATCTTCTGCTGCAGCTCCATCGGTGGCACCCCAGTCTATCAGAGTGTCAGCTGTGTCTCCCTCCATCCTGGAAGTGACCTGGGACACGCCACCCCTTGAGACCCAGAATGGACTCATCCAAGGATACAAGGTGACACATAGAAAAAAAACCCCAAAAATAAACAAGTGTAAACCCAAAGACCTTTTGTAGTAGGTACACAAGACAGAAAAATACCCACTCAGATTCTGAGTGTCCATGTGGTAGAAAAACACACTGCATTGTTTCTGTATATATTTAAGACGTCTCTGCTCTTGTCTTGGAGGTCTTGTCTTTTTGCTCCTTAAAGTGTCCAATAGAGGTGAGAAAAAGAGAGAAGAGAATTAAGTTAGAGGAAGAATCTGAATATGCTTTAATGGTTTCAATATCACTCTCTGTCTGTCTCTCCCCCTCAACTCCCCCTGTCCCACCCTTTGCTCTTAGTACTTCAAACACAAGGTTATCTGTCCTGCTTTAGACACATTGATTTTTGCAGCAGCAGAGAGGCGAATGGAAAAGAAAGAAGGGAATGTAATATTTGCAGAGTGAAGGAATGAGATGAGCAAGTGATCCCTGTAGAATCCTGATTAGAGGAGAGGATTGAGGGAATACGTTTCAACTACCAGAGATAGATGGACGCGGAAGGGGAGTGTGAGACAGAGGGGGTTAAGGAGATTAAGACGAGAGAAATAGAGCAAAGAAAGAATGTTTAATGAATTTATAGGTTCTGACTTCTGTTAACACTTCTACTCTTTTAGATGAGCAGCACAGACAGCAGGTAAACTTCAGTGCATGAGTGTTTTTTTGATAGTTGAGGTTTACTGAAATGCCCTAGAGGGGTTGTTAAACACACTGAACATGATGGGTGAGGGGTAAAAGGTAATGCTAAACTATCCACGTCCTGTCAAGTGGAATCTCTTGAACACACCTGCTGGAAAAGGTTTCACAGTATTAAATGTTAATCTGAGCAACAACAAAGTCCCTCAGTAAACATTAGTCATTCATATTTTGATTGAAGCCATTTTCTTGTTGTAGCAACTTCTAATTTTTTCTCATCTTTACCAAAGAAAAATCTGAAGAAGGTAAAATGTTTCCTACAGTGCAAAACAAACATCCACCTGCTGTTCATCAGGATTTCATATCTAAGTCAACTGTTTAACAAAAGAAATATTTGAAACATCCATTTAAGTTTCTTGATCCTATCATGTCAGACTGAAATCATTTCTGGTAACGTAAAATTGATTTTAGACTGATCCTAAGGGTCTAACTCTGCTGCTGAATACTAAAATAAATCCTTTAAACAACAACACGGCGGAATACAAAATGATATGGACTTTTTAGCAAACTATTAGAATAAAGTATTACAAGAGATATTTCCTATTTTCTAAAGTAAAACATTTAACATTAAAATATCCCTGTTATGCAGAACAAAATACATTATGATTTTAAATTGAGCAAATGGATGGAGTTATTCTGTATCCCATTACTACAAGAGCTTGTGGAAGCACAGAGATGGTTTAATGCTGCCCTCAAGTGCTACTCATAAGCTGCTACTTCCAAGTTTGGAAGTTGTAAATATAGCTTATGGTTCTTTGTAGTGCTTTCTGTTAGGAATAATAACAAAATGGACCTCTTCTCAAAAAGTAGCTCTTGGTTGTTGTTTTACTTTATAAACCAAACTGCACAGACACAGTTTATACTCCAAGAAAACCTACTGAATATACAGTATTCTATACAGCAGCTAAAAGAAAACAAAATAATATCATACTGAATACCATTTACTTCTTTATTTCTACATCAACCATCAACTTCCTTGTTAAATGTGGGGTATTATTAAAGATGTCGGTGCATTTACCATCTCCTTGGTACAAACTGGACCCATATTTATTGTGATATTGAATACAGGGCTGCATGTTGTTGTTGACTCACATAACAGCGATGTCAAATTGTCAAATCAATCATTTCATATCATTATCTCACAGTTTTTCTCTTTGTTTCCATCTTATTGGTTCATCAGTGGTTGACAGATGAACGACCACACTGTAATATGCCTGTAAACAAAATGTTTAGTCTGTCTGTGCTTATAAATGCAACAATTTTATGATCTGATTACAGTTTGAATGAGCTGACGAATCATGTACTGTATGATTAGGCACCCGGGGGGCTGATTGTCGCTGAGTGCTTGTCAAGAAAAACGTCCACGTGTTGCACTTGCTCAGGTTCTGAAACTTATGTTTGTCTGTGACTTTGCACTTGAAGCGAAAAACATTTAAGCTTAAAATACATTAAAATACATGAGAAGATCTGTGACTGTAACAGCTGCCATGCTTATTTTCTCACCCCAGGTTGTTTGTATATACTTCTTCCCCCTATTTCATTTCTAATGCATGAGGCTCAACAACCTCTGTAACCTTGCTTTTAGTGTGTATCAGATATGACTGTACAGAATATGTGGGGAAAGTCAAGGCAGCTCCACCAGCCCTGTTTGCTGGGATCTCACTCTACATTCAGCTTGGATCACACAGTGATTTATTAAGGGTAATATATTAAAGGAAGTGCCTGTAAGTTTAAGAAATGTTACTGTGGATGTGCACCTGTCCAGTGTCATTATGAGCAGGAGGCAAGCTGTTTTAATGCCTCAGACAGGTTTTGCTTCTCAATATGCATTTATACAGGCTGTTTACTGGCAGTAAAATATCAAGTATATTACCTACCTGTTTTCTCTCATTATATACAGCCTGTCTCATTGACAATGTCACACATTCAGGATTTATGACGTATTTTGTTTTCGCAAAGTCAGTTAAATAACACATTTTTCAAATCACAATTTATATGAGACGTAACCAAGAGTGATATGTTGGCCCATCTGAGGTGCCAAAAAGCCACAGAAACAATATTTCTCAATAATAACTTGCACAGAGCCTGAACTTTAGACCTGCTTCATCATAGCTCTGAGTACATTTTACATTGAAAAAAGCAATTTTTGGCATCATTAAATTGTGGCATTCACAATCTACACCCTGCAAGGCTTTAATATTGATATTGATTTCATCATATGGTATAATAATCAGCTGACCTTTGTTCTGTTAAGCTTACAGGGATCAACCAAAGTAGCCTGTGTGTCTTCATTACTGGCCAGTGTCATGAAAGTTAATGGTCATGTCCATAATTACTGTTTCAGTCTGCAGAGAATGTGAAGTCTGCATATACTGCATACACAAACTGGGAGCAGCAGTAGTGTTTCTTAAAATGCTACGCACAGAGTTAATTCTGCATTACTGATTGTTTGATCATTGAAATGGGTCAAATGAGCAAACTGAACAGTTAAATAATGTGAAATTATAATATAGGACTTTAGACATTAACTTCAGGTTTACCTTAAATTGTAAGACACACATAGTGTATTCAGATGACAATTTGGATGTACACGTTAAGGCTATTTACACCTCAGGAAGTAGTAATTATGACATTGATATGACATAAATGCCACATTGTGCTTGATAGTGGAATTTAATGTCACTGAATAAAATCAGAGGATTTAAAATAGGTATTTTTACATAAAACAGAGAGAACGGTTGTGATGTTTATGGAAACCAGTTGTCTGTTCAGTAAGAAGTGATACACACTTTACCCTTACTTTACTCTTTTAAAGTGTCAATTCCTAAACAAATCTCTTTGTAACCAACTGTCTCCTCCGCCTAGTAAAACAGCACATGAGCACTTTTTATATGGATGGATTAAAAAACAGAAATAAATCACTCATGAATCAGGAAGATCAGACTTGGTGTTGCTGACAGTATTTCTTCCTCGTGTTATAGATCCACTACTGGGAGAGGGACAAACAGAACCAGACTGAGAAGGTGAAGGTGATCTTTGTCCCAGACACCCGTGTGCACCTCATCAACCTGACTAGCTACACGCCTTACCTGGTCACACTGACAGCCTTCAACACAGCTGGGGACGGACCCCCCAGTGAGCCCCGTGGGGCCCGAACCCTGCCGTCTGGTAGGGAGCATAGCTAAGAGCAAAAATACCAAGCTTCATATTATTTCTTGTCTTTATTGCTCTTGCCTTTATTGTACATGTCGTCCTCCATCTGTCTACAGCTCCCAGCCAGCCCAGCTACCTGTCCTTCTCAGAGGTGACAGGCGTAAGTGTCAATGTGTCTTGGGGAGCCCCACTCACTCCTAATGGGCAGCTGGAGGGATACAGGGTGTCCTATCAGCCCACAGCCCCTGTACAAGGTATGTACACACATGCACACACTGACAGATATGTTGGGGAGGATGCTGACATTTAATTGGAATTGTCTGTGTGAGCGCAGGAGTGAGTAAAGTTGTGACAGTGGACGTGAAGGGGAGCTGGCAGCGGTGGCTGAAGGTTCGGGACCTGGTCAAAGGCGCGACGTACATCGTGAGCGTTCAGGCTCTCACAGTCAGCTATGGACCACCCATACAGGCAAACATCACTGCTCAGTCAGTGCAAGGTAGGCATGTCTGTAACTTTGTATGTGTGGGTGTTTGTCTCTACTTAATAATTATCCATCCATCCATTATCTTAACTGCTTTTTCTGGTAAGGATTGTGGGGATGCAGTGTTTGGCTGACAAGCGGGGTGCACCCTGAGCAGGTTACCAGTCTATCACAGGGTTCATATATGGAGACACACAACCATTCACATTCGTATTCACATCCATCCATTTTTAGAGTCACCAGTAAACCTAACACGGTTAACCTGGAGGACACAAACACATCCTACTATATTAAACAACACAGAAGATTGCACCTTTTGTATCAAATGACCAAATGTTTGGGATCAGACACATTAAATATGTCAGTCAAGTAAAACTGCAGCTAGTGACAGAGGAATTGTGACTTGTGAAAAGCTGTGAAGAAAAACCAAGAACAACAGTCAGAGGCATCACCAACAACCTCCACAGAGCAAGGGTGAAGGTGTAACCATCCACCATTCAGATGCAAACTTTTTGATGCAATAATTCATAATGGTAACAGGACTCTGAATCCTAGAGGAGGAGCGTCATCGTGCATCAACGAGACAATCAGTAGTAGTAGTAGTGTCAGTTTATCAATTACCTATCTTATTAATTTTCCATTGACCTAATTTTCCCCTGAGGGTCATTTGATATGGATGTGGGTGTAATCCACTGCACCAATGAAATTAGGGAAGGCTGTAACACAAACTAAACTCTGCTTGATGCAGTCAAGTCAGATTATATCATTTGTAATTCATGTCGCCTGCAATCTTGTAGAACTCCTCCTTGACCTCTGTGGTCAGGGAAGGTTTTAAAAACACGGACAAGTGATTTTATTCCCATCGTAAATCTTCTTATTGAGCAGCAAATAGCGGCTTTATTGAGATTTTCAGCATCCCCAACCAAATAAAGGAACAACTACCGCAGGGTTACACACACCATCTGTGGGACAGTGACTGGCTCCGCGCTGTCTGGTTTTTTTATATATGGACCCAGAAGCCGACAGAAATATCGGATGGCATCACATGAGAATCTGTACTTGCCAATCAGGTATTGGTCTTCAAATGATAAAGGATCAGGCCTGTCCCGGAAAACTCTCTGATGCCTGAATGCTCGTCTGGGTATCAAAGTTTCCTCATCGACTACATCGTCTAAGAAAGGACATGCCAGTGTCAAGAGTCTAGAAACTGATATAAAAATAAGTCTGACACTAATCACAACTACCACATGAAAAGTTAGAAAATATGATTATTGTAAAAACTGAATCCTGGACGTTAGTCTGCTCTGAAATTCAGAGAATAAATCTCCATAGTAACTTAATTCAGCTTAATTTAACCTGCTCTCGTGTAACTGAGTCTGGGCTAAATGAAGCCGGGATGAGTGGATAACCACAGTTCAGGCAACACAGAATAACTCTCCATTTGTAACTAGACTGGGATTAATTGATCCAGCATTTGTGCAGCCAAGTCAAGGATAAGTTCAACCAGGTTATCTGGAAAATCCCGGCCCAATCCTTTATGCTTGTTTTGTGCAGCTTGAATATTGACTAACTTACTTTAATACCTTCTGTTCCAAAACTTCTGCTCACCTAAAATGTGGGTCATCTGATACAAACGGTGTTCTGTGTTGTTAAATGTATCAAAGTTTCTATAACATCAAATTAAAGCTGAAATATTCGTCATTTTATTTTTTTAAATGTGTTTTGTGTGTACAACAGAAAACAAACATTTGTCTTGTTGTTCCGCTACTTTTGCACATGGATGATTATGTTGTCATTGTGTTTATGGGTATACTGTTGTTTTTTTTTTGTTGTTTATTTGTGTGTCTCTCTGCCACAATACAGGCTCTCCTGGATCACCTACGGACATGTCCATAACCAAGACGTCCTCTGCTCTGAATATCCACTGGTCAGAGGGAGACTTTGGTGCAGCACCCGTGACCGGATACGTTATTGAGGCTCGTCCCTCGGGTACGTTCATACACAAATGCCACAGACAGGTCAGCCATAACTTACTAGACACGCACCCCTTCATCAGGTACACTAATTATTTTCATTAATCAAGAGGGAGGTTAAGTACTACCCTATTCTAAACCTTATTTAGCACAGCTTTCTCCAGATTCATTAAGACCTGCTGTGCAAATCAAGTCAAGTGTAATTTTCTAATAAAGATTACCAGAGACGTAGCACAGTGAGACGACGTCTGTGAGAAGATGTTTCAACTCTCTGCAGGGAAGATTGTAGACAGTGGTGTAATGCTGCTGCTGAGAATAATGGTAATACTCCTTTTACTAATATTGATAAGTCGTCATTACCACATTACCATCATCATCATCTTATATGTTATTTGACAGTTTTATCATTTTCTTGAATCACATAATGACATTTGAAAGGGTCTAATTTTCAGATGGAGCTTGTTCTCTCTTGTCTTTGTCTGCCTATCCATCAAAGTCTGACTCTCTCCCTCGCTCTCTCTCTCTGTGCAGATGAAGGTGTATGGGAATCCTTCATCAGACTCCTCCCTCCCAACAGCAGGTCTGTTTCAGTGCCGCTGGAGCGCCTCCGGTCGGGGATCGGCTACGAGTTCAGAGTCATTGCTGTTAATCGCTATGGTTACGGAGAGCCGAGTACACCCTCTGCTTCTCTTGCTGGTAAACACTCCCACACGCACACTGCTGGAGATCAGGTTAATGAACAAACCCCGGATGCTTCAGCTTGTGCTGTTAGAGTTTGGCAGAATTTCTAATCTGCTGGATGCAGATCGGGTTTGTCTCTGCTTCCACCTAGAGGCAGAGACACTGAACTACACCTGAGCATAAAATGCAACAGAGAGTCTAATAAATTCTGACAAATTAATCCACATCAGTTATTCACAGCATCCATCTAAAGATGTGTAGTCATCAAAAGGAGTCAAAAAGCCAGAAGGCGTTGAATAAAAATTTCATCATCACAAGTTGTCATCACAGAAACATGTTGCAAGGACCAATAATTAAGACAAATTCTTTCTTACTCAGTAATGTAATCGGGTAGTTTGTTTTAGTTGCCCTGTACAATCAGCTGTTTAGGATTTATGACAGTATTTCCTCAAAAAGTCTTGTAGAGACCAGGAGGACTGGGTCTGGGCCTGTGGGACAAACTCCAGCATCAAGAAGGAAGAGAGCAGAACAGAAAAGTTGACCTCTCTCTGATATATTTATCTCTGTGCCTGCAGCCCTGTCCGAGCGTCCCTTCTATGAGGAGTGGTGGTTCCTGCTGGTCATGGCTCTGGTGGGGCTCATCCTCATTCTGGTCCTGGTCTTTACACTGCTGCTGCATGGACACAGTACCAAGTACAAAGCCTGTGGCACAGGTTTGTAGCTTTTCTTATTATTTTTCTGAGGATGCTGTTTTTCTCTCCTCAGTGATACTTCTGTTGCCCCACTCACATTCAACATGTAACCTGCACTAATTCACTCCACTTTTCTTGTGTTTGTCCAAAAAGTTGAGAAACGTATCATCTCACTCGGTACTGTATGTAGAGGGGCAGTGCCTCGAGCTGTCTTGCTCTTCCAGGACCCCTGCCACCTGTAAAAGCCGTTTGAAAGATAGAAACAAGGTCAGCCTTGTTCCTTCACCCCGATGATTCAAGGCAATCAAAATCCTGAAGCATTTTAAAAGATATGGCTGTGGCTCCACTGTCATTTCTGTTCTTCAGTGTGTCTTTCAAAGCTTTATAATAAATGTTTTAGTTCTAATTGAGTCAGTGCTATTTAACAGCTAATGACTATAATTTATATAAAACTAAACTTGTAAATCTTTGCTGTAATGTGGTTAAACTGACAGTGAGTGCCAGAGCTTAGAGAAGGTCAACATCTAAGACTCCATCTACACTACAGTATCTAGAGTTTATCATTAGCTTCATGTATTTGTTGGTATTATTAAAAATTAATAAAATCTCTGTTTACAAACAAGGTTTTTAATAGTTTCTTCTGTTTCCTGAGAGCATTAAACTATTCTCATTTCTGGTGCTTTAACTAGAGGTCTGTTCAGGCCAGATTCACTGCTCCATGGAGAGATCCCACAGGAGAAAACACTAACTCACTTCATAGTGTTTCACACTCATAGCCGGACCGCTCTCACATAATTGATCGTGTACCACCTCCACAGATCAGTCAGAGAGCTCAGCAGCCCTCGAGCTGGAGGGATCAGAGTCTTACTCAGCGATGTCTCAGTAGTATTTAAGTTCACCAACAAGGGTTGGAGGACAAACTTTCTTCACAATGGGACAAAACACTTTGTGTGTGTTTGTTTTTTCAAAATTCTCTAATCTGTTTTCATGATTCTTCTCCCAGGTTTCCTGTCAACACAGCAGTCACTGAGTGTGTGTGTGTGTGTGTGTGTGTGTGTGTGTGTGTGTACCCACATCCATAATATAAAGTTGGTCTTAACAAGTGCAGGGTACATCAGGACAAGTGTTAATCTGGGTTGCCACAAAAGGTTTGACACAACCCCTGGGCAGTGGAGGCATCAAACAGAGTGAGGAAGGTGCCTTAGGAGGAGAGGGAGCAGACAGGGCGAGTGAAGAATGAAGAGGAGTCGCTGAAATTTTGTTCAGATGACGTCTAATGTGTGCAGAATCATATTTCTCCTCATTTAAAACCCAAAACAACAATTTCCATAACAATTTAAAGCACATTTCACTTATTGTTTGTGTTTATGGTTATTTGCACATACACTGTCACTGGTTATTGCCTGTCTGCCACATTATTCATCCCACTTTCATTTGCTTCTTATTGTCAAGACTGGCAGCTAGATGTAAACACAATGTATAAAACAGTCAGTGTACAGATCAGTAACCATCCTGGAGGAGGGACTGAACGGCTTTGAATGTGAACTGATTCCATCTGATTCCTTTCTCTGTTTCCTCCAGGGAAACATGCGTCCACAGCCGAGGAGTCTGTTACTCTGGACAACGGAGGATTCACCTCTCTGGAGCTCAACAGCAGAACGCTTAACACCAAGAACTCCTTCCTGAAGAAGAATGGAACCAGGTCGGTACTCACCTACACAACCTAGTAAATTTGTTCAAGGTATTTTTTTTATGGTAATTGTTAATGTGTGTCTGTGTGCAGGTCTCCTCCTAGACCCAGTCCAGGTGGTCTTCACTACTCTGACGAGGACATCTGTAACAACTATAATGGAGCTGTGCTCACTGAGAGCACCACGCTCACTGAGAAACAAACGGAGGTTTCTGAGTCTGAGGTATCTCTCTCTCTCTCTGCCAGTTTCTCTCTCTCATACAGTCTCTCTGTAAAATTTTAAGTCATCCATTCAGTATCAGCAAAAATGAAAGGAAAGGTGTTCAAGACAGCGGTGAGACTGTACAGCTTGGAGACAGTGGCACTGAAGAAGAGACAGAGGCAGAGCTGGAGGTAGCAGAGCTTAAGATGTTGAGGATGGATAGGATCAGGAAAGAGTCCATCAGAGGGACAGTCAGTGTCAGATCTTATGGAGATAAAGTCAGAGCCCAGATTGAGGTGGTTAAGACATGTTCAGAGGAGACAATGTGAAAATATCGGTAAACGGATGCTGAGGTTGGAGCTGCCAGGCAGGTCTAGACTCTAGAGGAAGAAGATTCAGCGTTCTGGTAGTCGAGGAGTTAAGATATGAAATAACCTCCATACTACTGAGTACACTCTGTACAGTATGTCACTTTTTTGGAAGATTTCTTTACTAAAAATATTCTTCAAACTGTATCTCGATGAGGAGAGGGGCTGTGACTCGTCCGGCTGTGCAGAGATATTCACATAATCAGTTTTTGAGTGAGGTTCGCTCTTCTAACCAGTCGGCAAATGTCATAGTTGTTTGATTACTACGTTTTGAAGCATTCTCATACAAAGACGACTACCTGAAGAACTGGGCAGAGCAGGGAGCGGAAGAGCTTTAAGATTTGGACTGTAGTCCTCTGTGCTGTTGTCCTGTCATTTACGTTCATAACAACAATCCAAAAATAATCCCAGACGACCTACAGTCCTCTTGTTTTGTGGGTTTTACTCGGTTTAATGAATGATTAAATGAGGCTCATTTGTATGTGTCCTCCCTCCGTGACTTAATCAATTTATAATCCCACCTCTGTGCTGTGTTAATGTTTTTTTAAACTGTTGTCTGATGCATTATGCTGAATTGGCTAAAATGCAGATGATAATGGCTGAAAAGTGCAAATAGTCCTATTTTACACCCGTAGAATGAATCTTAGTGTCTGTGGCTCAAGTCAGGCTAAAGTCCTATGTTTGTTATTCTCCTTGTGTGTTGTCTCCACTGAATAAAGGGAAATGTGAAAAACGATTAAAGATAAGCCTACAGAAAATGTTCAGCCGCTGATGTGATGACCGGTGAATATTTTCTGCTCCCTATACAACAGACACATTGCTGCTGATCACAGTAAACTGAGATTTTAGGCACTTGTTAATCATCTTTTTAACTTTTTAGAAATTGTGTGTAAACAACACATGATCACTGTCACATTCAAATAAAATGATGGATTGTAAACGTGTTCCAAAAAGTCAACAGATGATCTTCTGTCTCACTGATAAGCTGAATGTAACCTTGACTTGTGTGTGTTTCTGTCCAGTTAACGGACAGTGACTACGAGGACGAGCAGCCAAAGCACTCCTTCGTCAACCACTACATGAGCGACCCCACCTACTACAACTCCTGGAAGCGGCAGCCTAAAGGCCTTAAAGGGATTGGCACTTCTTTCGGCTATGAGGAATGTGCCACTGCAGACACGGAGCCCTACTACCAGACCGTGGTCACCCAGCACAACACAGTCGGCACATACACACCCACGGGGCAGCCCGTGCACACACACGTCAACCCCAACACCAACCCCCCGGGGTCACGCACTCCTGTGACGGGATTCTCCTCATTTGTTTGACTCTAGAGACAAAATCTGCACAAATTGACTCACACATGTACACAAAAATGAAGGAGGTGGGGGGGTCTGTGTATGTTTGGACTAAAGGAGAAAGGACAAGCAGAGAGGAGGACGAGATGAGGAGATGTGGGACGGACTGGTGATGAAACAGCCCTTCATGCCCCAAAGAATCAAACCTACACTTCTCACTCGCCTTCCCCCTTCGTTCACCAAGATCCTCACTGTGTCGACAAGTGTGTGTGCTCTCCTACTCTTTTTATGCCTCTGTGTCACTGTGCTTACACACACAGTTACTGTTTTAATTTCCTCACACACACACATTCACACTGGCGGTAACACAGATATCCACATCTATTCCAGAGACTCTCCACCGAGAGCTAAGAGCTAGATGACTCAGTTTGAGTAATTGGTGAGGAAAGAATTCGACCTCGAACTGGTGCAACTTGGAATTTCTGCACAACGCCTCGTCTCTGTTTGCTGTATTTACACATAAGTGCACAAATACACACACACACACACACATACTCTCTGATCCACCGTCTCAGTATCTCCCACTGGGAGAGAGCAGCTTCAAGGATGAGGAGAATTATTAAAAGACGGCACTGGAGGGAGCAGCTCTTGTTGACAGTCTGGCTCATGAACACAAATACAGAGCTGTCAGCTTTAAAAGACCACCACACAGAGGAGAAGAAAAAAATAACAATCAATAATCACTGTTTTTGAACTTGATAAAGGACGGAGAAGGAGTGTGCCCCGGGGGTTCTTCAGCACTTAAGGCATTCTCAGTGAGAGTGTTGCGTGGTGTCTGTGGTTTCTGAGAGCAGCGTGTGATGTTTGGGGTTTGGTTTGAAATATATGATTTTTACTGTCTACTGCCTGTTGTCATTGCTCCTTATACTGCAGCCTCCCAAGCCATAATGCTTGCACTGAGCCAAACCCCACACATTTCATCTTGGTTGTGTTGAAGTTTAATTTTTTACGAGTTTGAGTGTGTGACACGTGTGCATAGGAGCATGTGTGTATAAATGGCTCTATGCTCCGTTTAGAAGCCTGTTCACGTGTCTCTGTTGTTTACTGCTAAGAAGAGTGTGCCATTCAACCTGCGTTTGTATTTTTAAGATGGATTTTGTACAGGGACGCCCCTTTCTACTTGTGTGCTGTCGTGTTTAGATCGGCCATGTTTGTGTAATTCAAAGCAAATAGTGAAACAGCAGTGGAGAGAGAGTGCACAGCTCCACTGGTGGAGAAAAGAAAAGAAGAGGAGGCGACAGAGTCACAATCATCTAAGAAGAGTCATAGAAATCAGATGTTAATGAGTATGGGACAAGATTACAGGATATTTTAGAGAACTTTGAATCCTAAACACTCACTACCGCACAGGATCTGCAAACAAAAATCATCTGTACGTTTTTGCTTATGTATAATTTAAAGGTCCTCCTCCCACCCAGCCAACCAGGAGCCTCCCTCACTCTGTCACGCTTGTTTTGAGTCCCATACAGTGTGTGAATAAATGGTCATTGTTTAACTCTGTGTGTGTGTGTGTGGTCTGTTTTAGTGCTGGGACGGTTTGATTTATACATTAAACATGTGTCAGAACATAACGTAACCCTGAGCGGCACTGACCCACTGACCTGTGACACTGTTAGTGTCTTTTATTAAAAAAGACGAGGACCAGAGCTCCGTTTTCTCCTATTCATCATCTACCTGAGTCGTGAAAGGCCTGTGAGATCATTCTCCCTGGATTAAGTTGTAAATCTGACTGAACTGATCCAGCAGGTAGTTGATTTATTAAACGGTTACATAAGAGATAAAGAGAAGAGGGGAAGGCCGTAAATTACTGCGCTGTTGATGCAGAGGAAGTATTCTTTAGTAAAAGTATCAGTTCAACAATGTAAAAATACATCCACATAGAGGACCTAAAGTACAGAAGTTTAACAAGTTGTCTTTATTTAAATGATCAAACTGTCTAAAGTATTCATCTCAAGAGTAACTTCAGCTGTTAAATGAATGTAGGGAAATGAAGAGACATGTTTCTAATCAAATTTACTGGAGTAAAAATCCCCAGTGCAAATGTAAAATCATAAAAATACCAGTATTTGGAATTTAACTGTTTGGTTAAAATCTGTTGTATATAAACATGAAGAGTATCTAATTAAAAACACATGACGTCTCATCTAAAAGCAGAATTGAAAATAATGAGCCTAATTTATGTAAAGCAGATTGTACTTCTTGTGTTTTCTATCATTTCACACAGGAGGCTTCTCCCTAAATCCTGATGTTGGCTTGAGCTCTAATAGCAGACACACTAATTAGCATAGAAAACACTAATGACATTAAATGACAGTCGCTGTGATAACAGGTTGCAGCACGTGGTTCGCTTGCAGAATGAGGCTGCAGGGAAGAGGGTCGGGAGCCGAATCAGGGGTCGTTCAAGGAAACATGTGTTTTTTATTTGTTGTAGCCTTTTTTTAAACTTGACTTTTATTTTTTATGTTTGTTTCTTTTCTGCTTTTCACAGTTTTACGTTATATTTTAAAAGATTGTTGCTCTTCTTCTTTTTATTTATTTATTTATTTTTTGAGGAGAAACAACTGATTTGTCCAATGTAGAAAATTACAGTGAATTCAGTCCTTGAATGGAGCCGCTGCATATTAATGACTTTGGTTCAACATGGTTCAACTTATTTTCCCAGCAGAACACTTTGCTCTCGGAGTGCAGGTCTACTGGTTCATACAGTTTTCAAAGACAGAGCCTTCATCTATCAAAGCTCCTCTTCTGTGGAACCAGGTCTCAGTTCAGGTTCTGGTTCAGACACCCTGGAATTAAAACTTTCCTTTTTTATAAAGCTTGTAGTTAGAGATGGCTCAGGTGACTCTGGACCAACTCTCTCTATATGTTAGTCTGCTGGGGGAACTGAGCTCCACTTCTCTGAATCAACTTAATGTTGTTTTTAATTATTTTTTAGTAGATATAATAACTGATCTTTTTGTGGAGAGCTGATGCTGAAGTCTTGGCAGCTGCGACGTGATTTTCACTTCTGCTAATGTTTGACATTCTTCCAGCCAATTAGATCGTTTCAACTATTTCTGCTTGATTAATATGTTCTGCAGCATTTGTATGTAATGTGTATGAAATTTCAAGGATTACAGTGTAAAGTGAGTGTAGCAGACAGTAGAAGAGCAAAGTGCAGCAGGGAGTGGAGCAGGTTTGATTTGGAGTTGCATATTGTAGCTTAAACTTAACTGAGTTGATTTTACATTTATAAATATATAAATCTTTTTTTTTAATTATCTTGAATTAAGTCGACTATATAGTTGTTTTCAAAGCAGTGAGCAAACAAAGAGGCACAAAACAGCACGAAGACACTCAGAACATCCAGAATCAGTAAATAATAGAAACCTGCAGATGAGAGAGGGGCCCGTCGTGAGCCTCCCGGCCGGCAGGGGGCGCTGCGGGGCCGCCGCAGCGGACCCCGAGGAGCTGTCGTGGGGTCCGGAAGAAGGTCCATCAGCATGGTGGATGTATTTTTCACTTCATGCTGCGCCTCTTGCTCCGGACTTGTGATGTGATGCTGCAGCGTTGACGGTGCTGAAGTCGAAGCGCGGCGCCTCCTCGGCCGCGGCGGCTGCTCCGGTCACCGGGAGGTGAGTTCGTCTCCTGCTCGATCGTCGCTGGATCCGCAGCTGTTCAGTAGTAAACACGGAGCTGTGGAGGCCGTGACACCGGGAAACGACAGCAGAACCCGGGTACAGGGTTTGTAGTAACGCTGCAGTTCACGGTGTTTTTGTTTTATTCGGCAGAGACGGAGCTAGAAACGCAGGGGCCCGGGGCCCCGGAGAGGGGCCCCCTGGTTAACCTCTCCTAACCTGTAGTAGAGGTATTTTAGAAGTATTATCTGTTGAAGTGCAGTGTTTTTATTTTACTCACAGAAAATATAGAATTTAATATTAAAGAATTCAGTTTCTAATCTTTAAAAAGAAGAAAACGTGTCGTTCACAATGAGTTTCAATGCAGAATTATATAATTATAAGTACTTGGACAGCAGATTGTCCTACAAAACTAATCTGGCAAAAGAAAGTAAAGAGATCAGAGTTGTTTCTTGAGTAGAAACACCTGTATAAAATCTATATTAAATTATATATATATCTGTTTTTTATATAAATAAAGACCGTTTGAGCTGTCGACATGCTGCGACACTCGTCGTTCAGTTAAACAGAGAAGATCAGGAAACATGAAACAGGATTTATTTGAATGTGGAGCTTAGTCTGGATCCAGGTTTTTGTTTGTTTGTTTGTTTTAGTCTTCAGGTCAGTGACTGCTGCTGGTTTTCCTTCAGGTGGTTTTGTGAAGCAGAACTTAAATGAAACGTCAGAAGCAACATAACATGTTTTAGATTTTATACAAATTGCGCCTGGTTTGTTTGAGTCGGAGGAGTTTTGATTATTCATAAAGAAATCATTAATAATGGTGTCAAACATCTATTATTGTACCACTTGTGAAAAATTCAGTAATGTGAGGATGTTCAAAAATGATGCCATACATTTTTTCATTGATTAACAGAAAATAAATAAATAAAATCAATATTTACTGTCACCTTACTTTCCCCTGCACCAGTCTATTTATTATACAACAAGCTTTTGAAGAAGCTTAATAAGACCTTGACAATAAAATTCTGCTAATTGTTTGACTATTTTCTAACATTAACCAAATAATTAACTAAAAAATAAAACAAGTATAAGATGTATTCTTATAAAACAAGTAACAAAAGCTGCTTTCTTCCATAATAATTGGCTCTATAGTGAAAATTAGGAGTAGAAAATACAAGATTTGGGCCAAATATAATACTCAGAATGTCCTGTCAGAGGTTTCATTGTTTTTTGATAGTTTCCTGTGACATTCTTCATGTTGAATATTCAGAAGGATAAGCGTGAATTGTTTCTGTGAACTGTTTTCCATCAAGTCTCTTTTTGTAAAATAGAGAAATTGGAGCTGTGGAAAAAGTAATAGAAGCACATTGTGGTGAATCTTAAGGTGATGGTGCTGTAATAAATCACAGTTTGCTGAAGCTTTTACTGTTGTTTTTATTGAGACTGTTGGAGATGATGCACAACTCTGTGTTGTTATTGTTGAGGTTGTACTTTCTGTTAAAGGGATATGACGCATATTTTACATGTTCAAGTCAGTTCAGTAGATGTTGTGAGGATTTACTTCCTTTCTAAAAACTGTGTTGTTTAAGAAAACAGATAAAATGACAGTAATCTCTCACCCTGTTTACATTTGATATTAATAACGGGACTTTCATTTGAACTTGTTTGTTTCTGTTACAGGTTTTCTGGGCTCACCTGAGGAGCTTGAAACATCAGGAGCCTCAACACAGAGCAAAGAAGGTGACTTCTTAATTCAGTGAAGTCAAAGAAGAAATACAATTCAGCTTAGCGGAAAAGAGGACGTACACCGGAAACATGGGTGATGTGACTGTGGAGCTAGATGAAGAGGTGCCAAAACAGGACAGCTCTTTGGAGCCGCTCCCAGAGCCACTTCTGATAATCCTGTCTCCTCCTCCTCCTTACTTACCTCTCCCCGGTGAACCGACCATGTTTTGGCATAAGTGGCTTAAAGCCTTTGAACACTACATTGAAGTACTTGGTCAAGACAAGCTTGTTGACTCCACAAAGTGCGCTCTTTTACAGAACTGCCTCGGCCCAGAGGGGCAGCATATCTTCACATCGCTGATCCACAGTGAAACTACCTATTCAGCAGCCATCTCAGTGCTGACAGGCTACTTCAGCTCTGATTATACTTCTCAGATGTACCGACTTAAATTCCATCAGCGGGCTCAGATGCCCGGTGAGACTATAGATCAGTTTGTGTCTGCGTTAGAAGAACTGCTGAGTCCTTGCAACTATGGAGACCTGCAAGAAAAACTTATACTGGATCAGCTGATTGCGAAAACAAGCTGCCCACAGCTCAGAGACAGGCTGCTTTTGGAGAAGGAGCCTCTGACATTGGCTGCAGCGTTGGTTATTAGTAGAGAGGTCGAATCTGCTTTGAATGAATCTGAGCAGTTTGGTTTTCATGAGGTCAGCGTGGATATTGGAGACGATTTAGACCCTCCCGTTCAAAGGAAGGCCAAAAGAGGACGGCCACGACGTGGGGAGGAAAGGGCAAAAACAAAACCACCTTTGACTAAAACCCAGTCAAAACCTTCCAATTACAAAGACAACTACTATTACAGCAGTGATAAGTTGTATTATAGTGATGAGAACGATGAGACGGATCAGGCTAAAACCAGAAATAATGTTGATAATAGGGCCTCGATATCACCGCAGAGGATGAAGGAGGAAAGCTACAACAAAAGCGATGATGGCGGTGGTGATAATGATGAAGACTTTATTTCCTTGGCCAAACAAAAAGGACCCTGCTGTCCCATCTGTATTGACCGGCGCTTCAGAAATGCACACAAGCTCGCCAGACACATGAGGATGCACACAAAAGAGAAGCCGTTCAGCTGCCCCATATGTGCTATGTGCTTCAGCCAGTCGTACCACATGACCCGCCACCTGAGGAACCAGCATGATGCGGGCCAACATGTCTGCCCTACTTGTGGGATAAGTTTAGAGAGCTTTACAGAGCTGAAAAACCACAAGAAGACGCACATTTCACAAGTTCAGTTAGGTCCAGATAGTATAGTTACTGAAGAAAATTTAGATCAACCTGTTCCAAGGAAAAGAGGACGACCTCGCCGCACAGAGGAGAGGACAAAAACCACATCAAGCTTAAATAAAACCCCAATAAAATCTTCATCGCACAAAGACAACTACAGTCAAAGAAGTGACGAGTTGTGTTGTAGAGATAATGTTGAAGATAAATCGAAGAATGATGATGAGACTAAAGCCAGTAATAATGGTGATGATGATGATAACGAAGCCTCATCGTCATCACATAGGGTGGAGGAAGAAGGCTCCACTAAATCGAGTGACAGTGAGGACGATGATGATGATGAAGACTTTGTAATTTCTTTGACCAAAAAGAAAGGCTCCCACTGTCCTCTCTGTAATAACAGGCGCTTCAGAAATGCACACAGCCTTGCCCGACACATGAGGATGCACACAAAAGAGAAACCGTTTAGCTGCCCCACCTGTGCCGTGACCTTCAGCCAGTCGTACCACATGGTCCGCCACCTGAGGAACCAGCACGGTGCGGGCCAACATGTCTGCACGACCTGCGGGATAAGTTTAGAGAACGTGAGGGAGTTGAAAAATCACAAGAGGATGCACATGTCGCAGTTTTTGTCATGTCCGAACTGTGAAGAAAAGTTCATTGATGATGGTGCTTTTTTAAATCACATCATGTCACATGGAAAAAAACAGTCGACACAGAGACAGCAGAGTGATCAAGTGAAAAACCAAGATGTAGGTGAAGTAAGTAGGAGCAACAATAATGAGAGTGACAGTTGCAATGATGATGCTGCTGAAGCTGATGCTGAATCTGGTAAAAGGGATAAAGTTGATATAAAGACAGAAGACAAAGACTCAGATGAAGCTAAATCTCAAGATGGAGCCAGTAGGATCGACGACAGCATCTCTAAGACGAAAGCAAAAGGCCATTTCTGTCCCATCTGTGTCAACAGGTGCTTCAGAGGGGCAAACAAACTTGCTCGACATATGAGGACGCACACAAAGGAGAAGCCGTTCACCTGCCCTGTCTGTGCTCTAACCTTCAGCCAGTCTTATCACATGACACGACACCTGAGGAACCAGCACGGCCTGGGCCAGTACATCTGCCCTAAGTGTGGGAAAAACCTAAGCAGCTGGCTCGAGTTGAAAGCTCACAAGAGGACTCATGCGATTGAAGGGCTGACATGTCTAGCATGTGATAAACAGTTCAAGGACAAGGCTACACTCGTAAGTCATCTTAAATTGCACAAGAAGGTCCAGCAGTCTAGTCCTCGAAGCCTCATCTGCGGAGATTGTGGCAAAGTATTTGGTCGAATGTATCATTTGAAAAGACACATAATGACCCACCGTAAAGCGATGAATGGCGAGCGTTACAAGTGCCCTGACTGTCAGAAGAACTTTGCCTTCCCAGAAGACCTCAACAAACACTTGGAGATTCATGTGAAAGAAAATAATGGAACGTGTCCAAAGTGTAATGCGACATTTAACAGTCCAGAAGAACTGGAAACGCACATGGGCGTTCATGAGAAGTCCTACACCTGCAACACCTGTGGGAAGAAGTTCAAGGTTGAATATGCACTGAAGAAGCATGAGCAAGGTCACCTGCACGAACAGTATTATTGTTCGTTGTGCTGCAAACGCTTCATCAAGCTGTCTCACTACAAGAGGCACATATTGGTCCACAACAGGCGGGAATCGAAGTGTCCACACTGTGACAGTGTTTTCCTACAGTTGACGGCGTTGAAATATCACCTGCGGACTCACACTGAAGAGAGACCCTACCAGTGCAGCTGCTGCATTGAGACCTTTGAAGAGAAGGATGCGCTGGAGCAACACTGCCTCAAACACCGGAAATTCAAAAAGGAGAAGCCGTATTCCTGCACCCGGTGCGATTATGCTTTCGCCACACTCGGGGAACTAACAGAACACATGACCTCACACGAGGGCGAGCAGCCGTCAAACTGCCCCATCTGTGGCAAGACGTTCCTGAACAAGAACAAGCTGGAGAAGCACCTGACCATCCACACAGGGGAGAGACGTCACCTCTGCTCCATCTGCGGCAACGGCTTCCCTTCTGCCGCCAGCCTCAAGTTGCACATACACATCCACACTGGTGAGAAACCCTTCAAATGTTCGCAGTGCAGCAAAAGCTTCAGGTCGAACAGCGGGCTGCGGCTGCACAGCAGACAGCACATGGAGGTGCGACCCAGCTACAAGTGTCCCGATTGTGGCAGAACTTACGGCCGCATGACCGAACTGAAAATGCACCAGCGGTACCACACGGGGGATAAACCGTATGCATGTACCTGCTGCAGCAAACGCTTTGTTAGCAAAGACAAACTGAACGTTCACATGAGGATACACACAGGGGAGAGGCCGTACTCGTGCCCCCACTGCGGTCAGACATTTACACAGACTGGGGACAGAAATAGACACATCAATAAATGCCACTGATCGGATACTGTAGTAATTAATCAGTGTATTCTCATATCCAGTGAAGCTTTGGGTGTTGCTTTGAAATGATCGTACAGCTGGTTTTGCATGTTTGTATGAGTAAGCAGCATTTTTCTCATATTATTAAAGGATGAATAAGGATATAAAACATGTTGACTGCACAACTAAGGCAGATTTAGACTGCTTTAAACACTACTTTAACTATTACACGATTATGTGACAAAGAAACTAAAAGATAAAATATGAAATATGTCCGGTGATGTTCACTTTCAACACCGTTTCAGCAAAGATGAAGCATTAAATGTTTTACAAGGAAATATTTTAAACTTAAGTCAAATTTTAAACATTTGACGCAAACAGTTATAAGCATTAAGATACAAGTGACAGACAAATGAGGTAAGACGGGTCTGCATATGTTTCCCATAGTGTTTTAGATAATTGGTGCTATAAACATATTTTGGTCGTACTAAAACAAATGGAAGTCAATGTTACAGGGGGGAGTGATGTTTCTGTAATAATAGGTGAATTTTACTGTTGGAAACAGTAAACACCTGTGGTGTGTGGATACACTATTCACAAGACAAAGTCAGCAACTTAATGCAGCAAATGATTTTCTTGTCTTTGTTTTTTTGGATTTAATTTTCCAAAAAGCCCTTGAATGTTGTGCTTTTTGTTGCCAAACTGTACCAGACGAGTAATGAAAAACTGTATCATGATGTCAAACATTTCTGTGAGCGGTTTAACCATTTGTTATTTCAAGATAGTTTGTTTACTGTTTTTACAAGTGTCAACACTCAGACTTGAAGAAATCACTACAGTCAAGCTCTGCATGAGGGTTTAGGCCACGCAGCTCATCCTTCTCACCCCTGTGCCTTCACATACACAACATTTCTCATTCAATCCTGGTCTCACCTGAGTCACTAGTGACCAGCTTGTGAGTGTTTTACATTCGTCCTTTCGAGACACATTTAAGGCCTCAATCTCTCAAATGGCACAAACGACACTAAAATATTAGAGAAATCATGGTTCGGTGTTTCAGTTGTCTGCCCTGTTGTCAGTATGACTTTAAGTTTGTTTCTTTTGATTTATTTTTTTGTTTGAGCTTCTCTGTAACCAAACATTTTGTAAATGTATTTGGAAAAGTTCCATAAAAATAAAGCTATTATTCACACTATTAGTAAAAGTACAGAGAACGAGTGAGCGCACGTCATATGCATTGTGTAAAAAAGTTTTAACTAATGAATGTGGTCACAGTATAAACTGTAACTAATATACTGTTAGTTACTCTGTGGTTGAGTGCCTTTATTTATAGTTATGTTAAATATATTCAAATATTGTTTATTGCTGGCCTAAGTAAAATTACATGCTGGAGAATCCTATCAACATGTAATTTCAGCAGTCTGTTGATAGTCATCAGTAAGGTCATTATTGATTATTTCATCTCTGTAGGTGTATGCACACACAAACAACAGTTAAACCAAGGACTAGCCTCTCATAGACAACTGATAAATGTTTTGCAACCAACAGAACTGATGACACAAAGTGATCTTTCCTGAAATATGAGAAAAAAAATACAATAACTCAGGCCTAAATTAATTTAGACAAAGATTAATTATTCAAAATAGTAAAATTTACAATGATGATTTATTCTGTTCATAACCATGAAAATAACATGATAGATGATCTGATAATGATTTGAGAAAGGAGAAATCAAAGACTATCAGTGAGCAGGATTTCCACATGAGGGTGCTGCAGGGACATAATGTGTACATATCACACATAAAATTTAACAGTGTTTTAGACATTGATAGTTTCTGTTGTCAGAAGGTAACAAATAAGGTTTGTGTGACAGGTTACACAACCAGCTCCACAGAGAAGATTGTTTAATGTCACAGTAAGAAAATTTCCAGTGTAAGTAATAAAAAACATGAATTCTATTTAGCTGGTTCAGCTTCAGCGTCTTGATATTGTGCACGCTGACTCAGTGTTACACTGTCATCACTGGGACAGTTGAACAGCACTGAGTCATCGCTAACGTTATTATTAACACCTGTGCTTTTCCAATCACACAGTCTTCTGTGAGAACCAGCCAGGACAGAAAATTAGCCCTGAAGTTCGATGGAGGATGCAGCTCACACAGCAGGAACAGAAACACACTGTCCCTGGTAGGCTTTTTACATTAACCTCATTTAACTACCTAAACCACAATTCAGATCAATTATAATCCTAAATAAACACATTTGGACTTAAAAACAAAACATGATTATGACACTGTTAGAGATGAAACCGACCCGCAGTCAACAACATTTTTTAATACTGACCATGCTGAGTAGATAGAACGCACTTTATGCATTTGTGATAACACAATAATATAATAATTAAAATGTCTTTTAGTTAGGTGGTTGTTGTATATGTTGTCAAAGTGGATGATCTGAATATTTCCACCACTGCCAGGAGTGGTAGAACTACACAAACTCTATACTCAAGTAAAACTAAAAGTATTGGTCTAAATAATACTGCAGTCTATGTGAATTTATGATTTCAACTTTACTCAGGTTAAAAAACTAAGTACGTGCTAAAGTTCAAAAGTACATGCAAAAAGTACACAATAAGAGAACAAAGTACTTCAAACTGTTGAATTTGATGCTGGTTATAACATGAATGTTAAAGTCTAGTTCAGATTTGTTCTACAAACTTTACAAAGGTGAAAAAGGTGAAAAGGAAACAAAAACTACAGATACAATTTAACCACCTGTGTTACTGCTGCTATTAGCTCAACATATTTTTATAAAGAATCTACACGCGTGATTTTCATGAGAACACATTAAACTAATTTAGCTGTTTTTGTTTTTTTAAAGTTAAAGTTCTGACCTAAAGTAACATGAATCCATTACTAGTTGTTGTACAACATCCAGTCCGACAGGAGGCAGTAGTCACTGTTTTAATGTAACACTACACTCTGTTTATAAACAGGAAGTGCAACGTTAGCTTGAGTTAGCGACCATATTTTTGACAAAAGACTCGATTTTGTTTATTGTTTACACTTTTTTTCCTGGATACCGTCTTTAAGCAACTTTGGTAATATGACAGAAGTAAGTCATCTGGAGCATTTGAAATGAGAAGCTTTAACGTGACTGAAAGATAATGCTTAAGCTAAGCTAGGCTAACGCTACGTTAAAGCTTGACGCTGGTAGTTAACGCCAGGTTAGCTCACACATCAGCTAGCTCACTAGTTAATTTACGAAGACCACGATAGCTGTAGTCTGTTTATTTATGCAAACAGTTAAAGTGCAAAGCAGTGTAACTTGTATTTAGGTTAACTGAATAATGTGTATCAGAATTAGTCAGACAGGAATGACTCTCTCTACTAGACATCAAATTAGCTTGTTAGCTAACGTTACTTCGCTAACTAGTATAATTGACTGATTGAGATGTAATGTTGAATTGTTCTTGGTTTGTAAGTAAACTTAATACACTGTTGACTTTTATTTTTAAACCAGATATTATTCTGTAAACCTAAAACGTCTAATATGTATAAAGCCTGGTAGTAGCATGAGTTTTCAGATTGACTTTGACTGAAATAACAGTGAACTAGTTATTTGAACGGACAATATCTGAATGTCAGTCACTTCTTATGGCTGCTTTAGGCTTTACTCCTGCAAGCGAGCAGGATGTTTTCAGCATTGAAACAGAGCAATCCAGGTGTAAAACCACCAGTGTACTTAGTGGGGAAGAGGCCAAGCAGTTCTACGAAAACTTAGTCAAAGATGACAAAAAGCAGTCTGTGTCCACAAGAGTAATCAGTAAGAAGGGTAGAAGAGAGAGGAGGCGAGTCAGGGCTGTTGAGACACAACAAAGTCCAAGAGACACTGTGGTGCAAAGTAGGATTCATGGTGAAAGAGAAGGTAACGAAAGAGAGACAAGCAACTCAGAGAGATCCAGGGAGCTCCAGGGGCTCAGGTTGCTGCGTTGTGCCCACGAGGGAGACATCTCTGGCCTTAAAGACCTGCTTTCAAAGGGAGTGGACATCAACTTTCAGGTATAATACTTATTGCTCAGTGTCTTTTCAAAAAAAATTTACAAAAAAATTTGCATTTTTAATGCAAATAGTATAATACTGTTTATACTTATTTATGTTTTGGCTTATGTTCTCCCCCACCAGGATACTTACTTCTGGACAGCTGTGATGTGTGCAAGCTGGTCAGGACAAAAAGCTGCAGTGAAGCTGCTGCTACAACATGGGGCAGCCTGGGTTGGAGTGGTTGATACACAGGGCAGGGATGCAAAAGACCTGGCATCAGAAGGTATAACTGTGCAGCTCTCATTACTGATAAATCTAATTAGTATATCTGTGTTTTTACAGTGTAGAGTTACACTAATCCATTTCTGTCTTTCTTTTCCCAGCGGGTCACAGTGATGTGCTGGAAGAGCTGGACAGCTATGGAAGAAGTACACCGAGAGACTCACAAAGAGATTGCAGGTAAGCCTCAACCTAATGTAGTAAGGTATGTTATATTTTTCTCTTTCTGCTCCATGAAACAATAACATGCATATAGCTGCACTAAAACACAGAACAGAAGACTAGAGAAAGTTGAAGAGTGAATGGATTTCCAATCGTTTAACAATGATAGGATGCGTGTGTACTCACAGGCGAAGTTTGTGTGGCAGTAAAGTAATGACGGCAAACAAACAAATTTTTGTACTAAGTAAGTACAACCAAAGAGAATTTAACTGAGGTGATTAGCCACTGCTAGACATTTAAATTATAGTCTAAACATTCATGTTAACTAATGGTACAATCTTAATTAAACATACCCAAATGCCAGAGAGTTATGTTAAAAGTTCCTGTTTGTAGTGAGTTTTAAAATATTGTATCTCTCCTCAGTGCACTTTTGAAGTTAAGGAACAAAATCTTTATTTTTTCAAAAGTATGTCAAAATGTATCTGATGTTAATTTGAGACCTCCACTAGATAAATCAGGTGGATAATTCTCAAAGTTAGAACCATTTTAGATTGAAATTCCCATTTTATGTTACCGTTCTTAGCTAAGTGGCTTCAGATAAACGTTTACATAGATTTTCTTTCACTTATATTAGAAGCATATTTTTTTTAAATGGTCTTGTATTGACCAGTATAAACACAATTACAGAAAACAGAAGTGGCTAAATGTGCATATGGGACCCTAATGATTATTTAAAGACAGATTAGAAAATTGTAAACTTGTTCCTTTGATATTTCTGCTCTCACTCATGTTGTCTCCTCTTGTGTTTGTTCCCAGTACCACCAAGCCCCAGTGGTGTGATGTGTGTTGCAGCGAGTACCAGAGCAGTCTGTCATCACATCTCTCCTCCACTCTGCATCAGTTTAGTTTGCGGCGCCCGCCACCCACCCCATATTACTGTCTACCCCCCTCCAGCAAAAGCTACAAGATGATGGTTCGATGTGGCTGGAAACCAGGGACAGGACTCGGACCAGAAGGAGAGGGCCCTAAACAGCCAGTGGCAACTGTGCTAAAGAGAGACCAGAAAGGTCTTGGGTATGAACAGATGAAGAGAGCCAAGGTTACTCACTTCCAAGCTGGAGATCACGAAGCTGTGAAACCACCATCCAAGGATAAAGAGGAGAGGATAGGGAAAGGCAAGAGGAAGGAAGACAGTAGGAGAAAAGAGCAAAGAGATAAGAACTGGGAACGAGACTTTCGTGCATCTTTTTATCTTTGACACCTGCTCACAGGAACCGTTCTACAAACTCTCTCTTCTAAAAACAGTACGTTATGTCAAGTTGGATAAGTTTTTACTTAAGTTTGAATATGAATGTAAAGCTGCTTTAAGATCTTTTCCCTTGGAGCAAAACTGAATACCTTTAGTCTTAAGGTAAAATAAAGCTGACACAGAGTCCTGCCCTCAGGTTGTGTAATGACCTACAACGTCATAGATTCATTTAATCTTTATCATGCCTGTGTTTACTCTGTGTGACTATATATGGTGCGTTTAAGATAACACCTTTTTTTTGTTTAAAGAGCAATGATATGTTTTATTTGACAATAAATTATTAAACATTTGCCATTTATTCACTCACTCCGAGTCCTTGTATCAAATAACTTGCAGTAACAAGTTACATAAGTACACAGACCAACTGTCAACTCTCACTTAATAGCAGCTCCAGATACCTTCTCACCTAATTCCACACACCTACAAACACATGACTGGTGAGTCACATGTTTGTGCATTTTAATCTTGTCAGCACATCACTTCATCGTCATCATCTTGCTTCCTTATATTTATTACAGTAAAACTTGTAGTTCTTGCATCAGTCTTTGTGTTTGTCTCTCAAGCTGGACTTTTTTTGTGGTTGCCTTTTGTGGTCAGACATGTTTTCAAGAACTTTAATTCACTAAGCATTTCTGAGGCCATATCAGGAGCCATAAAACACACTGTGACACTGTACTCAGGTCTAAAGACAAGGTCCAATTTGTATTTCAAAGTCCAAGCTGAAGATGACGAGTAACCCAGCTGCGGTAATGAAAATCTCCAAGACTACTGCTTGACTCTCCTGTGGAGCTTTATTTACTGTTTTAAATCACCACGTAAAGCTCTTTACATTATGAAAATTAAAAGACGTGTATGTTTTACTCCATTTCAACAGGTAATAAATCATGTTTGTACAGTGCCTTGCTAGATTATTTTAATATCTCAAAGGGAAATTGAATTTCAGAAGACAAATATATACAATGTGTTTGTTCTATGTAGATGTTATTTTGCTCCTTCATAGAATAGAAAAACAATATAAAAACATGTAATGTAAAATGAAATGTAGGTTAATATGGCACTAAAGCAAAGTACAGCCTCAGAATCTAAAATTCAACTGAGTCATCACACAGATAATGTAGTAAACCAAATAGTTTATAACAGCAATTATTGAAAAGCTCAGAGTTTATTAGATAGATTCAGATTAGGAAAATTATATTTGTGAATGTGGATTATGTTTCCATATATTAGTTTCCTGATTTCCCTTAAAAAAAGGTAAAAAATAAAAAAGCTTTACAGAAGCTTACCATACTTCATAATTCTTCCAATGTATCATATGACTTATTTATTAGGCACTATTTCATAGTATGTTTCCTTATTGATTATGCTTACAAGTGAACATGTAACAATTACTTTATATATTTTATAATAACTGAAAAAATAGTTGCACATGTGAAAACTCCACATAAATGATCAAAATGCAACATGATCGACTGTTTCTACTATATGTCTGATTAAAAATAAATGTACACAGGTAAAAATGTACACTGACGTTCTCTCTTAGTCCTTCTTAGTCACACTTGTCCACATTTCCTGAAGTGGTGGAACGTGCCACCAACCTTAGTTTGATTGGTCGTATGGGTCTAATAATTGCTGAGGCTTCCATCTGCAGAGGGATCTGTGCAAAAGACAAAACACTGCTTAAAAAGTGCCTTTTTACATAAATGATGCAGATGATATTGAACTTATTATGGACAGTAACTTGCACACCTCTGTCTCCTCACAGACTGAGAAGGTGAAGTTCTGCAAAACCTCCACCAAGGCCAGTTTAACTACCACTAGAGCAAATCTCGTCCCCAAACAGTTCCTGGGACCAGCACCGAAGGGCAGGTAAGTGTACGGATTGATGTGCGGCTTGTTCTCCTTACTAAATCTGTAAAAAGGGAGAAGGAAGACAAGCATGCAATGAAAAAGAGTTGAATACATTTAAAAATAATACAGTTTTGGAAAATAGAACAATCTTTACCTCATTCACTTACCTTAATCAGTAAAATATCATATTTAAACTGCTAAATAATAATGAATTAATTATTAATATTGTTCTAGAAAATGATTACAGCTTCATTAAACAGTAATTCACAACGCAAACAAACACTCTGGCAGCTACCTGTCAGGTTTGAACACTTCTGGCTCTGGCCACAGCTCGGGGTCACGGTGCAAAGCATAAACCGGAATCATAACAGTCATATCTTTCGGGATCGTGATTCCATTGATCTGAACAGTTTCTTTGGCAAGTCGTTCCAGACGTGGGATTGGGGGGTACAGCCTGTTGACAAAGTAAGACTCATTCCAGACAAAACAATTCAACACAAGTAGCCCAAACGTGAAAATGTATTTATATGGTCTTAAAATTAATTTATATATTTTGAATGCTGTAGAATTAGTGTTAATGTGAGGAAATCAATGTTCTCCTCATCTGTAATCTAGCACAAACATTCAGTAGCTTTTAAGAACTCCACGTCTTTGAGACGAGATAGTTATGAAATTTGGTAAAGCAGATTCCCCTCAGGATAAATTGTGAAACTTGTGAGAGTCCCATGACTTTTCTGTTTCAGCTACAATAATAACTTGTGCGCAGTAGTTTGTGTAACTTAACACCTGTAAATTGTTGTTGTCTGACATACTGTAGCTGTAATTTCTGTTTAGTGCTCATTGGATAATACTAGGTATCTAACACAGATTTTCTTCTCATATCAAATACTATCTTTATAATTTTCCCCTGATATGACAGTAATAGTTTGAAGGGCAGTAAAATACCTCAGACACTCTGTGACCACACTGTCCAGGTATTCCATCTTCATCAGGGCTTCATATTGGACTGGGGCCTACGAAACACAGTTTGATTAAACACAGTCTGACACTTATTTTGAAAACATTTCATTCTGAAATAAAATGGAGGAATCCCTCCTCTACCTTATTCGGGAAAGTAGCGTCTATTTCTTTTAGAAGGCGTTTCATGACATCAGGATTTCTTGCCAAATTGTAGGCCACGAACACGAGAGTGGTGGCGCTTGTCTCAAAACCAGCAAAGACAAACATTGTTGCTTGAGAAATGATCTCATGATCCGTAAGACCTGTTGCAACAGACAGACTAATGACGAACTAATAAGAGGAATTGTCAAAGCTTTCATGTGTATTTTATTGTACGTTTGTTTTTGTGTGGGGGATGCAGCCATGTAATTACCCTTTTTCTGCTTTTCATTCATGGAATCACTGGCTTTCTGAGAATTGGTCATATGTTGGAGGACATCTCCCAGATTCTGAAAGCAGGACAGATAACGTCTGCTATATATGTATGATATATAACATTTGACAAGATTCTTCATAGTTATGAAACTTTCCTTCAGTTTCTTCAGTTGTACCCAGTTTAGGATGAATAGGATCAAACACACTCCTGTGTTACGATTTGTCTGATTAATGCAAATATGTTGTGCTCTGGATGATACTTGTGATGTGCTCATTGTATCAATAAATGCAGCACTTTGTTCAAACCTGACATGCGCTTCCTTTTCGTTGAGCTTGGATCTTGCTCAGAAGTGATTTGAAGAAAGCGGTAGAAGACTTGGAGAAAAAGGAGAAACCCAGCAGATCCAGCACAGGAAGAAAAATAGGAAAACACCCTGAATAGAAAATGATGATACATATTTATTATTTCAATCACAAAAAATAGCTGACAATATAAAGAAAAACGTGTCAGTCAGAAGTAGTTCAGTACCTTGGAAAGCAAAAAGCAGTTTGGAGAATCTAAACAGATTTGTGGCATGAGTGATGAACGGACTTGAAGGGTTGTTGATGGAGTCCATATCCACACTGAGTGCACAGCTCGCCATCACATCCAAACTGTAGGGTCCAAAGAAGCTGCGACACACACAAATCACTGCCACAACACATAGAGAATCATTGACATACCATACACCTTACAGTGTAGGTCACTGAAGAGAGGGTTTTGTGGACATAAAAGGAACATTTTGAAGAGTATGCTTAGAGAAAAGATCAATTCACACAGTTAATGTAGCACAAAGACTGGAAACAGAGGGACACAACTAGCTGAGCTCCATATAAAGGTAACAGAATCCATCTGCCAAAGCCTCTAAAGGTTATTAATCAACATATGTGGTGTTCTGATCCTGGTTTGGATTATTAAAGAGAATTTTTAATAAACATTTGCTTATTAAATACTCACTCTTTTATATCAATAACTTCATCATTGTGCACCTTGGACTGCAAGCAGAGTACCAGTTTGTGGGAATGGTGTTTCATGATGCTAAACAACTGGAAAACAGAGAACAAAAATAAACACAAGTAGACTAAAGCTGAAGGTCAATAATTTCAGCCTATTCAGGTAAAGAAACTGTTAAAGATATTAATAATTTTACCTCTTTTATGTGACCAGAGGTGAAGAAGGGAGAAATGATGTTACGGATTCGTCTCCACTGATGATCCTCAGCTGTGGACACTGCATCATAGAGGTCGCCGTTCAGACGCAAATTCTACAGGGGTATAATTAGCACATTTATTCATTTGTCTGTTCTACTGATGTATAAATTGCATTTCCAGTAATACTATAAAAAAGTCTAGATAGTCTAAGAGGTAATAACTAATTATATTACCTCTTAAAGGAAGTAGCTAGGGAACAGAGTGACAGGTGTATGACCAGGTGAGTAGAAAGACAGGAAACTAAACACTTGGGCAGTATCGTGGTTATCGTAGCTGAACAAAGCATGCAGTATTAGTTTACTGTCTTTTGTGCGGCAGTCTTCTGTGTTTTGTCTCGTATTTTGTGTAATCCTGTGTGTTCTTACCCTTCGATTGGTGAAGTAGGTGAAACATTCTTTCACCAGAATCTGTTTCAACATGTCGGGATCCATTACAGCCAGCATTGGCCTCCTGAGCTCATACATGCTGGACATTTAAACAAAGACACATTTACATTTTTGGGGATTAACTCTAACATTATAATGGCAGAATAATTCAAAGGTATGAAACCTGCACCAAGATCCACAGTGCATTAAAAAATAACGTGTATCTTGGTTTTAGTTTTTGTATTTAGAGTTTTAAAAAGCCTTGTAGACTCACCCCCACACTCTCCCATACTTTTGAGCACACTCAATGTCATCTAAGTAATGAACCTTGTAACAGAGAATAGATTTTGTTACACATATTATAGATAATTACATACGTCCTTAGCAACTTGTTATGTGCATTTTTAAATAGGATTTATAATGATTTACATACTTTGTTGTACCTGGCCACTGTGCCCCAGTACATAACAGGCTTTGGACCAGGGATCCCCAGCTTTTCAAATACACCATAAGTCCAGTAGCCGTAGCTGTAGAGAACAAATATATTAAACCATGTCTTTTAAGTCACTTCAAACACAGCTTTAACTTTGTTACAGTTCTCTAAGTGACCACTTTCACCATGAGGACAAATAGTGTATTCAGTTAAAACCAATCCTTACATTACAAACAGGCAGACAAATGCGATCAGTAGAATCCATGTTTCTAAAGAGAAAAAAGGAAGAAAGCCCATGACTTTCTTTGTGCTCGACCAAACTGAGGTGCTCCCTGTTTTGCACAGACCTCTGGCTGCATGCACAGGAGGAGGGGTCTGTTCTCCCCGTGTTACATAAGATTTCAGCCCCCTACTTCCTCTTCTGCCATATGATGAAATAAAACAATAAAAAAGCTGGAGCTTCTGCCGCCCACACATCTGAGTACATGCCTGAACATGTCCGTGTGATTACAAATTATTACCAAATATGTCTTTATGTGTTCTAGGCTATACATCTATAAGACATAAAATTATTGTTTAATGGTATAAAACTGTTAAAACTGTTTTCATGAACTTTGCATGTGTTTTTTTTTCTTTTTCAGCAAAACAAATACAGCTTAAATCACACTATTCCAGTGTCGCTGAGGTTTAAAAAGCTTTTCGTGAACCGTGTCCCCTTGTTAATTATTCACCTGACACTGTCCACTGTGATTGGTTCAACTCTCACACACTGGCTCTAGTCACGCAACAGGTCTGTGCAGTAGGATATAAAAGCCTTCAGTCGTCGTTTGAGGACTCAGAGAAAACTTCTGCCACCACTGACAAGAAAGGAAAAACTGTGAAGAAAAGAAACGTGCAGCCATGGCCTACCTCTTCTATTTCTCTGCTGAGACATGGACCCTGCTGGTTGCCCTCATCACACTAATCTTTGTGTAAGTGTTGCCTAAGAGTGTGTGTAGTATAGTATTTATACTATAGTGTACTACTGTAAATCAATACTCATACCTTATTTTCCTGTTTTCTTTATTGTTCACAGATATGCCTATTGGCCATATGGAGTATTTAAAAGGCTGGGCGTCCCTGGACCCAAACCAATCCCTTTTTTTGGCACTATGCTGGCATATAGAAAGGTTGGTAAATATGACTTTTCAGAAGAAAGACTCACCTACTCTAGACTCTCTCTGGTGTATGTTTTTCTATATAACTCTTAGAACTCTTCAGCTTTATTTGTATTTAAAGTAAACTTACTTGTGGAATTACTTTATCATGTGTTCCACAACTAGTATTTGGAAAGACTGGTAAAATATTTGGTAGAAAATATTCCTGATGAAACATAAGATTTAAGAAGGAACACATTTAATTACAGTAAATATGGTACTTTGTTGCATGATTAATCTGACAATGATAACACCACGTACCTATAACTTATGTCTCCTTCCTATGTCCTTTATTTGACTTTACTATTGTTGGTGCTTAAAATATTTACTTGTTTTACTTTTTATGTTACAAACATTGCTACCATGTTAAAGCAGTGTGTGTTATGCATGTTTTTATTCTTGCACCTAGGGGTTCACTAACTTTGATGAAGAGTGCTTCAAGAAATATGGGAAAATATGGGGGTGAGTCTGCTTGTATTTTGCGTGTGGGTATTTCTCTGCATACTTATGTGCTAGATTCTAGGACTCCTGTCCTTAGAGAAGCTTGTCATAGCTACAAAAATGAATGGATGTATGTGGCTGAACATCTTAAGTCGTGTTTTATTATTGTACAACTCACTCTTTTCTTTTCTCATCATATTTAGCATTTTTGATGGTCGCCAGGCTGTGCTGTGCATCACAGATCCTGCCATGATAAAAACTATTCTGATAAAAGAGTGTTACTCACTCTTCACCAATCGCAGAGTATGCACATACACACTGTTATTCAAAGTTTGACTGTTGTTTAGTTGCTTTAGTTCAACCCTCGTCCTCATCGGCAGTTTTCTAAATCTATCACAGAACTTCCGTCTGAATGGGCCGCTGTATGATGCCGTGTCCATCGCTGAGGATGACCAGTGGAAGAGGATCCGCAGTGTCCTTTCACCATCCTTCACCTCTGGGAGACTGAAAGAGGTCTGTGTGCTCTCTCATGCTCTGTGCCTTCTCTGTTATTTACTATATGCTGACCAGAGTATTTTTCTACTAAGGTCTGTGCTGTAACCTAACTTCATTCTTTCTAAGGGTGTGGTTCCCACATTCTCTATATCTCCTGTGACTCCTTCAAGTGAACCTTCATCACAGGTCACGGTCTCACTGTAGACACGAGCTGTCATCACAATGTGATTCCCATGACAGATTAGTTCATTTGTAATGTTTTTAGAGGCCTGAAGAGGTGAAAGTGAACCACAAGAAACAAAAACTGAACTTTAAGTTCATAAATCATATTTGTATCCTGTGACAGCAGGAACTTTGTGCCAGTATTGTATTTCCCAGTTCTTCAGTTTATGTATGTATCACGTTTCCCCTCTCTTTCTATGTCTTTCTGTTTCTCAGATGTTTACCATAATGAAGCACCACTCTGCTAACCTGATCAGCAGTATGAAAAAGAAAGCAGACAAGGATGAGCCCTTAGAGCTGAAGGAGTAAGAGCTTTAAAAACTCCATCATACCACAATAATTTAAAATTATTCCTCTGAATCAAACAGCATCAACTACTTTGTGATGTGTTTGTGTACTTGTACTTGTTGTTAGGTTCTTTGGACCCTACAGTATGGATGTAGTAACCAGCACAGCCTTCAGTGTTGACATAGATTCGCTCAACAACCCTTCTGACCCATTTGTTGCTAACATCAAGAAGATGCTTAAGTTTGACTTTTTCAACCCTCTCTTCCTTTTAGTTGGTACATTGCTTTTTTTACATTTGTAAAACTTGTTCATATATTTCTAATATTTCTAATAACTTCATGTGAGGTTAATAATTATTAATACAGTTGTTGTCTTTTCCTGTGCCCTTGACAAATGTGTTACTATCTCTTTTTTTCAGCCTTCTTTCCCTTCTTTGGTCCCCTATTGGAGAAAATGGAATTTTCCTTTTTCCCTGCGTCTGTGACTGACTTCTTCTACGCTGCACTGCAGAAGATCAAGACTAACCGTGAAACCAACAGGAAATTAGTACGTCTGCGACTGTGTCCAAATGTACAGATCTTTGCATGTGCAGATTCAGACATATAATCAAAACTGTACATGCTTTCAGAGTCGAGTGGATTTCCTTCAGCTGATGATTGACTCCCAGAAAGACAACGAAGTAGAAAAAGGTAAAAGGTGATAAACGCAGCCGCACATGTACTTGCACATGTACATAAAGTTTTTCTAAATCACAACTCCTTGCTGTATTCCCAGGTTTAAACGATCATGAGATCCTCTCTCAAGCCATGATTTTCATCTTTGCTGGATATGAAACTAGCAGCAGCGCTCTGACTTTCCTGTCTTATAATCTGGCAACAAACCCTGATGTCATGAAGCGGCTGCAGCAGGAGATTGACTCCACCTTCCCTAACAAGGTATGTTGACAGTAACATAACAATGAATAACAATGCAATTAGCAGGTATGTCTTAAATGAATTAATTTAAAGCCACACTTACAGGTAGGTAAGTATTCATAACAGTTATGTGTATGTGTGTCTATGTGTTTGTGTAGGCTCCTGTTGAGTACCAGGCACTGATGCAGATGGAGTATCTGGACAGTGTCATCAATGAGTCTCTCCGGTTGTACCCCATTGCTGCACGTCTGGAGCGTGTTGCCAAGGCGACTGTGGAAATAAATGGCCTTGTAATTCCTAAAGGTATGGTGGTCATGGTCCCCACATGGCCCCTGCACCGGGACCCTGACCTGTGGTCCGAACCAGAGAAGTTCAAACCTGAGAGGTGAGGAAGGGATTTATATGTATGCCAGAGCAGTAAATAAAAAAAAATCCCAGAGAACTGCAGGATGTTGCCTTATCTCTGTTATTAATACAGTGTATGTGTGCATATCATTAGGTTCAGCAAGGAAAACAAGGAGAACATCGATCCGTACACATACATGCCTTTTGGGGCAGGACCCAGAAACTGCATTGGGATGCGATTTGCTCTGGTGGTAATGAAACTTGCAGTGGTGGAGATCCTGCAGAGATACAGCTTCTCTGTGTGTAAGGAGACCGAGGTGAGTTCATAGATGTTCATCTTTACGATGCTCTTTATTGCCCCTTTATGGTATATGAGTAATGCTGTACAAATATTATTCAACTAGTTTGAAAGTTACATAATGATATTAGATAGAAATAGCATGGCTAACAATCCAAAGGTCAAAAGTCACAACATGATGACAGTTGTTTGCAGATTTGACAGAATACGGTGGAGGTCTATGTGTTGTTGACTCACACTTCTTTTTCTGCCAGATCCCCTTTGAGATGGACATCCAGGGTCTGCTAACACCAAAACGACCAATCCAACTGAAGCTAGAGCCTCGTTCTTAAACATTGTGCAGAAACAAACAAAAAACTGTAAAAAAAAACAGATAAAATATTGTGATTTAAGTAGTGTTGCATAAAGCCCTATTAAAACGACTAGAACCTGCAAAACATCACGCCAATGTTTAACTAAACATGTACAATTGTGCCTTCCCCTGTATCAGTTGTTTGTTCCTGTTAAAGCTTTTATAAATTTCCATCCTCTATTCTGTGTTAAAAACATTTTTAAAGCTTGTGATAACAATAAAGTACAGTGTGGATTTTATTACTGTTTTCTGTCTTTATTGTGATTTATTGCTAATAAATCATCTGTTGATAACAGCAGTATGACAGAGAAGGTTTGATATAAAAAATATTTTAGATGTAATACACAGTATGTTAGTGCAATTTGATGGATAATCAGAAACAAACATACATTAAGGTGCAGGACTGTCCACAATCAATGTGGATTCATGATGAAATGGCTCCTGCTGTAATTTCTTAACAGAAACATTATACTGTAATATCACACAACAGCACCACCAAATGTTGTCTTGATGCCTAAACACACAGTTAAATCAGTCATTAAGTGACAATAAGAGATTTATTTATTAGATATTTCCGCGGTGAACTGCAGTAAGGTGTGTACTGATTTATTTCATGGTTTATATCCCGACAGCGCACTCGTGTGGATGATCTGTTTTGATTTTTTTTTTGTGGTATTATTTTGCTCCAGCTCCCTCAGAGATCCATCATCCGAGTTTTTCAACCATCTTGTTCTTTCCATGTTTATAAACAGAGGGTAGAGATAAAAAAAAGAAAAAGAAAAAACTGAGGTGAACAAACCAGCCACACTGCAGCCACCGCATGTTCTTATGATTGCAAATGGGAAAAATGGCTCCCGTGTGCAGGTAGCTGAAAAGAGATGAAACCTGTGATAACTGTTTATGCACCACACCTGTCAAATGATATGTGCATATTTTAATAAGGAGCCCAACTATATCATAGGATACAGTCTCTCATACGTTTGATGTAGTTGTACTTTGTGCAATTCAGCTATATATTAAAGATTGGACTACATGTACATTTATTATACATTATTTAATTTACAAACCCTTGTGCACTGATTTTAAAGTAATTTAACCTGAAATACAGGAATGACACAAAAGTGAAAGAAAAAGCGACCAGTTCTGAATAATAGTGCAGAACAGCATAATTCTGGAGATCCTGCTGAACTCTGCTTCCAGTTTCCTGGTGTGACGACATGAACTGTAGCTTATTGACCAAGGTGCCCAGATGTTGCGTTCAAGGAAGGGCACCTGCAGCCATGTCATGCAGCTTGCAACAATCCTGTGGGCTACTGCATGTTTTACTACTATTGTTATCTTTGTCAGTGACTGGTAATTACTGTATGTAAGATTTTCATTAAAGTAGATTTTGAACCTTGACGTGGATTTTCTTTCTACAACTGCAGCACAACAACATCCAATGTGCGTATTCCCACCAAACTTAATTTAAACAGATACAAATAGTGCAAGAATAAATAATACATGTAATACTCTTTCTGCCTGTTTTAATTAAGCTTTTCAGTTTTAGGTTTGTATTCCTCTTCACTATGTTTTGAATATTAGCTTTTATGCATTTTGCTGTACATAGAAACAGCATTTTAAAGGTGCTATAAAATCTCTAAACAACCCAAAAGGACATGTTTGCATTAATAATCATGCACTATGTCCACACCCCCCCAAACTATGCTCAGTTAACATGTTTTTAAAAACTTAATTTATGAGTGTGTGTTGGATCCCATCCTGGAAACAGTTTGAACTCTGTCTTCTAATGTGCTGAATAAATACTTCTGACACAAACCATAGTAGTCCAAAGCCAACAGAGGTGGAGTCTCACTGCTCAGAAACGTTTTATGTTTACAGATGCTTTATCTTTAATATATAGAACATTTTATTTAACGCAAAAATAATGTAAAATAAGCACCAACGCTGCAAAGAAAATTTTTTAATGTGCTTTAAAATAGATGCACTGCGTGTTGTAACTTTCCAACTATCTTAGTGGCAGCATGGCGACCGTGAACGCAGCATCAGTCCGGTTCCTGTCGGGACTCCGCTCCGGTTCTTGCTGCGTCCCGGACTCGACTCCATGTTGTTCCGACAGCCACGGAGCGAACAAGTGCCCCGGCCGAAAACTCTCACGTTGCAACTCTGTGTGTGCGAGAAGTGAAGTGTGTGTGTGCGTGTGTGAGTGTGTTGACCCTCCGAAAGAAGATGGCAGACTACCGGGACGACACCGGAGCTCGAGCCCTGCTTGCTCTACAGTCGGCTCCGTGCAGCCCCGTGCGCGTCGCGGTGACCTCGCACACATATCACCAGCCCTCGCTCGCCCTCCTGGGTCCTCCGTTGATGGAGACCCGCACCGACGCCGGCACTCTTCCCGTGCGTCTCGCTTCTTCCCCTCCACAGGCCCTGGCTAGACTCGAGGGCCGGGACTTTGAGTTTGTCATGCGCCAGAGGACGGTCACCATAGGCCGGAACTCGTCCCACGGCTCCGTTGACATCAACATGGGTCACTCGAGCTTCATTTCACGGCGACACCTGCAGATCATCTACGACGACGCGAGCGGCTTCACCCTGCGGTGCCTGGGCAAGAACGGCGTGTTCGTGGACGGGGTGTTCCAGCGAAGAGGGGCTCCGCCGCTGCCGCTGCCCCGAGAGTGAGTGCAGTTCGCCCGTTAGCATAGCCGCTACCAACAGGCTTATTGCGGTACCACGGCGGGAGGCTCCCGCATGGCTCCGCAAACTTTAAAGTTCATTTTATGCAGCGACAACTTCGGCACAGATGTCATGACAAATTCTGTATCCAGTTTTATCTAGACCTAACGGTTAAATAAAACAATGAAGGAACATTTATATAGCATTAATTGCAAGTTGTGTATTTGAATACTTAAATAACAATTATTGGCCGCTTCTGTGAACATATGAGCTTTGTAAACATTTTGACATAAGCAAAATTGTAACGTTACTGTTACGACGTCCATATTCAGATGGCCAAAAGACACATTCTGACAGGGACACAAAGTTTGTCATGACACCACCAATGTTGTTAGTATACTAGATACTACAGTACAAAGTGAGGTATATGCAATAAGTAGACAGTCAAGTTGTAACATAATAAAGTAACATCTCCACTGCAATTCAAACTAAAATCTTAACTTTTTATTTGCTTAAAGGCCTTAAGAAATCAATTTAGCTAGCTCTTCTTTAGCCGTTAGCAAACTTTAGCTAGCTTTATAAGATCTATACAAATCTATTTGGCAAACGCTAGAAATGTGCAATTAGTGTTTATTGCACAGAAACGTGTGTCATAATGTGGTAGAACCAACTTCATAAAATATCCGAACTTTGTGCACTTTTGGCAGCTGGTCAAAGTCGCGTCTCAACAGTTTTTAGGGCGATTATATTAGCTTAGGTAGCTAGCTTGTTGTGTGCTGTTAGCCAGCGTGTCGCCTTCAAGTAAACATTAATGTAAACAAACGCACCCCTGACAGCTCAGCTCACAAGACTTGTGGGAAAGAGGTGTGTTTTTGGCTTGTATTGAATCTGCAGATGCTTTTTTTTGTCTAGGTGAAGCCTCTGGTGTTTAATTGTGGCTTTAGCGTTACTGTTTTTGCACCAGAATTAGAGCTAAATATTATTTTGCTGTCAGTGGATTTGTGCAATGCAATTCAGTGTTTGAAAAATGAAAGCTTTGACTTTGTGTGTGTGTGTGTGTGTGTGGGTCAATCAATCACAGGGTGGAGCAGGAGGTGGAGGTTGGAGGGTTGTGTTTCTTTCCTCTCTGATAGGCTGTCAAAGCTGTTTGGGGGTGTGTCGGGCATGGAAAAGGAAGTGCAGGCTTGAAATGACATCCTCATTGCTGGCGCACATGGAGTAAACACAAGACATAAAATCCAAGGCCATATCCAATGCTAAGTTTGCATTTGTTGCTTTAGTCTGTGTCGGGGAACTTGTCAAATTTGCCAGAGAACAATGAATAAGTTAGTCTGGCGCATTTACACAATGTTTGCACTGTGTAATTAAATAACTTTCACCCACAGTGGATTAATTGGTTGATTTCTGACATGAGAAATCATCACAATTTGATCTGAGTTGAGTACACATATAAACACACAACTGCTTTTATTTTCACCTTCCTTTTAAGGGAAACTTTAATTGAATCACATTTGGCTAAAATACCTACTTTAAAACGTTATGGTTTGATCAGTGTTTTGTTTAATTATCTAACAGTTTTCTAGCAGAAAAGCGCTGATTTCTGAGTTGGCAGAACCGTGCTGTCAGATTTCTCAGCATCCTGCGAAAACTGTAATTTTTAGGCTGCTGCACGGACTTTGACTTGGTCACTCCAGGGCATAAATAGTACAGTTTTTAACCTATTCGGGTGTACATTTGTCTTTATTCAGGGGTTGCAGTAGAGTTTCTTAATGACTTCTTTTGTCTTTTGTTGTATTTTATTTATCCCTTTACTTTCTTAATCCACACAGTATAATTCTGTCATCAATATGTTCTTTTTTTTTTTCTCGAGATTTGATTCAGGAATTAATTCAAGAAGCTTACTTTTGGTCCGATCAGACCACTGAACCGTCTTCCACGTAGTTGCAGAGCCTCACTCATGCTCTTGGGCTAAAATGGTTCGAAATGTCATGTGATTTCTTCCAACAATGGCTTTCTTTTTGCTACTCCAGTGTACAGCTGTGGCTGATGAGGAAAAAATAAGCAAATATTGTTTTACACACAGTCTCTTCCATCTTAGCTAAGGAACCCTGAGGCTCCTTCAGAGTTGCCCCAGGCCTCTTTTCTCCCTCACCACTGACACTCAGTTGTCGAGGATGGCATGCTTAAGGCAGAGACAGCTGTGAGCAGTCTGTTCATGGATTCAGAGGTGAATTGACAGCTGCAGTGTTTCAAAATATTTTTATTTTGGACTGGTGTAACTGTCTGAATCTGCTTACAACATGCTTGTAGTCCTATAGTTCTTCACCATATGGAGACCTGAGCACGATGTTTGCTGTAGCTTACGTTAGGAAGGATTTAGTTTCCTCAAGTGAATAAAGTTCCATTGTAAAACATTTATCCAGTACCGACTTTCACACATATAATTATTTTAAAAGGTTTGGCTTGAGCTTGAACTAACGTGGGATTTTGGCTGATCCTTGCTTTTATTGACACAGTTTCCCAGACCAGTGAAAAGAAGAGAAGTGGTATTGTGGTTAGGGTTTTTTTTTTTTTTTTTTTTCTTTGGTCAACAAAAGATGTTGACTGTAGATATTTATATAGTAAACAAACCATGTTGTTTATGATTTTAATATTTCCATATCAAAGAAAATCCAAGCATTATTTTGTGTTTTGTCACTTGTGGCAGATTTGTTACTCACTATGTGTAAATTAAAACATACATAATATTGAGTTTGAAAGTTTATTATTGTCCCTGGAGAGACAAAACAATCTCATTATAAGATCTGTATAGCAGCTGTCCTCTAGGTTTTGATTGTATCATGTGATCTTCCTCAGGAGATTAAGTTTGCCCAGTTGTCATCATAGTTTCAATGTGAATGTTTTCATTTTCTTGAGTATCTTAAGACAAGATGTTTTAGAAACTTGAGATAGAAATCTGTACTGTATATAGTTGCATATTTTTGACAAATGAGCAATTTGGCACTATACAAATAAAATAAAAATGAATTCAATACGAATAAAAGCTCCATAAATGCTACTATTCAGTAATGTTTAATGCTTAACAATCAGTCATTGCACAAAAGCGAATGTACTAATAGTAATTTGTCTCCGCTTTCTCTTTTCTTCCTTCCTGTGGCTTCCACCATCTGTCCCTTCTGTCATTCTGCTCCCTAGGTGTATGTTTCGCTTTCCCAGTACAGTTATCAAGATCCAGTTTATGTCACTCCTGGAGGCTGAAGAACACAGAGAGAAGGAGCAGGCCTCTCCTCCCCCTCGCCCTCTTTTGCCCCACATTTCCCCTCTGAAAATCAGCATTCCCACAGTGCAGCAGCATGAAGAGCACATCAGGGCATTTGGCTCTCCACTGCCATCACCTACAGGTACCATCAGGTAAGGAGAGACCCACAGACACCTAACCCTAAACGTGCACACTGATATATACAAACCCAGCAAACGCATACAAGAAATAATGGCTAAATTGGTTGTCAGGATTTAGAAAGGTAGCTCGTGTTTTTCAGGATGCTTAGGTTGTGAGTTTGAATTTTTTACATGAATGGTTCTGATAATTTAATTAGTTGATTGTTGACACTAAATTAATTTTGAATGACTAGAGTTATAATCAAAAATTCCTTAGTCTAGCTCATCTAATTTGATGTTTTTGTGCTGTTTTTTGTTTGATTTGATAGTAAACCTATACTCAACTCATAACTATATTTAGGGTTTAAACGGTTGTTAGACAAAGTAGGTCATTTGATTACATCACTTCAGGATTAAGATCTTAAAATCTTTTTTTTTTTTTTTTTTTTTTTTTTTAAATACACTGGCCCACCAAAAAAAAAAAAAGTCACCACCTGGATTTAACTAAGCAGATGGACAAGAGCCTCCCATTGGATAATTACTGCATGGATGATTATGCTTCAGCTTGAAACAAGTTATTTAGCTCTAACTGATGCAGTGAGTAGCTTCTCATTTTTAAAACAACAATGTCTAAAGACACATCCTGTGGCCGTGGGGGGCAAATCAATCAATCAATCAATCACATGCATCAAGCAAAGAAAACATCTAAGGAGATTGATGAATCTACTAAAACTGGATTAAGAACTGTCCAGTAGAAGAAGTTCATGTGGTCTGATGAGTCCAGATTTACCCTGTTCCAGAGTGATGGGAGCATCAGGGTAAGAGAAGAGGAAGGTGAAGTGATGCACCCATCATGCCTAGTGCTTACTGTACAAGCCTTTGGGGGCAGTGCTATGATCTGGGGTTGCTGCAGTTGGTCTGGTCTAGGTTCAGCAATGTTATGTGGCCAAACAATGATGTCAGCTGACTACCTGAATATACTGAATGACCAGGTTATTCCATCAATGGATTTTTCTTTCCCTGATGTCATGGGTATATTCCAAGATGACAGTGTCAAGATTCATCAGGTTCAAATTGTCCATTTCCTGTGGTCCTTAATTTTACACATGGATTGGCCACTACAGAGTCCAGACCTTAACCCCATGGAGACTCTTTGGGATGTGCTGGAGAAGACTTTGCGCAGCGGTCCAACTCTCCCGTCATTAGTACAAGATCTTGGCGAAAAATGAATGCAACTCTGAACGGAATAAATTTTGTGGCATTACAGAAGCTTATTGAAACAATGCCACGGTCAAAGCTAAAGGCGAAATATTAGAGTGTGTTCCTTTTTTTTGGACGGGCAGTGTATTTTTGAAGTGCTAATCTATTGATAAATATGAACTAATTATGAAAATGTTAAAAAGCCCTAAGCAGAAAAAGAATCTGCTAAATTAAAAAGAGAATACCCTCATCTGTTGACATTAACCAAAAAATTTAAATAGATAAATAAGAAATTTGTGTGTGCGCGCGTGTGTATATGTATGTATGATATTTTTGGTGAGAAGTTACTTGTTTTTCAAAATGAATATCAGAGGAGAGAAAAACAGTAAGATGACCACTGCAGAATAAATAATGTAGCATTAGAAAAAATACACTAATACAGACTGAGAACCTTACTTACTTTATCCTTTGTTGAGTTGTGTTTGTAGGTCATACGACAGATTAAGTGTTTGAGGTCTGTTGGATCATATGAGCTATTAACCGTCTTAACTTATCTTGGGTTGGTGTGTGTTTATGTTTATGTAGTTATCTGTGTAGCCTTACAAACACGTGAGGCTCAGCATCCTTTGGTTTTACTCCAGTCGAGACTCAAAAGCATACTGTATCTGCTCATTGTACTGATAATATCCTTTGTAGTTGAAGGTGTACTCATTAGCTGCAGCAGTTTTTATGTAGACACTAAAAACAAAATCACTGCTCCATAAATGTATATAGCTCCTGCGATAGGAGCGTGGGACAGTGCTGAGTGCGTCCTCTGGTGGTCTGTGTTTGCCTTTACATCGCACACTTCCACCAATGCTTGTGTGTGTATGCCTTATATGGAATGGCTGCAGCTTTGAGGCATGTGATTGGCTATCTGGCGGATTGTTTTGCCTGTAGGTCGTTTTTCCGTCCATTCGTGGTTTCCTTTTCAGAGCCCCCTGCCCCTCCCACTCAACCCTCAGCTCCTCTTCTGTCACATGTGGACACACACAACACACACACACAGACTGAAGACATTGCTCATAGAACCCTACACCAGTTTCACTGTGGCCTTTTTCGGGCAGATTGTTGTGCCACCGTCCATACCAGTACACACTCAGAGTACATACAACAAAAGAGTATTGCATAAAAGCAGATGCTTCCACTTAAAACACCAACACTGTCTCTTGACAAGGTGGGAGAAGTCACTGTTCCTGTTTGGCAACAACTGCAAAGAACTAACAACATTTCTCTCTCTCTCCTTTTCAGCCACTTGTACTGCTGGTCTAAGCACTAAGCATAGGAAGTGAAACAGTTCAACAAAGAAAAAGCAACACACAACTTACACTACTAATGAGGAACATTAGATGTTTCTGTTGGTCTTCATTCATTTTTCAACATTGAACTTTCTCAGCCTTAAAACAGAGCCTGTAGTCTAGCTTCCACAGCCAGAAAATACAAACGCATATTCTCTCTCTCTTTGTGTGTGTCTGTATTTGTGTCTCTCTGTTGCCAAAGGCAAATCAAAGCACACTGACTCTCCCAGAAACCACTGTTTACTTTACTAACAGAAGCAGGTGTGTGTTGTATAATGAGTTACTGGGTTTTCCCTGTGTTCAGTCTCTCGACAGCAACAGATAACATCTAGTTAATAATTAACATACTTTTCAGTATTTTTGTTCAATGTTGTGTGGTTTGTGAAAACTTCATGTGCTTTAAACACTTTGGATTTCAGTTGGAAATATTTTTACCAAAGTTCTTTTGTGTCTGTCTTTGCAGACTAGTGCAGTAAAATAGCCGCTAATATGTTTAAACAGATCATTTTCATAATTTCAATTTTGATTTTATATTGTTGTGGTGACATGATTGTATTATTACTATTTTTTTATTTAAACAGTGTCTTGTCCAGCAGCGTAGCATGCAGCATGGAGTACTGGACAGTTTTGTTTTAACAAGTGTGTTTTTATCCAGGTGTAATTAGGGTGTAGTTTACTCCTCTTTATTGGTGTCACCAACACTTTAAGAAATGTGTTCCATGTGGTCCATTTGGTTTGTTTCATATCTCACATAATTTTTCTGTCATTAGAAATGATTCTGGGTTCTTACAGGTTAAATAAGATATTTAGAAGTGGTGCTTAACAATCGCCTTAAGCTTTTAACACTTTCCTCTGTTCTCCAGTGTTCCTAACTCTTGTCCAGCGAGCCCACGTGGGGCAGGGTCATCAGGGTATCGCTATGGACGCAACGTGACCACTGACCTCCAGTTAGCAGCTGAATATGCTGCCAAGGCTGCTGAGCAGAGAAGCGGGGGAAGTGAGCAGCGTGGGGAGTCAGCTGGTGGAGACAGCCCCAAGGTATTGGGGCTTAGTATTAACCCAGATTGCCTTTAAGAAACTAAAATTGTGCTTGAGGATGTTTGTTTATTGTAACGCGTGTCTCGTTTGTTCAGGATGAGTCCAAGCCACCATATTCCTATGCACAGCTGATCGTCCAGGCCATCTCTTCTGCCCCTGACAAACAGCTGACTCTCAGTGGCATCTATGCCCACATCACCAAACACTACCCCTACTATCGCACTGCAGATAAGGGCTGGCAGGTAGTGTCCCCTTTTCTTAAAATTAAAATTAATTACTTTTTCCTTGTTTGTCAACATATGTTATCTACTTAATATCTACACATAATTTGAAGGTTAGCTTAGCAACACTTTCATGGCTGTTTTTAATATTTTTACATGTTAATATGTGGTAATGGGCAGAAGGTATAAATCTGCATACAAAACATTCTGCAGGGCAAAACTAAATAAAGTATTAATCTGACCTCACCAAAGGCAAAAGGTTGTCTTGATCAGGACAGAAACTAATTTACAGTACAGTGAGTGTAACACAATGATCAATTATTTTTATCTAAGAGACAAACTACATCTGTAGTATGATGAAATCAGAAAACCTACTAACATGTAACTAGTTGCAGCTATTAGTAATTTCAGAAGAAAAAAAAAATATGTATCCTAAATTTGTGTTAAGCACAACATTTACATGTTACATTTAGGCTATTACATTTAAATTCTGTGATCTTTTCTCTTAAATCAGCGACTTTATGTACTCTCTCTCTCTCCCCCTCTCTCCAGAATTCAATCAGACACAACCTGTCCCTTAACCGCTACTTTGTGAAAGTGGCCCGCTCTCAGGACGAGCCTGGGAAAGGGAGTTTTTGGCGCGTGGATTCTGCCTCTGAGAGCAAGTTGGTGGAGCAAGCTTTCAGGAAACGTCGGCAAAGAGGGGTGGCTTGCTTTAGGACTCCGTTTGGACCTCTCTCTTCTAGGTAAGTGGGTCACTTGTGGCATTGGTTTGTGTACAGAGACACACATACACACAAGACACTAAGAAACATGCGCTGCTTCTGTTTGACTCAGTTAACCTCCTTCCTTCTCTCTATTTCTACTCCTGGCTATCATTTGATTGGATAGAACAAAGTAAGTCTAATTTCTAGGTAAATATATTCAGATGAAGGTGCTGGCAGCGAAGGAGCTGTGTATTTTTGACAGAACTATCTCAGTGTCTTAATTGTTTTTCTGTCTTTTCCTTGTTTTGTTAAACAGGAGCGCCCCAGCATCTCCAACCCACCAGGGACTTCTTTCTTCTCCATCCAGTGGGCTGCAGACTCCTGAATGTCTGAGCAGGGAGGGCTCTCCTATCCCCCATGACCACCATGAACAGCTGGCTAACAAACTGGCATCTGTACCTGAGTATAGGTATTCTCAGAGTGCCCCAGGTTAGCATGCGTGCAGACACATATAAATACTAATAAATATATTGATTCAGTTTTTCCACACACACTATATAACAGGTGTAATTATTGTTTGGGTTTCCTCCTGCATAGGATCTCCAGTCAGTGCTCAGCCTGTCATCATGGCTGCACCCTCCCACCCAGCAGTGCTGCCTTCAGGCCTGGGGAAAACCCTTGCTTTGGTTCCAGGAGGTTGTGGTCCAATTCAGCCCATTCACATGCTCCAGAACCCTCCCCAGTCTTCTGTCACCATGGTGCGGGTAGTTACCAGTGCCCCTCCATCTTCCAACCCCCCTAATGGGTACAGCACCACTTCTGGTGGAGGAGCAGAAGGCAACAGTGAGCTCAGAGGTATGTGAGGAGAAGGAGAGCCTTCCTGTGTTTTGTGTTACTTCAGTTTTATTAGTCTGGTCATCTCCAGTTTTGTCTGGTTCTAGTAGTATTGTTCTGTTGTAGTGAGTCACTTCCATATTACATATGTGTTTACTGTTGTGTTTGAAAGTTACTAGTGCTTAGACATGCTCACATACCTATTAACAACCAGTTTAATGGCTGACAGGTTTAATAGTCTTGGTGAAGAGAGAAGACTTTAGCGTTTTTTATGCGCCCTAAATGAGCTTGAAGATGAACACCATTTCATTTTATTGCTTTATTAAACGAGCCACACACTTTAGAAACCTGCTTTCATTTGTGATAAATTCTTGTGGTTGGATGATAACGATAAATGTGAGCTGTGTTTTAGGCAGGAAATATATTTTTTGTGGCAAATTTTAGTGGTTGAACTTGGAGCTGATGACAAAGTTCACGCCTGACAAATATTTCACCCCTGCAGCAGTATTTTTAGTGAATAAGTCCACAGGGGCTGGAATTTAGAGGTGCATGATTTGGTAAATAACAAAACAACTAACATTAACCAGCCAAATGTTCTGATAAGATCCTTCATAGATAAACACTATGAACAGTTAGTTTAGCTTTTTGCATGTTTGAATAATTTGTTTTCCCCTCAGATGCCCAGCTGAACAGAGAGCGAGTGATCCAGACTGTGGACAGTGCGGTGCAGGGCGGGGATGGACGGAACATGGCTCTAGGTATACATCAACTCCCTGTTCGTCCCGTTACCCAGAATGGCAAACACATTACTGCTGCTGTCGCCGCAGCAACCAGCCTTGCTAATTCATCTGGTAAGACTTTTGCAGCAGTCGCTGTTAAACACACTGACCAGTCAAGATAATTATGGATAAATATGAGGATAAAAAAATATACTATTGTGGCTTGGAGTCTGCATAATTCTGGTTATCCTCCTTCATGAAGGCGATAATGTTCAGTTTTATTTTAGTTTGATTTAGCTTGATTTAACTGTGTGAAACTTTAGAAGGTCTGCATTATACACACAGCTATTTGACTTATTTAATATAAAGGGAGATAAAAAAGAAAAAATAATAGAAGCAGCTATATCTTCCTAACTCTACACTTTAAGATACCACATGTACAAAGCTCTCACTTTACCACTACTAATGCAGTCCCACACCAGTACATTGTGTCCATATGCTTGAGGCCTGATTCCACATCTCTCAAGTTTCTGAACAACTTAAACTCGTTCTTTTGCACATCTTCATCTTTCTAGATTCAGTTAAAGTTATGTCTTTTTCTTTGCAACTTGTTTAGAAGGTTAACTTTTGCATCTTAATTGTTGACAGTGTGACTGGTCTTTTGCTGACACTGTTCAATGAAGCTGCAGGTTTAAGACCAGTGAGATGTCTCTTTCTCAAACTTTAATGTAATATGCACCTAATGTATTTGTCTTAACACTAAGTTGTGCAGCAGTGCTTCCTACTCCTCTTTCTATTTTGGTCAGAGCCTGGTTTTGGTGCTCTGTGAAAGGGATACAGTGTTGTATGAGATCTTGAGTTTCTTGTTTCTCAAAAACTGAGTTTAAGTTGAAAGTTCTTTGTTTCTGGACACTTAGAGTCTGCAATCAAACAATTACAGAATCTTCAGATATTCGACTAGTCTGAAGGAGCACAGATTTATTTCTTGGGATTTTATACCGTAGTGTACATTAAATAAACTGGCAATTCAGCTAACTTTTTATTTTTGTCCTTATTTTCCTCACAGGCCTGAGTAGCCCTCTCCAGATCTTGGCTGCCCAGGCCTCAAGTTCTCCTCCAGTGCTGATGAGCAGACAGCCCAGCGCAGAAACTTTAGCAGAGCAGCCAGGCGAGCCCCAGGCCAAGCGGCCAAAGATGGAGGACGAGGGTGGGACTGAATCTGCTCAGCATCAATTCACACCTGCCCAGCAACCGGTCATTGTTGCCATGACATCACAAACCCACGACCCGAGGAAGTAAAACCCTGGCCTTCTTACCAGGTACCGAGTGGGCAGCCTCCTTATCATCCCCTAACTGCTTCACCTTTTATACTCATTTGATAGGACTACAGCTGACATGGCAAAAAATGTACAGGCAGCCTCCTCTCAACAGAAGGGAATGAAATAAAAAAACAACTATATTTTGGTCAAAAATGGATGAAAATTTTCACATGAATTTAAAAGCAAGTAAATGCTTCAGTATTTTCAGCTTTTTTAAAGGTAATTAATCACTGACAACACAAGTAAGTAAGCTTACAAGAGCATTATGCATATTAAAATTGAGAATGTTAGATATTCAGACGCATCAGTTACTATGTCTCAGGCCAAAGAACTCTTCTCCTGCACTTCTGATTAGAGCCACTGCCTGATTTCAAACTATTGAATGTGTTTTTAGAGATTTAAGTGACCTATATTTACAGAAGAAACCGGTGATCAGAGTTGATAAATTGTGGATCGAATGGTCAACAGGACTTAACTGCTGACCAGGTTGGTGGAAGCCTGTTAAGAATGTGATTCTACTCTTCATAAGGCCATAAAGTGACACGGAAGAAATCTAACAGGTTGTCTCTCTCAGAAAAGAAATGTGTTCACGTTAAGGCCTGGAACAGAATGTGAGGTGTTTTCCTCCTCTTGTCGTCTCTGTAAAGCACAAAAAAAGAAAAAAGGCGTAATGTTTCTGAAGAAGAGATTGGAGGAAATCCAGGAATAACAAACCAGGACTTTTGCAGTTCTTGCTTCACTTCAGCTCAGTTTGGTTTAACAGTGTGAAGCTCCACAGAGTCATGATGATCTGTGATTGGATTGAAGTTGAAGCAGAGAAGGGCAACAAAAAAATGGCAACTATTTGGAGTTGATTGAAGTGGAGCTAACCTAATGTAGACATACTGATTGTTTTAATTTTTTTTCCTTGTTTCAGTAGTGGTAAAAGAGAAAAACAGCCTGTGCGTACAGCTTTGTTTGTCTTAGCACAGAAAAGCATTATTGTAATAATCTTTAAAAGCCTTAAATATTTCTAAATTTTTTTTGTCATTTTATTTTAACCTTTAGACAGCTTTACCTTTTTTAGATTGTTAATGTCGCGCTTCTTTAACAGTACATGATCAGCAACACTACAATGGTGACAGTTAATTTGCATCAGTAGACGTGTATCAGTTTTATCAGGGGAAGGGTGGGACCAACACATGACCACAAATTTCAACTGCTCGTCTGCTTTTCTTTCTGTGTACTTTTGATGTCTTTCCTGCTCTTGGCTCCCCACTCTTTTTCAAGTTTTCCTAAATTCATTAACTGTTCTTTTTCCCAGTCTACCTCTCCCTCTTCTCAGTGAGCAGTCTCTATTGTTGCAGCTCTGCGAATGCACCAAACTGTTGGCAGTTCCTGCCTTAATTAGATATTCTTCAGCACTTTTTTCCCCCCCTCTTGATTTTCTCATTCAAAATCTGCCTTTAGCTTTTCTGAATGTCCTTACAAAGGCCTCATTTTTGAGCTGGCAATCAGGAACAGTTTAAGATTTCGGTGATTGTTGCACATTAGGGAAAAAAAACAAACAAAAAAGATGCGCAATGATTGTATGCTGCTCTATCTGCTAAATGACAAAGCTATTTAGAAGGTATTTTTTTCTCATTTTGGAAAAAAGAAAAAATATTTTGCTACATGTAAAAACAGCTGTCATCAATACGTAAACATTCTGGAAATAGAGAAGTATATGTATTTTTAAATGTTCCTGTTTTTGTGATTTCTTAAAATGTGTAGCACAAATTAAAATTCCTCATTGACATACTTTTTCTATTGTCTTCTCTCATGGAACCCGTTCTTGGCCATGTTGATTCTTGTTTATTTCAGTTCGGTGAGACTGGGTTTCTAAGCAGCAAAATGCAAGTACTCAACAATTTTATTCTTACGTACCATCATTTTAACAGTATAAATAATGAGCAGAGAAAAGTAGACATGCATGAGTTCAATGTTATACAAACCTTGAAATGCACAAAAAAAATTAATTCAAAGTAGTGGACAGAATCAAAAGTTGAGTAAACAAAACTCCCCTCTTCCCCCCCGGTGCTGCTGTGATGACATCTCAGGGGAGCTCTACAGAGCTGAGGTCAGGAAAGAAAGACAGCCAACGTAGCACTGGCTACTGTGGCTTTTTTCTTACAGTGACCTAGACTTAAGGACGTGTGTTGTTTTTTTAGCTGAACCTCTCTAAAAGGTTTGATACAGCAAAATTACTTAAGTCACGTCTGTCTGCTATATACTCAGTTTTGTTTGTTGTTCTTGTCCATGTTACTCTGGATAATCCACAGACCTTAGCTCACTGGAACCACTTCATAAGATATAAAGTCCCTATGAAAACCATAGATTGAGAAGTTGAACAGTTACACTGCTAGAAAAGGCTGTTGAATGTGTTAAACGAAGAATTCTTATCTGCATGGTACGATATCTCCAGAGCACACATGTAATTTAGATGTAGGTACCTCTTAGCAAAAGTGCAGCTGACCACCTGTGTGCACTGTAATATGCAACAAACAAACAACTTGTAATTCTGTATTCCTGTATTATTTAATAAACTTAATAAATTTGTATTGTTTGGAAGAATTACACAACCCATAACTATAGTTACCAGTTCCTTTTTTTCCCTCTTAGTAGCTTCAGTGTTTACTCATCAATATCAGAAAAAAGTGGAGTAATTCTCCAAATGCAGTTTTTCTTCTGTCCAAACAGGATATGATCAAGGGTTAAATATTTACAAACAAATATTTACATCTTTTAGCCAAGTACATACAGAATATATTCACAAGAAAAGTGTCAGTTCATACACCAGGATTGTACATTATAAAATCTGGAGTGAAGCATGTTGAGCATCCTGCCTTTACTCAGTGTCCAACAGTTTCCAAGTCCTTTTGTCTGACAGTTGAGAAGCTATTTCACCATGCTACTTAATGTCTGAATTACTAATACAAATTACTCTAAAGTACAAGTGGAAAAAGTTTCATCTACACACATCATCCGAGAGCTGACTGATGAGAAATTAAAACCCTACACTCTGTGCTTTTAAACCACATCAGACTGGCTGGGTAGGCCTCGCCTCCTCAAATGCTGATTAATTAGGCAACTTTCCTTGCAGCATATTCCTTTGATGTCATGGTGGGTTACAGATTCCGTCACACACACCCTGTAGGAGTCGGCATCAAGGAAGCAGGTCTGACAGCTGTGGAGTGGCATCGAGGAGCTTTTCTCCAGTTTGATTGGCTTTGTGCTTTGCTTATGCTAAGTTTCACATTCATTTTTCATGTGGCGTACGTACGCATGGATGTGTGTTTGTATGCACCCTGTTCATCGGTGCACACATCTGCATATCCTGTCCTACCTCTTGTGTCGTGGGTATAACGCTGTGCATATTTTATCTGGAAAGTGGAGGTTGTCAGCAGGAGGAGGCACTGATCTTTTCTGAAACCTCTGGGTCAGACTTGGCTATCAGGAAACGTAGTCGACCTCCTCCCAGACGAATCAGATCCACCGCGCTGTGTGGAGCATAAGAGAGGAAGTAGAGAGAGACAAACAGAGTCTAGTTACATGACGCTCAGCAAAGACAGAATAAGGATGAAGGAGCATCAGTCACTGGGCTCACGACATTCAGTCAAAGTAATCAATTGGCTTAAGAAGACTGCTCACTCTGTCATCAGTGCCAGCATCACCCAGCAGTATCATTAATCTACACCAGCCCATTGTTTTAGTCACAACCAATGTACCTCTGGTAGTCTGCTCCTATCAGACTGGTCCCGTTCACTGCCAGGATGCGGTCTCCAATTCTTAGCCTGCCATCAGAGGCAGCAGGTCCGTCAGGGATAAGAGTCCGGATGTAAATGCCTGGAGCGTTGAGAGGAGTGTGCTACAGGAAGAAGAAGAAGAGTGTGAGTGTGTGTGTGTGTGTGTGTGTGTGTGTGTGTTTACCTTAGTAGTGGAAAAAAACTTTGACATTCACATCATCACCTTTGCAGAGCGAGCTAGAGTTGGCTATAGCAAAATGTTGTTTCTTCAGCACTTATACATGAGCATTAGGTAATATTAGCCTGTGTGTGTTGTGTAGCTGGAACGTGTCCATTAAAACGATGCAGCACCTCAGACATAGTTCTGATTTACAGTTTGGATTAATTAAAGCAACAGTGTCCTGTTGTGCAGCTATAAACAAGTGATCAACTACACTGAGAATCAAAAGAAAACTGCTAAAACAGTAATAGTAAGTAGTAAATAACCAATTATAGGTCAAATGAAATTACTCATTACAGTCTGAATTAATAATGCATTATGTTGGTAAGATAGGTGTAGCTGAAACATCTGTCTACTTACCAGGCCGTCTATGAGTCCCATGCCCAGTCCATAGGGTCCCTTGTCCAGTTCCACTACAAATACCACACACAAGTCATCAGGAAGGGGGGGGACGCCAGGGGATGACACAGGGAAAGGAAACTCACACCCACTAATACATCCTGCAGAAGACATAGACATCCAAAATCCACAAACACACACATAAACACACACAGGGTCTCGCTATGGGGTTGGACAAACATGAGACGTGTCGCTGTGCTAAATAGACACGCAAATACACATGCAGAGATGCAGCCTCAGAGCTAATGTGACACACCAACACAAACAGATGCTTCTGACAAGAGCTTGCAGATGTCACTCTCACGAAACTGTCAAGACTCCAAAAGAGAGAAACTGCTGTCATGTGAGTACCAGAGCTCACCAAATAGCTCAAGACTTTTCAGTTACAGAGATGCACTACTGCACGAAGAGTGGTGTCATTTTAAAGCTGCATTAATGTATTTGTGGCCACTAGGGGGCAGAAGAGCATCAACATAACCAGAGGAACACAAAACTATTTTGTCCACATCTTTAAGTTATGAAGATTGACGGACTAACAAAAAATTTTCTACTCCAACAAACAGAGAAGAAAACATTATCTCCACTTGAAATAATATCTCCTGAAGTATAATCTTAGTCCTCATCCGACTCTGATTGGCACGTCCAGCTTCCCAGCATGTTTTCTTTATTAATGTTCTAACACTCAGTGTTTCCTCTGTGAGTGACATCCATTCTGCCACAGCAGCAGTTTTTAGTGCCACATAAAACACTGGCCTCAAGTTACCCAACATGCAAAACATTCCAGTACGTTCCCTACAGTGATAAAGAGATTTTAAATTTGCAGGAGAGCACTTGTACGCGATCACAGCAGATACTCTGAGTGGACAAATCTGATTTGTGAGAAACTCAGCAATGTTGTGCATAAAGCCCTGATATGTTTAGATTCAAACTGCACATATAGGGTGGACAAAATAACAAAGATACAATGCTATATGGATTTTATCTTTATAGCCCTACAAAAAAAAAAAAAAATCATGTGAAAGATCCTGCAGTGGTCTTTATCACATGATCTAGATTTTGTAGTGGTACTGCATTCTATTAAGGCCCATGTTCTTGTTGCTTTGTCCACCTCGTTTATATATCATGCAGCCTACCTTCCAGTCCATTGGTGATGAGTCCATTTGTCTTTTTACATTCTGGCGCAGTTCTACTGGTACATCCATTAGTCTGAGCGTTGGGGCCTGTGATTGGACCCAGCACCCCTCCTCCTCCTTCTGGGTACAGGGGAGTATTAGGAGGAGTTAGGAGGCAGGACGGGTCTGGATTTGCTGTCCGTGGGTGCATGGTACCGTTTCTTCTCAGGCTGTGTGTGTGTGATTGGCCTGTGGGTCTGTCCCGTCCTCTCTCCTCTCCTGTCTCTGCCGTCACTTCGTCTCTGGGCCCCCCAGAGCGGGGACTGCTGTGGGCTGGAGGTAACAACTCCCTCTGTGTCAGGGAGGGACAGAAATACTTAAAATACTACAAGGTCTAATTTGATGAGGCATTGTACAACATATAGAAAAACAACACATATTAATGTTTGTGTCTTTGACTTCTGATAAAGAACGCGTATACACAAAAATCATTTTATCCAAGATAATCCATTTCATTTAGACTTGATTAAATGTAGAATCATTTTACAAGGCAATTAAAAATTTCACATACTCGTCAGTGCATATCTTTCTGTGTGTATGTGTTCATACGAGGGTGCAGTAACACTAGGGATTATAGTCTAGTCAGCCATTTCCACTAATTAGACAGTCTAAAGAATAATCAGATTAACCATGATTTAACCATGTCTAGGTTTCTGTGTGTGTTTCTGTGTGTGTGTGTGTGTGTGTGTGTGTGTGTGTGTGTGTGTGTGTGTGTGTGTGTGTGTGTGTGTGCGCGCGCACTCCTGTTGGCTGGAGTAGAGGGTTTTTGTCTTTCATTTATGGGATTATAAAGAACTCCTCAACAACCACAGCTGCTGAGGCACATGGCCTGGATTACGCCTAAGTTCCTGAACTTGACAGTAGGCAGTATAAGTGTTCATGCATCTTCTGACCTGAATGTCCGGCCAGTCAGATGTGTTGGTTCCATTAGAGTGTGTGTGCACACTGGTGGAAACCCCGGCATTAGTATGCGTTTTGGTGCGTAGCCCCCACAGGTAGTGGCGGACGTAGAGCAGCTGTCTGTAGATGCTGTCTTCTACACACTCGCTGTCCAGGTCCACTCTGAAGCCGGCACTGGGCAGTACGATGGGAGGGTGGTTCTCAAAGCTCTCCAGGAGGTCCACTAAAGACATAAAGTGATGTTAGCATGTGCAGAACGATAAAGGTCTGATCCAGGATTGGTTTACAGCTGCTCCACTAGTCTGTCACTCTTTCTGTTTTGCAGCTTTCACACTCAAAACTCATGGACAGCTAAACATTTTCTACATAACACTCATTTATAGCCAGGAACAACTGTTCCTGTACTACTCAGATTCAGATCAGATCCAGTGTGTAGGTATATAGATCATATTTAGGTTTCTGGTACTTTAGATAATTAATAGTTGTGTCATTAAATACTGCTGTCAGAGTGCTAAACACAACGAAGTTCAGTCAGACCAAAAACAAAGGTGACTCACTCAACACAGATGGGAGATGACAAATGATCAGAATCAGGATGAGATGAGTCACATACATGATGATGATGATGATGATGATGATGATGATGATATGAATACCAGTTTTCTCTATGTCTATATATATATTTCCCTTTAGATGATCTCTGTTTATCATAACATGCTAGTTTTCTTCAAACTAATGCAAATCATACTGGCTGCACTGAAGCAGATCCTGGTAAATCAATGACAATGTCCTTGCTGTAATTCATTTGTAATTGTTTGCTCAGTCTTCTCCTACACCCTCCAGAAAGCAGCTGTCCAATGTAATCATTAGGCATATCACACACATGTACCTGTTCTGTATATGTAAGCCTCATCCTCGCTGCTGGGTTGCCATATTGGAACGGGGCCTATCTCTGCTGTGAGCTGGTACTGAGTGAGAATCCTGTGCAGCTGGACTGGTTTCAGAGTCGGGTGCTCGCTGGACAATGCTCGCCAGCTCAGCTGCAGAAAGAGAGGTGGAAAGAAAGAAGAAAAAGAGGAGAGGAAAATTGAATCGGAAGTCCTGAGAGATCCTGTTATAATACAGCTGAGCAATCAAGAGAGGTAAGGCTCTCACAAATTGTTATTGGCTGTGTGGGACAGGACATTAGGCATCAAGAGCTGATGAGTGACTTTGCTTCATGACAAATAGTTGTGTCTGTGAGAAAATTGATTACAGTCAATCAAATCTTCTCTGTTCTCTTGTACTTTTAGGTGAAATACGTCAGGTTATGTAGAGAGACTCCTTCTGTTTGTTTCTAGGTTGTTGACATGTGGTTAATGCTATATAATGTCCAATAATAAAAATAACGAACCGGTGTGTGTTACCTGTGTGAGCTGTTGTGGCGGTGTAGCCAGTATGGACACTGTGCTGTTGAGTTTGGTGAAGAATTTGTCGGCCAGATGTCCCAGACCGGACCTGCTCGCCCACTCCATGACCATGCGTAAACATGCCTGAATCTGCAGCACCTTGGAACGCTGGAACCAACCCCGAGATGGACCTACACACACAAACACAAGGGAATATTTGGATATTTTAAGAGGAACATTAAATTCTCCCCCAGGGTGTGTGTATGTCTGAGAGAAAGGCAGCTCAAAAGGGGCCGTGTGTGTTTCTATGCATGTTTGTGTTTGTACACTTCGGCAACAGAGATATAAATTTTTAATTAAGTTGATATTGAAGTCATTGAAACAATAGCAACAGCCACCCGCTGCCTGCTCCTTGCAGAATACAAATCGACTGCTGCAGAGGGGCTCAGCTGACTGGCTTTTTGTTTTACTGCACAACAAATCAGCACTCAACCTGCATTCCTCCCTCTGCCTAATCCCTCATTTTACTGCATCACATCGAAGAACTGAAAAGAGGTTTTCAAATAAACTAAGCAGGCAGTTACTCTAAATTTAGCAGTTGTCACACTGGCATCCTATAGTTTGTCGGTCTGTTGTTCCATTACCTCACTGCAGCTGTAATGTCTTTATAAGCTTTTCAAAGTGAGTTTAGGCCTCTGATAGGGTGTGATATATACAATGACAAAAAACTGAGTTCAAAAAACAAGAGTTCGATATTATTTTTAGTCACTAGTGCTGATACAATACGTGAGTTTCAGTACAAATTCTAAAACAATACTTTATTTTTAATTGGCATTAACTGGCCACATTTACATATTTATAGCAACAAGCTACATCTAGAGCCCCTGCACATGAAACTTAACCAGAAGGAAATACAGTAAGTACAAAGTTCAAAGTACAAATCAGTACATAACAGCACAAAACAGCGTCTGTGGTGTGGTGATATTTCAGTTACTGTATGCACCCAACTCAATGCAATATAAACACTCTTCCCACTCAAACTACCCACACAGACACACAATATCTCATCTATTTCATGTAAGGCTTAACCTGCCAATTCTTTATTCCTCAGTTAATCATTTAAAATGTCAGAAAATGGTGAAAGATGAGTAATGAAAATAAATAATGATATGCTTCAAATGCTCTCATTCACCACCTACAACAACAAAACTAAAAATATTTTGATTGTTTAATAGATTAACTGACTGAAGTTCAGGTAATAATCATAGATTTAAGAATAAACATAGATAATGAAGACATGTATCACATGTAGCTAAAACTAGAAAAATATAACAATGTTTGTCATTTTTCTTTTTTTCTATTGTGCAAAAGACGTCAAATTAGTCTAATATCTAAATAAAGTGTCCGGGGCATCTAACCCAAGCTGTATTGTTTACAAAGAAAAAAAAAAGATGCTCAGATAATTTTATCAGCAAAAGATGAAACAAAACTGGACAAAAAAGATTTTGGTCACCAGCTATTGAACTATTGAGCAGAATAACTAAAGATGAATACGATCAGTCAATGTGACAGTTTGTTTGGTAGTACAGATAAAATATGATCAGGATCAGAAAAGATTAAGGTTTGATATAAAGTTACTTACATAACAGATATTCAGTCAACATTATGTTTAGAGGGTTCACATACAGTTCAACCCTTCAAATATTCTGCCATATGCTTTAGATGTGCACATGCTCCCCTCTGTAATAGGCTTATCTCTACGCATACTGTAATCTATGTGTAAGGCATCACAAATAGACAAGACATCACTTAACCTCTTACTAAAGGTGTCATAATGCTTTATAGCAGCTGGTTTACAAACACACACACACACACTCACGTTTTAAAACAGAAAAGCAGTTACAACACGCTCATACACACAATCACACACATTTATGACAGAGCAGAGCGTCTGCACCACGTTACGTCTCGTCATCCTGAATTCCTTAATCAGTTTTTTTCTTCCTGAGTTGCCATAATATCAAGCTCCAAGCATGAGCGTGCACGTGGGTGTGTGTGTGTGTGTGTGTGTGAGTTGCAGAGCGCCTGATGCAAACGTCAGCGTTACCTGCTACAATTTCACTTCCCTGTTACCATGGACACCATCAGCAGAGAAATATCAATGAGCGACAAAAAGGGTAGCAGGGGAGAGAAAGCCAGACAGACAGAGAGGGAAGTGGAGATGAGGTGTGGGGGGACAGGGTAGACAGGGTAGTCTCTGCGTGAATATAGAGGTATTTCTCCTTCTCCGTTTGCCAGATATGTGATCTCTCCTGTCTCCACTGGCTAATGAAGACATATGGCATGTGCATGGTTGTGTGTAAGTGTGTGTCTGTGTGTGTTCAGCTAAAGGTACAAAGGGAGAGTGTGGAGAGGTTGGAAGTGATGGGTAGTCAGACACATGGATGTTGCTGATGGTAAATGACTGTTTTCTGTATTTAGACGAGGTAAAATATTATTCATCACAAGGTCATCACAATAAACTGAATGACCTTGGAGTCCTTTAACCTTCACACTGCCCTTTCTGCCCCCCTACTCCTCTGTATCGCTTCTCTCTTCTCCATCTAACCCCACCCCACCCCAACCTTTCGCATCTCACCCCCTAATGGCCATATGGAAGGAAAGAAGGCAAGGAGGAGGAGGAGTAAGGGGGGGAGACAATGCAGATAGGAGAAGGGCAGTGAGGACGAATCTGGGTTAGTCTCTGTCAAAATGCTGACAAGGACATAAGGACACACACTCACTCTCTCTCTCTCTCTCTTCAACTCTGTCTTTCTAACTGTACAACAGCAAGCTATAAAAATCGTGAGGGAGATCTAATGGAAGAGAGGACACTACCTTTATCCATCAGTTGGTTAAACAGCGACACGTTGGAGAAGAAGAAGAGGTAAGCAAACATCTGAGCCTGGATCTCTGGGTGAACCTGGTAGCCCTGCAAAAGCTCTTGGGAATTCTGAAACACCTACACACACAAATAAATATTAATCAAATCAACATGTCTATATACTACACGTCATATTGTTGGTATTATAATAACAAGACAGCTATTAAATACATCAATTAACTGTTAATTTTCTTCCATATAGTGTTTAAGTGTTCTCATTTTATAATAATAAGGGTTTTAAGGAAATAAGAAAAATTTAAGAGGTGTCCCAAAGGAAACTCCTATAATATTATAAATCTATTTCCTTTATTTAGTTTGAGGCAAATAAAAAAGGTTCTAGTGAGGGAAACGTGAAAAGGTGTGGCTGTCTAGACCTTGCCGATACTGTGTATGTCAGCTCCTATGAGATCTTCATATTTCTTGCTGGACAAAGCACAATAAAGAGAGGTGTCAACAGTCCACTCTGTCCCATGAACTGCATTTTTTTAGAGGATATCCCTTCATAGTGTTTGAGATTAATCATAAAGTCAGAAAGTTTCAATAAATCCCTATTTTTTTAATGTCTCTAGTCCTCTTTTATAAGTCCAATTTGAGGGTTTCAAGAGTGAATACAGAGGGAGATTGTAAAGTCCCTTGAGATAAATGTGACAAATCTGATTTGTGATGCTGGACTATGTGAGTAAAAAAATAGTTTAAGTACATAAAACACAGCTTTTAATCTGTATTAAAAACATTTTATTAAACCGCTGTCATGACAACACGCTATTCAAAAATGCAAATAAGATATATTATTTATCAACAGCTTGTTATTTTTTGTCAATTTTGATTTTGATGAACACAACATTATACACAAGTGTACCTGCAGAACTCTGCGTACAGGTTCAGGAAACCCTACACCTCCTTTCCAGCAGGGCTCAGAGTTGTCGACTGGGAATGGATTACAGTCTAACAAACCGGGTAACACCACGTAAAGAGCCTGGACACAAACACAGAAACAATAGTGGGTGATGATAACATCGATTTACAATAATTTATTCACATTCAAATTTATTTAGTTTAGAAAAACAAGATGTAAACACTCGATCATTAAGAAGACAGCGATGACAGATTACCTTAGTGATATAGTAGACACATTGCTGGAAAGTGTACATGATCACTTCTTCCAAGATAGTCATTGCCTCCTCATTGGCTGATATGGTCGCCGATAGCAACGACTCCTTTGACCCTAGACACAGATGACAGTAATGGAGGCATACGCAAGAGATTTATAGTGAGTTAAAATGAGTGTTGGAGCTGTATCACCATCTACTGCATGTCGGTATTAGTAATGACTCTTCAGACAAGTTGTTTCCACAACTCATCATTCATTGTGTGTGTGTGTGTGTGTGTGTGTGTGTGTGTATGTGTGTGTGTGTACCTTGTAGTGTCTCTATGCTGTGTGTGTATGCTGGTGCTCTTTGCTGTATAAAGTAGAGGATTTCGATGGAGTTGGACATCCAGAAGAAGATTGTCTGCAAGTCTGGGACCAAGTCTGAGATATTCAGCAGAGACAGGGAAGCCGGGTCCTGGCTATACGGACGCACACAGAGACACACATGTACATGTGAGCGTGCACACACAGAGCAGAGGATTAGACACAGGCAGAACATACTGACACATAGACATAGATACTCATATTTAGTACATGAGCACACATGCTCTCCTTCTTTCTAACACAAGTTGAAAGGTGATACTCACTGCTGAGCTTGCTTCTGAGCCAGCTCCTTTGTCTTCTCCTGCAACACACACACACACACACACACACACACATACACTGCAATTAAGGGCTCATTAAACTTTTAGATTGTGCGTAGGAGAACCACACTTTGCAATGCTATCACTAACCTGCTGATACAAATACCACCATCATATTTACGAAACCTAGCACACTTATATTACTGAATATAACCTCAGTTCTAAAAAACGTGGGACACTGTAAATCTACATAAAAACAGAAAGCAATGGATTGCACATCTCATACTGTATTCACATTAGACATAATAAACATATAAAATGTTTAAATTGAAGAATTGTGCTATTTAAATGAAGAACATATATAACGTAGTTATGAAATCGATGGAAGCGACACATCTCAAAAAGTTATAGAAATCCCTTTTCATTTATCAACAGTGTGTAAATGTCTGAGGAGACCAGCTGCTGCTAGTTTGTTGAGTTTGAGAGAGAAATGTTGTCTTAATTCTTGAGTTGTACAAAATGACTCTAATAATATAAACTTTTTAAAATAAAACTTAAACCTTCAAGAAACACAGAGACTGGTGTTCAAATCCCGGCTGTGACCTACATATGATATCGTTAGCTAACTTGTGATTATGAACATACAACAAAAAAACTCTAAAATGTATTCATAACGAGCCAAAATGATTGAAAAATTCTTTGATTAGAAAAGCGAGCATCCAATGTGTCACTAATTTACCACATGAAGTATTAAAAAAAGTTCAAACTTTGAAACCGAATCTTTGGTGAGGTTCAGAAAATGTCATTACAAGTATGTATATATATAAAATGCTGGTCTATCAAATTAAATTAAACTAAGTCCCTAAACTTTCTCAACTGTTTGTTGCTATGGAAACAAACACTTCATAGTTTAGTTTGAGTAGATAACACGTGAAATGCAACCCGATTTAAATATTCACCAGACCTGACATGGCTGACTAGTTTCTCTCCACAGGAGGTCCTTTTAATCAGAGACCAAAGTGCAACAGAAACTAAAAACAGAGGCAGACACTGACCCATGCAATGCTCTGGATTCGCCGCACAATCTTCAGCAGCAGTTTTCCAAAACTCCCAGGTGGGAAGGAAGAGGCGGAGTGTTGAATGCACAGACACAGCAGGTAGGCCGGCGTCAGCTTGTGGTCGTCTCCTGAGAGAAAGACAGGTTTAAAAGGCTGATCTGTAGTAGTATCTAACCTTGCAGAGGCAGAGGAAAAATCTTTTGTGCTGGTAACAAGAAAAAAAAAATCCACAAATTGTCCTCAACTGCTTTATACTTGATGCACAGTCTCTGTCTAAACTGTGAGTGAAATCTGTAGATCATCACAGGATCAGAACCCCCACAAGGGGTCACAACACAAATCTTAATCGAGCAGAAGTCTGATTTTCACTAATGTATTGTAAACTGGAGCACACACCTCCAGGTTCTATGAGAGACATGATCCTGCTCAACAGCTGGTCTTCATGAGCCTGGTCAAACTCGAGCTGTAGCCTCCGCTTCTGACCTCCTCCTCCTCCTATACCTCTTCCTCCTCCGCCTCCTTCCCCGCCTGATAGATTGTGGGGTCCGCCTGCTGACGCCCCCCCACGGCGGGGTTTCACCAGGTGAGGTTTGAAGCTGCGTCTAACTGCCGGAACACTCGACACCTGTGCTCCTCTGTCCTTAAGCACTGAGCCACACATCTTACAAGTCTGGGCGCCAGCCTCCGCCTCCTCCACGCCTGCATCGTAAAGCTGCCCCAGGGTGCGGAGGCGTGCCAAAGTCTGAGCAGGAAGAGGCTTAGCACCGGTGGGGTCCTTGTACAGGAAGATGTAGTGCGCTCCAAAGGAGAGGAGGTCACCGTGTCGCAGCGTGGTGGAGCGCTCGCAGCGGGAAAAGTTCACTTGAACGGTGGCGTGGAGGACGGGCTCAACAGCAACACAGAACCGCTGACTCTCGGCCAGCTCCTCTGCCTTGCTGCTGTTGTTAGCATGGCGACGGGGTGCAGGAACCCTCCGCAGGCGGCAGTGAAGGGGCAGGATGTCAGGAGAAAAGAGGCAGATGTTGGGACGAGCTGATGGAGTCTCCTGACCGACTGTGTGCTGCTCTCTGTTGAGCAGGTACACCAGGCAGTCCTGCAACACACAGCGCATGTCACAATGTGCACGTACATGTCTAAAGTCTGAAGGCAAACGTGAACCTCTTCTCTATCCACACCTGCTGATTGTATCCCTGTAGCAACAGGAGATGAGGGGACTGGTACAGAGAGTGTCTCACCCCTCCTCCTCCCTGACTGCCCTCCTCTTTCTTCCGTCCATTGGAGGCTGTCTCACGTTCTCGGCCCCTCACAGGTCCTGGCAGGGTGGAGTAATACCGCTTGGGCTCCTCTCCTACTCCCAACTGAAAGCACATAAGCATCTATGATTTCTGCCAGGCTGATAACAATTCAGTGAAAAATAACAATTAATCATCCTGCCAGGGCTTCTGCAGGAGGCCCCACCTGGTTGAGGCTAGTTTCACTGAGGCTGCGACAGAAGGATGAGTTGCTGGACCGGGGCAGGGTCAGCGTCCCCTTCGCCCTGTTCCTCTGGAGCTTACGAGCCTGGGCATTAATATCTACAGGGAGGTAGAGAGGAATAGCAAGCAAGAGAACAAGGAGGGAGAGAGAGAGAAGGACAAGAGGAAGAACAGGTGGAGAATAATAAAAAGGAAGAGGCAGAGCAGGGAAAGAGAAGTTAAGGACACAGAAGGAAACAGAGGTGAAGAGTGGAAAATCCTTAAACGTGTTGTGCACTGTTAACATATATGTTTCACTCATGAGTCTGGATAAAGTAGCTTCTCACGCTGGAGTGACAAGTGCAAACAGTCATGTTTTAGCTGAGTGGAAACTGAGTGAGACCAGTCAGATGTAAATGGCGCTGGATGAAGCAGCATGTGTGTCGGACAACAGTAAACCTGATGAAATGTGATCTCCGCAGCTCCCCATGATTAAAATCGGAACATTTTGAGGCAATGGCTCACGCACACTGACACACACTCACGCTGGTTGAATCACTGGCAATGGGGGTGGCGCTGGTGACAACGCAGGTAGAGGTGGTCTCCATGGCAATGACTGATAACCACCCTACCTGAGGCCAGTCCCCACCTTTAGAGCTGGACTGTACCACTCGACCACACCGCAGGGGGGAGCTCCTGTGTTTGCCCAGTCCGGACCGACCCATTAGAGCCGCCAGGAATTGGGAAGTTTTGGGCCCTACAGCAGGGTGGGAGGGGTTAGGGGGCCAAAATGCCAAAAACAGAAAACCCCCATAGACACACACATCATCTGCACATTACAAAACATGCATTATGACGCAGACAGGGTCTGTGGTGATTCTTGTGAGCCACATTGCCAGTTGGTACGGAGAGATAAACAGTTAAAAGGTGTGAGATACAGGATTTTCCTCCTAACATATCACAGTCAAATTAAAAACAATAACTTCCCTTTGCTAAGAGTGAATTTAGGTGTTTTTGTACTTATTTATTTTAATGACATTCATTGTTTCCCAATGAGCGTGTCAGGCACTTCTATATCATACTACAATTAATTTGGCTGTAATGTGTTCATGTATACAATGAAAATCCAACGGTACCTTTAAAGTGCTATCTTGTTCTAAAAAGTGAAAATACACACAATTCACACATGCAAATGCAAAACGCTCACACATACACCAAAGACAAAAAAAAAACAGGCAACAAGTTAGAGAAAGGAGGAGAAAGAGGACCCCGGGGTGTGTGAGTTTAGTAAACACTGTAACACAATAGAAAATCGGGTTAGTGTGAAAATGAAAACATGTATTAGTTCTTAGAAATAAAGCAGTTTTATCATTTTCTACTGTGATTGTTGAACGTCTTCAGAAAGTATTCAGACTTCTGTAGATTTCATTTACCTGACAAGGGGAACACGTGACATTTTTGTTGATTTATTTTTAACTTCAAAAACTCTCCTCTCACATTTATAGAAATATTCAAATGTTTTCTTGCAGCACTTTCAACAACAGAAAAGTGTACAACAAGTGAAGCTATCGGAATACTTTCTGAAGCCACCACGTTTTAATTGTATTTTCAGATGCAGAGAAGTATAAACTACATGAACTGTAGTGACACCTTTAAGCACAGTAAAGAATGCTTAATAAAATACACAAGGCTGGTGATGATCTATATTTTTCTCCAATTAAGATAAAAAAATCAAGAATGAATGGATTTAACCTACATGATCTATGCAGCCAGAGTCTAATACGGTTTATCCCTCAGCACCATTGAGCTGCGATGTTGTCAAACAATATTATAAAAATAAAAATATATCAGCAAGACATGCACTGCAATTACTAATTCAAGGCAATGGCATGAAGAACAAGTAGTATAAGTCCATTTAAAAATTAGCAAATAACTTAATTTTCAGGAAACTGTTAAACAACATACACAATGGAATATAGTTGTTTTCTTTAGTTCATGTTTTAACTAAGGAACAAAAATATAGACCACCACCACCAGCTTTATCCTTTCTGTGTGTCATGCTTTTACAGGCTGGTCAATATTGTCTTCTGTACTGTCTGAAAATTATACAACTGTACAACGTGTACAACAACAAAAACAGAAACGAAGATTGCTGACTCGCTGGGTTGACATAGCAACCAGTAAACCCTGGCATGCTTCATGAGAAATGTTAGTGCTGCTGCGAAGTGCAATCTCTGACTGTGAGCTGAAAATATCTTCTCCACAGTGTCTCTCTGAACACTGTTGCTCACTCAACAGGAGGCACAGTGCAGTGTGTACATGTGTGTGTAAATGACAAACAGTAAGCTAAGTTCACTTAAAGACCGCTTCGTGGCTCCTGAAGAGAACCATATTCATACAGACAGATTGATTTTACTTCACTGCAGGTGGAAAAATGTGTTTTCTTGAGCTTCCACAATTGGTTTACACAAATTATTTCCCTTTTCTATTTACGGAATAGAGTAATTCTTCCTTAAAAACTGTAATAACAGTTGAATGTTCAGGTTCAGGTGGGAGCCAGTACATTAGGACAGTGATACCGACTCACTGTAGTAGAAATGTGCCATTCATAAAAACACTAGGGAGCCCACATCCATCCACACCTCCGGTCACAAAGGATTCAGCTTTCACTCAATCAATCGACCAGCTGTCCAAGCACTTCTACTGCACTAGACGTGTGTGTGTGTGTGTGTGTTTCTGGAGGTTCTCGATTTCACATGATAATATGTGTGTCTCTAAAATAAAAATAAATAAAACGAGGCAGGCTGTCTCCACAAGACAGCACCTCTACATAAAAACAGTGGTTAGTTAACACCTAGAGATAAAATCTTCCCTATCGGATAATGACTGTTCTGCATGTCCACGCACACACACACACACACACACCACACACACACACACACACACAATCACTGGACAGAAACTAACGAGCTGTGCTTTTCTGCTGAGTGTGACATGTTAAGAAAAGAAGGGAATTAGACCAGCTGGTGTGTGTGTGTGTGTGTGTGTGTGTGTGTGTGTACCTGTCTATCTAAGTGTGTATGTGTTTCCTCACCAGCAGTGATGGTATCCTTCTCCTTGGCGTTGAGCTCCTCCACCTCTGCTCTCCTGCGCAGCTCAAACCTGCGAGCGTGTCCTTCTCTGGGCTTCCACAGCTCTTGGAGCAACAGCGGCTTTTCATTGTCCCCCAGCGCACGCAAGCATTCAGTCCGCCACCCCCCTCCTCCTATCACACCTCCCTCATCCAAACGTCCGATCACGTCGCACAGGACGTAAGAGTGAGCAGCATCCTTGTTGAGCGAATAACGCTCCAGTGCCTCCTTGACCAGTTCCTGCGCACTGGAGCGCGGCGTGGCCAGGACGCTCTTGTAGTTGGCACCAGCACAAATTTCATCTCCAAAAATCTTGAGCACGCCAGGGGCAGAGCTCTGCGTGGAGAGCTCAGCCGGGTCGTCCGCTGGTCGCTCTGGGGGTTCAGTAGTTGAGCGCCGGTCCCCACGGGTGTTTGTCCCAGTTTCTGCCGCAACACGGTCTCTGTAACTCAGAGTACGGTACAGGACCTGGAGAACAGACAGACATCCTGAATGTAGTGCAAAGCCACGGTCTCACATACATTATGTAAGGTATATGTTTATATTTCAAACATATTATTGTGTATATATAATAAAAAGGGTTAGTTCACCAAAAGCTGCCTGAATTATTTAGGTTTTGTTTCTAAAGATTTGAAAATATTAATCTCTATAATCCCTAATCCTGAGAGGAGCATGAATGTTTCTACCAAACTTCATGTCACTATGAAGTTTGAGAAATTTCACTATTAAACTACAAGTGTGAATCTTGTCATGGCGCTACAGTCGGGGGATCATGAATGTTTATGAATCCAAACCTCATACTAATTTCATGACAATACATGCAAAAGGTTGTTCACATTACCTGGGTGAAGGTCCTGCTCTGCCGTTTCAGCCGGCTCTTGGATGGAAGGGACATACTGGCCCCGGAGGAGGAACCATAAAACATGATGCTGCTGTTGGTTTCACAACCTCCACAACTGGTGAGTAAAGAAAAAACATCTTACATTACACAGGATTCAACTATTGACAGAGGTCTACAAGCTAATGATGGACACAACAGCATCTTACACTTACTTTTGGAACATTTGAAGATCTGGAAAGTAAAGAAAATCTACTCTAAATCTATCATGTAAAACGTATCCATCAACACACCATGAAGAATGACAACAGCTGTCTGCATGTGTGTGTGTGCGTCTGTCAGGTACCTTGATGCAGTTACGTATCGTCACGTCTGTGTGCAGCAGCACCAGGTAAAGGTCTGGAGTTGAGGGTCAGGTGCTTTGCATTTAGTTTCACTGTCACCTTTCACACTGGAGAAGGAAAAGACAACATAACTGAAGGGTCCCAGTCGAAGTAACCTTCTTCCCTGTGTCCCTGTGCTTTTAGACACTTTAAAACTGCTAATCAACATCAAACAAACGGCAGCACTGTTATATCTTCACAAACTTCTGCTTCTGTACTCGCTCCTATTTTGTTGAATCAAGAATCTTTCGCGTTAGCTTTAAATATGTTTTATATTGTCAAATCTAATTTTCATTATATGATTCATACCAAAACAAGTACAGAAAATGTTTAAATGTACAGTGAAAACCATAAATCCTAATGTTTTAGGTGCTAAAAACACTAAATATTTGACATTTGTTTGCTTGATAGTCAATTTAGTCTATTTTCTTTGTAGTAACATGATCATCTCCTTCCTTCCTTGTTACCTCTTCTAAAACCTGCTGCACCACATCAAATAAAGAATAAAGGGAATATGATGAACTGTGTGTCTTCCTACATCCAGATCAGGCAGTTTTACCTCCACAAACATGTTGTTTACAGTCCTCATCCCTACAGAAGTCCAGTCACACTTCACTTTGGACCAGTGAAGACCTAATGCAGGTGACACCACCAGAGCATTGTCCTGCAGGTGAAAACACCTTGTGCACTGTGTGTTTTGACTGCAACGCGTGCGTTTACATTTCTCTCCGGCAAATATTTGGCAGTCGGCCTAAAAAGTGTTGTTGTAGCTGACACTGCAAGCACTGGTGCTGGATAACGTGACTATTTTAAATGCCTGCTAATCCACAGTAATCTGGCTACTTGGCTGCAGTTAAGTCAATCCTGGGACCGACAAACCCCATCCAGCACATGCAGCCACACAGAGAGCCACTGGGAGACCTACATTTTGCATCAGTAGGTTGTGTTACATCTGCTGACACACGTCTCACAGGCTACAACTTCTCCTGCACCTTGCTGTGTCTCCCTGTCTAGACTAGAAGGTCAGAATTAAACACTGCGTTGGGGGAAAAGTAGGCGCATAACACAGGCTGGATACCAGAGGACAAAACTTGCCATTACTACGACTCTGCCCTTGATTGTGAGTCCGTCCGTCTGTTTACGACTTTGGGCTCAGTGGTCGTCAGTAGCAACCGCCGTAGCAACAAAAGGCAGGAGAAAATCCTCCGAAATTAATCCGCTGATGAGTCGCCAGGCGCGGCTCTGAGCGCCGGCAGGTGCGTCCAATGATGGCAGCCGAGCTAATCACAAACAAGCAATTATCAATTAGCCCGAACGTTGTTTGGACACCTGGAAAACATTTAGCCACAATAAAATAAAAATAAAAATGTTTTTTTTTTTTTTTTTTTTTTTTTTTTTTAACTAGGAGGGTGCTAAAAGCCGCGACTACCTGCCCGAACATAAAATAGATCCTGAAAAAGTTGAGGTGTGATTCCGGCACAGACGAGCCCGGTCCCCTGAGGGCTCTCCTGGGTGTCTGTTGCGTTAATACTCACGCTGCCTGCAATGCGTGGCTCCATAGTGCTGGGGAATCCTCCTCGGCTCCTCTCTTATTCCCTCTCCCCCATACAAGGCAGAAAATCCCCGGTACAGCGAGGGGAAAAAACACGCAGCTGCCCTGTTCCGAGCGACACCCAGCTGTCCGGGGGCTCCCACCCACATCCCCAACACAGCCCGACAAGTTGGACGACAGCCAGCCGCTCACTGCTCCTGTGTCAGTGCGCACATCTCCGCCGAGTGTCCAGCTATGCCTACAGCCTCCGGCAACCGCATTCCCACATCCACAGCGGTTTACTGCCGAGCCATGACGGAAACAGCCGAGCTCTCCGCGCTGCTTCACCTCGGCGCACCTGCCCTTACACCCGAGTGTGCGTGGAGGGCGCCACCTGGCGGAGACCGGCGGTATGAGCACAACACGGAGGAGCACAGGTGGATGATCTACACAAACTCATTACTCCAGTAAAAGAACAAGTACTTACTCAGAAAAATACTCCACTACAAGTAAAAGCACAAGTACATACTTACAGACATTTACAGATTATTGGACAGAAGGCTTCTGGCCTCTTCTACATCAGAGCAGGAGCCGCAGATTCAAGAAGAGTCTCCTGTGGTCGTTTTTTACATCTCTGTAATTGTTTTGTGTCTTAATAGTTGTTTGATCGACCCAGGTGGACCATTCATTAATCCATCCATGCCTGCAGCCACACACTTTATGGCTTAATTCAGCAGGTGAGTGTGAAAACAACCTTGTTGTGTCAAATACTGAACATTCATCAACATTTATTTCGATCTTATATTACTATATGCATATGTACTGTATTTAAATTTATATGAATGTTTTAGCAAGGTAATGTACTATGAGATTTATGCAACATGAGTTGCCTAATAAATTGGTAAGTGGCTTAAATTTGCATATATAGAATAAACAAATAAGGTGTCATTCTCTATTGTGTTGTTTACAGTTTTGAAAATGAATAAACTAATAAGTCACTGCCAGTTAAAACCCTAACGTAATTTTAGTGTTGTGACAGTTTTACTTTAAGAACACAAATACAGGCACTAACATGTAAATAATAAATGATCAAATATAGCATGTTGATTTTGTTGCTTGGTTAAAAGGGGTTAAAACATTTATCCATCTGCAGATTATATCGTTAACAGTATGTCCCAAACATTTTACATCTTTCTACTCAATTGTGTGATGAAAAGAACAAAAGAAGATGAGACTTTGATGAGTCGTGTAGATCAAAATGTGTTTTTCCAACGAGGTGAAACATTAGAAAATGTTGAGTCTAGCAATATACTGCATGAAAAAAGCTTTTTTATTACAAGAGAAATAGAAAAGATAAAAGCATTGTTGGCATCATATAGGCTTATCACAGCACAAAAGCACCACAGACACAATAACCAATATGAAAACTACAGAAAGGGAGAGAAAGATGGGATAAAATAATCAGTGTCGTAGGACTATAAAGAAAACGCCAGCAGCTCCACAGTCACAGACCGTCTATGAACAATGTACAGGGGGTCCATGAAGGCCTCACAAAGAGTTTATGATATCACAGAGCTCTATGCAAAGTCAGGTGGGTATTGTATGTCTGAATGAAACACACATAATAATCGCAACAAGACAGACACTCATCAAATGTTCCAGTATGTCATCTCCGAGTGCTGTCTGTGGAACTAGTCTAACTACTGGTGATATAACCTCCCAGAGTATTCTCGATAAAAGCTCAATCATGTGGCTTTTCCCAGAGGCTCAAGTAAACACAGACAGTACAAATGTTAAAATATACTTTCTACTGACACTCTTCAGTTCTCCAGGGTTTCATTCCACAGTGTGATAAACGTTGTTCCCAGAAAGTCGTGGAACTAAATATATTCTGTTGTTAAATAAACAGTGAAAAAAAGGCTAAACTGCAAACAAATGATAATAATACAGCTGTACATTCTGTTTTTAAAATCCTGTTTCATTTGATAGTCAAATATATAATCAAAAATAATAAATCACAGTTGCTTTAATTTTTACACTATGTTATTAAATTATTTTCTTTTTGGAGCATACAGTATAATACTGTATATACACAGTATAATACTGTATATACACAGTATAATACTGTATATATATACATACAACTAAAATTTTATGTATATATACAGTATACTGTATATATACATACAATTTTAGTTCTTAGGAATAAATAAGAAGAACATCTGTATAAAGGAATAAATATTCACTTCTGAAATTAAAGTAAATTTGAAATATTAAGACCTGTTTAGAAGCTAAAGACGTTATGTTTTATTTCCAGTGTTTTTGTTTTGGTTCTAAAGTTAGCAGAATATCTTAAAGGGTATAAAGTCTGGTCCTGGCTAAAGGAAGAAATATTCGTTTTTTAATCCAGTCATTTTGAAGATAACCTCTTAACACTGCAGGATAAGACATTTTTACTGTCCTTACCTTCTCATCAACTGCTGCACAGAAAAATTAAAGATTTGAGTTCATGCATCTAGCAAGTGTTGATCACAGTGTATTCTTATTCAAATCTAACAGAAAAACCTTGTGGACTGTGCAGGTTTGATGATGTTCTGCTTTCTAGTTCCCTAATAAAATCTATAAACATATAATAGCTACCATCATAGCTGTAGAGGATTTATGTCAACTGCATCAGAGCCTTCTCCTGTTTGGTTACTTAATGAACATTACTTATATGCAAAACTTGCAGATGACTTCTGATCTGCTGATCTACTTGGGGATATAAGTAAACAAGTGAAGCTGTTTGGAGTGGCACCAGCATTACATAGAGCAGCTTCAAACCTATTTCATCATTGTCGTTGCTGCAGACGTTACCCAAAGTACCGGGGCAGCTGCAGTGGTCTTTGAATGTGCTGTCACATGCTTTGAAACCTAAATTATCCAAATCCTGAGAGACAGACAGCAGGGAAAAGAGGCTGCAAAGCAGCAGATGTTATAAAAATGATTTCTGACACCTACGAATACTTGCTTATTTCACCTTTCAATCCTCCAGCCACATTTATAATACCATTCAGGCTTGAACTATATACTACGTACAGTTTAACACTTAGAGAGTACACATATATTCAAATATATTTTTTATATGTCCAAGGTACATGCATTCATGTGTAAACATAGACTCAGCCGATTAGAGGCTTTGGATTCATGGGAGTCAGTATAGAAGTATAGAATACATACACCTGTACACACACACACACACACACACACACACACACACACACACACACACACACACACACACACACACCTGAGATATTGGGCCAGATTGTTCAACAACACTATAGCTTCAGTTTCCTTTCAAGTGTGACACGTATGTGGTAGTAGTGTGCTATCAGTTGCGGCAGTAGATCAGTCTTGTGGCAGTGCTGAATCTGAAAGTGGTTTTACCCTCTGAGGTTCAACCATGTAGCTTTGACAAACTCTATCAAATGGGTCCCGTTCTCTTAGGATGAAGATAATCAACTAACAATATATGTACATTAAAGGAAAATATAGATTAAATCAACATATACTGCACATCTTTGATAAATATATACTGTATCTTCACTTACTAAAACTAATTAACAACATTAAACTATTAGAATTCAGTAAATGTGTCATAATCTACTGTCGAGTCTAGTAAAGGTGGAAGCACACAGGTTAAGTCTTTAAGATTAAAACCATGAATATCTGTATGTTCAACATAAAAATATCATTCTACAGTCATGCTTGATTTGGAAATCACAGTACATCACCGACTGAAGCAACCGCTGTTAAATATGTTAAGTGTACTACAGTGTAGATAGCACAGCTAATAACAATAACAGTAATATTACTCTATCTAGAGCTCTGAATTGGAATAGTAAATTACTGATGTTGCAACCTCCTCAATAAAACCAAACCATCATAATGCTTTAAATAATTACTTACAACAGATTGTTATACTGAAGTCTGCTAATTGTAAACGTTGTCTTCCTCCTGACAATCAGACAATGCCCTCGCCTCAGCTTCTGAACACTGAATCTGGACGTGCACCACATAGAGAGAAATCTCTCTGTACAGTAATATAAACCCTGATCACTGGAATTGAACCAAATACCGTAACTTAAAGTTGAAATGAACTGAGGTGGTAAAAACCAAAATAAATAAGCTGTGTCCCAGTTCACGGGCTGCCTCTCTGGAAGTTGAGATTCATCACAACAGGCTGACAGGACAGTGTCAATGCAGCCTCCTTTTTATGGCACAGTTAGAAATACACTACCGATGTTTGCTTTGCTTTTGTCCTACAGTCTATTTTATGCTGGCCATTTGTTTAATGGTACAATAAAATGTCCTCATCCACTCATAAAGTCAGGAAATACAGTGCCCGTCCCACAAAAAGTCACACACTAATATTTTGTTGGACCCACTTTAGCTTTGATTGCTCCACACATTCACTGTGGCATCGTTTCGATAAGCTTCTGCAATGTCACAACATTTATTATGTCCAGAGGTGCATTAAATTTTTGCCAAGATCTTATATTGATGATGGGAGAGTCAGACTGCTGCGCAAAGTCTACTCCAGAATCCCAAAGATTCTCAATGGGGTTAAGGTCTGGACTTTGTGGTGGCCAATCCATGTGGGAAAATGATGTGTCATGCTCCCTGAACCACTCTTTCACAATTTGAGCCCGATTAATCCTGACATTGTCATCTTGGAATATGCCCGTGCTATCAAGGAAGAAAAAATGTAATAACCTTAGACCTGACCAACTGCAGCAGCCCCAGATCATAGCACTGCCCCCACAGGCTTGTACGGTAGGTACTAGACATGATGGGTGCATCACTTCACCACCTCTCTTCTTACCCTGATACTCCCATCACTCTGCAACAGGGACAATCTTGACTCGTCAGAACACATTACCTATTGGACAGTTCTTAACCACAGTTTTAGTAGTTTCATCAATCTCCTTAGATGTTTTCTTTGCTTGATGCATGTCAATAATTTGACCCTTCTGAAACAGATTAACATTTTTTCCACGGCCACAGGATGTGTCTTCTGACATGGTTGTTTAAGAAATCAGAAGCTACTCACTGCATTAGTTAAGGTTAAATTAGTTGTTGCCAGCTGAAACATAACCACCCATGCAGTAATTATCCAATGGGAGGCTCTTACCTATTTGCTTAGTTAAATCAAGGTGAAGCCTTTTTTTTGGATGGGCAGTGTATCACATAACTACATCTTATGTCGTGATGGTGGTCACCGTCACTTTGACTCCAGTGTGTGATGTAAATATTACAAAGACATAATTTTCACAGGGGATAATTCACTCTCTGAGTCTCTGTAAACACTGTCCAGCAGCTTCATAATCCAAAAGGCAAAAACCCTGGATGTAAAATCTGATATGCTCGGTGAATTCAGAGCATTAATTAGCAGAGAATTTTACTCTGGGCTTTGCCTGGCAGGCTTAATTGAGGTTGCACTGTATACAGCCTCACAGAAATTGCTGCAGATACTATTTAGGACTGAAAGGTACTGACACATCCTTTGTTTCGCCTGTCTGTGATAAACTGGTAGAATTCCTCTCCATCATAAGAATTTGTCCTTTTGTGATATTGATGATACAATAACTATCACAAGGGTGTAATGCTGCATCTCATGTGAGCCAGCAAACAAAATCAGCATGGTGGAGGAATTAATTACTATGTTATGGAAACGGTTCAACTGCAAGAGATCAGATAAGATTTGTGTTAGAAATCCATAACAACAAAGGGTGGAAACACATCAAAGTAGTTCCACCATCTCAAGCAAAAACTCAGTTTTTCTCTCGATGAGAAATTGCCGGGCAGATGTTAGACCAACAGTAAGAAGGCAACATCCTTTAATTCAGAAGGGTTTTGTTTGCTAGTGATTCTCCCTACAATAAAAGAAGTACACGCTCTGAAGAAGTCATTTTTCTTAGCCAAAGACACAAAAACGGAACCTACATTTAAGCGCTCTCTCAGCTATGGATGAGGAGAGCTGCTGCAGGTTGCATACAATGCTGCACCTTAACCACAGTCCACTACGTAACCAGCAACTGGAGTTTGCCTCTATGACATAGTATAGTTTCGAATTTAATACTTTTAAAACTCACTGTTTGTTTGCAGACCTGTCAGGATTGTATAATGAGTGATGTGTTGTGTGTTTCAGTCTGTATCGCCCCGCCCTAGATGGAAGTTATTGTAAACACAGGATTTTGGTTGGTGACATTATGAGTGGATGAGGACCAATGTTAGTTCAACTCTCTCTCCATAAAGATCAGCACTATATGTGTGGAGGTGCTGCATGTTCACGCAATCAGCTTCCACATGAGACAGTCCCTGAATTTGAACACAGCTCACGTCATCTCCTTGACGTTGCTCGAACACAGGGGTTACTCCCTGTGAGGTCAGCGCTGTTGTCATCTGGAGGTCTGGACCTGATTGGATGGCTGAGCATAGAGGTACTTCCAGATGGCGTAGTAGTGTATTGCTGCTCCCGTCGCCACAAACAAGTGCCAGATGGCATGAGCGAATGGAACGATGCCATCACTTTTGAAGAAGACCATGCCGAGACAGTAGAAGGCTCCACCCACCAGCAGCTCATACAGCCCTGACTGCTCCGGCTGGGAAGAGGGTGGAAGTTTATTGTGTTTACAACGGTGTAACGTCAAAACCACGCAGACTACAGGTGAGACTATAAGAGTGGACTTACCATTGAGAGGATGACGAGGGCAGGAAATACTCCCATCACTGTGTAGCAGATCAGCTCCATGATCTTATACCTGATACAGGGAGAGACTATTTGAACATTTTCATTCCTTGAGACCTTGGGAACAGTATGTGTGACAAAACAGTATCAACTGAAAGATCCACTGACTCGCTTTGAATTAAACACAGTGTATTTATTACACATCTGATAAAGCTTTATATAGTAGAGAAGCCTGGGAAACAAGGCAGGACAACAGGATAACCTTTTAAATTTACTCTTTTACTGCTGGTTGCTATGTTTCCTGCACGACAAACTAAACTTAAAATATGGTTAAAATCTACTTAAACGTGCACTCTTTCATGCTCTGATGTCTCGATAATATAACTGTCTGATTGCACAGTTAAATGCTTTATGCTGTATCATTTGTGATTTTTAGTTGGTTCATTTAAACCAGTACTGTACTATCAACTCAATATTAGAAGGAAAGAAATACATGTTAATGTGTACTGTCCCATAGAAATAAAAAAATAAGCATAGAAAAAAAAGAACAGAGCTACAGAGCACCAGATTCTTTTAGAAGGATGATCACAATCTGTACAGGACCCTGAGTTTGGGTTTTGGAATTGTTGTTTGCAGAGACTCACATTAGTCCATCTGACACTTTGGCCATGTGATAAAACCTGATCCAGACAAATTTGTAGACTCAGAAAAAGCCAGTAAGTGGACCTTTGAGTTGAGATTGTTTTGACGTATTAGATGAAAATAAATGTCTGTATGAACGGACCTCTCATGGAAGAAGAAGACGTATGTGGTACCAAAAGAGGCCATGACCCACACTATCCAGCGCATGTGGCACGCCCAGGGACCCAGCTCCCGCAGGTTCAGCCTGGTAAGTGATCAAAAGACATAATTATAAAGATATACACACTCGTCTCTCTCTCTCTCACACACACACACACATACATACACACACACACATTTTTGTACGGCAGCCAGTGTGAGGACACTTACTGACACAATGCATAATCTTAACCTCAAAATTGCTCTTGAAACTCCCTCCTCATTGTAAGAACCGACTAAAGTGTCCTCACTTTGTAAAAATGTCGTCAGTCCAATTCATGCTCTTGATGCACAATGATAGCCACACACACACACACACACACACACATCATTAGTAGGCTAGGTTGTTTACCACGGGGCATAGGAGGCAGCGATGAAGAAATAGATCACCATCCTGTCACACATGTGGAAACAGTGCTCCACAGACCTGAAGAGAAAACCAAACAGCCACAAGACAACTGAGTGTTTATACAGCGTGAGTGTGTTTCACATCTCAAAAACAAATATGAAATATAGGAATACACGTTAGCGCAGGGAACGTTCGACAGTGTTCAACACGTGTGTGTGTGTGTACCGTAAGTGGCTCTTCTTCCAGGCCACAGTGTGGAACAGGGTGGAGATGATGAAGAGTGAGCTGAGTCCTGCTCCATACACCCAGGCCGACAACTGCTCCCATTGGTCCTCAGACTGGAAGTGCAACACGGAGCTGCCCAGCAGACTGGGGATTATCCATAACTAAGTGAATTCATATCATAAATGAAACATTATGTTGAGAAACAACCAGACAAACATGCAGAATAAATAAAATCTTATGCATCCTGTAGATGTAGCGAGAAAATCTGTTATGTAATACTTCTGAATTGGTTTCCTGTTTTCACCAAGTGTGTCATTTCATCTGTGTGAGGTTAATAATCACTCACTGCAGCCTGTGCGTGTGTGTGTGTGTGTGTGTGTGCATTCACCGCATGCGTGGCACAGTTGGCAGCATGCTCATACTCTGTGGGTTGGTATCTCTTGTTGGGAGGAACACGGTTGTTCATAAACCTGGAAATATCATAAACAAGATGTAGGTTGATTTATCTAACAGCATCATAATCATCAGTAAAACTGCAATTATGAGTCGATTGTAAAATGAATCAGCAGCAAGATGTGTATTATTTTCATTTTCAATAGGTTTTTAAGATGTAATCTAATATTTCTGGCTTGTTTCTAGTTTTATTAGCCATAAAAACAACTGGCAACTGTATGTAAAAGACTCTTTACTTGCATCCTCAAGATTCAATTTAATTTAATTCAAAAAACTTAATTAATCCCAGAGGGAAATTGTTTTCCCTTGTTACAGTTGCTCTGAATTCAGACAGAAAGAAAGGCAACCACAACCAGAAAGGATGCACACCAACACAAATACTCAATAACAGATAATTTAGTATGTGTACAGAATATGTAAGATGGATGAAAATAGGTCAGTCATTGTAGTCCAGGGTGGAATGACAACAGGCATATGACAAGAAATTGTCAGTTCCCCCACCCCTTACAGAAAGGTGGGAGGAGTTGTAAAGATTGATGGCCACAGCAGAAAGGACCTCCTGTGGTTCTCTTTGGAGCACTTAATGTTGATCAATCACTGGCTGAACGTCGAGGGTGGGAGGGATTGTCCAGGATTGAGAAGAGTTTGGAGAGCATCCTCCTCTCAGCTACAACATGTAGAGGGTCCAGCTCCACCCCCAGAACAGAGCCAGCCCTCCTGATCAGTTTCTTCAGCCTGTTAGTGTCTGCTACGTGCATGTTGCTGCCCCAGGAGATCACAACATAGAAGATGACCCCACAGACTCATAGAACATCTGCAGCATGGTGCTGCAGACGTTAACGGGCCTGAGTCTCGTCAGAAAGTACATCCGGCTCTGAGCCTTTCTGTACAGTGCTGCTGAGTTCTTAGTCCAGTCCAGTTTGTTGTCCAGTGTTGTGGACTGGTGTAGACTGAACCATCCTCCTTGTTATGAACTAAAATATTAAACATGATTTTTTGCTATGTGTAACAATAGTATTATTAGTATTTAATGTACCCACCAGAGAATTGTTAAAAAATAAAAACTTTTACAGCACTGTTACAGATTTCTAGTTTATTCTATTTGTATCCACTTGTATCTCAGTGGTGCCCATGAAATCTCATCCCACCCTGTACTTTCACTTAGCAACGCTAGATCATGCTTCAACGTGTTGCCATGGCTGCTGTTGCCTGGCAACACTGGGTAACCACAGACCGACTGAACCCGGGGTTTGACTTCATGATGCCGTTCATAAAACAATTCACGTGCACTGATACGTCCGCCTGTTCACGCTCACACACGTGTACAAATGTTAACTCGGATCTATTCTTTCAAATGTGGAACCCAAACAAACACAGGACAGCTCTTCTTCACTGATGTCACTGTTGTCATGGTAACCGCCGAGCAGGGATTATCTTTTTTTGGTTTAGTTTTGTTTTGTTTTCACACCAGAAAACACATTTCTTTTGTCTTTTGTTGCTCATCCAGGAGTGTCTGCTCTGTGCATCTCCCTGATTAAATTAACATGCAGGAAAGCAAATGGACAAAGACACAAAACACACACACACACGCACGAAGAAACCACAACCCCACCCTATTTTTATGCTGCATCTTGCAGAGCCAGATTTCATAAGAGACCTAGATTTAGAGATGTCTTGTCCTCTTTGTCACACACACACACACACCGTTCTAAGATGGATGAAACTGAGAATGAGAAAGAGGCTCCCATCAGAGGGAATCCCACTAAAATTACATATTCATTCATATCAGTTTGAATGCAAAGGACTTGAAAAAGTCCCTGACAATGTTAGACACACAAAGAATAATCGTAAACACACGTAGAGAGAGAGAGAGAGAGAGAGAAACATCCCTATGTTGTTATAGTCACAAGTAAATAGTGAACAGAAATTTAAGTCTCAGGAGAATAATACTTCTTGAAACTGGAAATATGTTTTTTTTTACAAATGTGAGAAACACACTGGAACATAATTTTTCCTCCTACACTTTAACAATTTTTCCTGTTCTCAAAATTTAAAAAGGAGAAAAAGACAGGTGAAGAATAACACAAATTTAGATAATGCAATAAAGGGGAAGGGATCTTAACAACTGTGGCTCATACGTCCTTCTCTCTTTCTCTCCTTCACTGTGCTCCTTTTCTTGAAGCAGCTGTTTTTAGTGACACTCTTTGTTATGGCTATTAATACTAACTGACCCAGCTCAGAAACACACCGTCCCGTCCCAAATGAAAAGCCTCCTCACCCTTTATCCAACGCTGGCCTTACACTGTCTGAATGACTCTCTCTGGCTTGTGTGTCAGTGCCAGGCCCAGCAGGCTTGGCCGGGTCATTAATGACTTTATCAAGCTGGCTGATAATTACCAGGCCAGAGGCCAGGCACGGAGACACACTAAGTGGACAGAGAGGAACTGAGCTGTGGAGACGTCATAACTCTCCTCATACAACCACAGGACAAAGAGTCAACAACAGTCTATAGTAAAGTTTATAATAAATTAGGGTCCTGCTTTTGTGTAAGTACAAGACATCTATGGTAATGTAAAGCAAAAAGGAACATGTAAAAAAAATATTTACTTAGAGCTGAATTGATTTGGATGTGGCCTGTAACAACATTGTTAATAAATACATCATTAATCAAGCAAAAATGCCAAATATTCTTTAGGCTTGCTAAAATGTAATAATTAGCTGATGTTTTCTTTGTTATAACACAATAAATGTAATATATATATATATTACATATATATATATTTTAGACAGTTGCTCAGACAAAGCAGGAAATGTCAAGCTGTCACCTGGTGTTATCACAAGGTTTTCATTCATTTTCATAATAAACAATCAATAAATTAACAGTGAAAATGGTCCTAAATAAAGTAGAGATCCATTAGTTAGAGCCCTGTACTTTATTGGTCTTCATTGTAAGTTGTGTTAAAAACTATTATTTTCATCACTGATTAACCTATCAGCTGTTTTTCCAATTAAAATTAAAAATTAAACACAAACATTTTCAGATACATTTCTTAAAATCGGAACAACATGTCAAAACTCCAAATCAATTCATGATTAAATGATGGAATTCTAATACAAATATGTGAATTAATATTTATAGCTGCTTAAACAGCACAGTCATAAAATCACCTCCCACATTTTCTCAATCATATCATGTTAAATAAAATTGCAGTATGGTATATAGTATCCAGCATGACAACGCAGCTAACACTGACTTTCTACACATGCAAAGGATTTTCCATAACTGCTTTACATATTTTATGGTATTAGCTGCAGGGATTTTTGGGAGTTTAAAAGGTCTTGTGCAGTGCGGCCTACTCTCGAGTGGAAACGACATTTACAGTTTCCAAACATGACGACTCCAGCTCCTCACACACAAGGAGATGCAGCTTTTGTCTGTTTTATATCACTGTAAACTGGAAAGCTTTAGTTTCTGGGTTGCATTTCAAGAGCTACTGGGAACCTGTAATGGGCACCGTGTACTACCATCTGACATTTTACAGACCAAACAACAGATTAATCAAGAGAACAACCTGTACACTGATAATAAGAATAAATACTAGTTGCTCTGTTTGAACTCTTCCTAATGTAAATTTTATCTGAAACCACCACAAGATTCTTGACCTTTAGACACATCTGGATTTAGTGTGCAAGCAAATCTATATAAATACACACAGTAAGTCAAGGGGGATGTGAGCTTGTTTGGTCTACTGAGTCACAGAAAAGACAGTGCACATAAAAAGAGGAGACAGAAGAGGCAGCAGGATGATGATGAGGAGGGAAGTGTGTGTTATTCCTAAAAATGCTTGTCAGGCAAATAATAGTCCCGAACTACAAGACGATTACATCACTAAGTATGAGACATGTTGAAATACAAACACATTATCCTCAAACCCCAGCAGCATCCTCAGCATCCACCTCCTCCCCATCTCTAACACCAGAATCAGGCTGCATTACAGTAAATATTATAGTGTTTCTGTTTCCTAAACCATATTATTAACGTTAGGAAATAACTGCACCTACCTTACTAGATTCATTTACAGTGGAAATAAGCAACAGTTGACAGCAAACAGACAGTATGGCTGAAGCCTGAACCCCCCTCTCGGATTTGCTCAGGTTTAATGTAACGTAACGAGCATCGCCGTTTCACCGGGAACACGTCGTCGTCTTTATCCTCATCTCAAGCAGCGCCGGGGGTCGGATGCATCCAGCTGCCTCCAGAGGATCCAGTCCGGAAGTGTGGGCGTCGTGGAGGATGAGGATCTCTGGTGAAGCTGCCGGTGTTGGTGGATGGTCGGCTGCGGTGGTGGTGCTCTCTCCCTCTCTCCCTCTCTCCCTCTCTCTCTGTTTCTCTATCTCTGCTGAGCTCCGGCCGCTGGTTCACCTCATCACGACTCGGTGAGGAGGGATGTTTTCATCGCCGGAGGCTGCCACATCATTTTCTGAGGGACTGATTGACGACGAGGGGGAGACCCGTGCCGGTTCGTGCCTGTGCGCGCAGCTCCTGGTTCCACCTCTAGGTGGAGCTGGAGGCCTGGAGTTGGAGTGTGGTTGAGGATGATGATGATTTTATGATGATGGTGGCGGTGATATGTTTTATTATTGTTTCATAAATTCATTTCACTTATATATAGTGGTGGAGAGTAATGAAGTACACTTAGGAAAGTACTCCTCTTAAGTACAGATTTGAAATACTTCAGCTCACTACATTCTGTTTTCAGGTCACTTTACATTTGAGAAGAAAATATTGTTTATTACTATTTTTACAGCTACCTTTTTATATTTATTATATATATATATGACAAACAATAAATGGTATCAGCTGCTGACACACACACACACACAACCACACACACCCATAATGAACGGAGCACTTTTCTGTATGTACCAGCAATTATTTATTAAATGCATATTATGACCAGCATAAGCTTTTAACACGTACTTCAGCTTTTCATCGTGGTTAATATAAAATTCCAGCTTTAAGCATTTAGCTCAGACTGAGCGTTCTGTGGTTATACATGTTTAACTCTTTATGTACCATTTGCAGACCTGCTTTCAGGAATTACAAACACTGTCTGACCAGAGTCTGATCTTATGAACCTGGATATAAAAAATACCTGATTAAAAATACGGCCAAGAAGCTTTGCATAATAAGGCAGCAGTTTTCGTCATATCCTCAGAAGCTACTATACTTTGGGCGGCTTAACGTAAACTTCGGTTCAGACTATCTTCAAAGCCTTCACTGCAGACTCCAGAGACTGAAAAGAAAAGTGTGAAATTAATTTAACATTATGTCTGTGAAAACATCATCTCAACAGGATATCACAAAAATTACTTCAATAATGTGTGTTACCTTGACATCCCAGATGCCCATTCCTCCGTCCATGCCGGTGGTGCAGAACCTAGAGCACTGGCTTCTCCCTCCTTCCAGCACAGAGATTTGGCTGAAATATAGTTTGACATAAGTAAAAGAAAAAAATATATAGATGATAATGAATATGCATACGTTCAGATAATATAAATATGCTGAGTAAACGTCTATGGTCTAACAGGGTTTTTTAATAATTATCATAAGGATTCTGGATTCAATGTGCAGTACACACACACACACACCTTACTTAAAAATATAGGGAAAAAAAGGTTAATGCAATCTATTTTACAAAGACTTGGAAGTCTGTTGACTGTTCCAGGTAAAAGAAAACATATTTATGACATTAAGAAAGAGTACAATGTTTGAGCAACGGCTGGCTCTTCATGCATGCCTTAATGTAACACTAAATACACATAATCTGCTACGACTGATAAGTTTTATAGCTCATCTTTTTAGCTGCAGACGTAACTATGCAGACATGATCATCAATAACTCATAAGTCATGATCAGTGGAACACCTTAGCTGGTAATTCATGTTTAATTTGACACTGTTAACTCCTGCATAGTCTTTATAGTTCATTGAGTATTTCAGGCATGAATTTTCATGCCTCAGGTCATTCATGACGTCATTATTTGTGTCTCTTACCAGAACTTTATAACTGCAATAAAAGATAAGATTTATGCTTCACTTTACCTGATGCTGTTCTTGTGCAGAGTGTTCAGGTCCTTGTCGGTGCTCTGGGTCTCTGAGGCCCGACGGTCGAGGTTCTGGAAACGTTCCCTGGCACTGATGCCCTTCTGGGCCGCCTGCTTAGGAACATCCAGCTTGCCACCAAATGTCAAGCTGCCCTTGGCATTATCATACACAAACAGCATCGGGTAACAGTCATGGCCCTGGAAAGACACACAAACACATGAGGATACCCGCATCGAAGCAATGGATACATCTGTGTAGTTTATGAGACTAGATACAGTTTGAGACAGTGTTTGTTGTTGTTATATTGATTTATGGCTCAACAGCTGAAAGCCACTATGTGTAGAATTAACTGATGTCAGTGGCATTCATTTATTCCAGGGTGTGTCCCCAGTAGATTGAGTGTTATTTTCAATGCTACCGCTGGGTGACACCAAAGTGTTAGAACTATGTTAAAACTATATACAATGGATTTAAAGTGAGGATTTGTGCTTTTGAATGAAGATATGACAGATTTGTCCTTTTACATTAATGAAACTAAACTAAATGTTCATTGTGTGTGAAATACTCACAGCTGCTACTAAGCTGTTCTCAGTAATGAAGGTGACACACAGCAGAGGGAGCGTCTCAGAGCTTAAACTGCTCACCCTGCGGAAGTCATAGCAAAGGTCAGCGTGCACACCCACCACACATAAAAACACAGACCCACAGGTATGCCGCCCGCCCTTTCTTACGTGCTGGTCTTTCCTCCTTCTGCAACAGACACGGTGGAGTCATGGGAGGTCCAGGCCAGGCGGTTGCCAGAGTTTGAGAAGCACACACTGTGCACCCAGCCACCACCTCCTCCTGAAGTTTGGCTTGCAGCTCCAGACCCTCCAGACTCGAACAGCACCTCTCCAAATGGCATCTTGCTGCCCCAGGGAGTTGGGCTGGGCTTCTCCTCCACCTCCTTAATGTAGGCTGAAAACACTCTGCAGGTAAGAACAGTTTGGATGTGAATACAAAGAGGATCATGTATAATTTTACGATGACTCAAAATAAAATCACACCTTTTCTCAAGGAGCTTTGTAATCTGTACAGCACGCAACACAAACTGTCTATTGAGCCTCTTTTTAAATATAAACTTTGCTTGAAGTTAAAAAAAACTTTATCAGGGAAAAATGTGAGAAACCCAAAAGTAGCAGTAGTAAATGTAAACAATAAATTAAGTCATAAGACTCACACATACACCTCCATGTACCCTTTTGAAGCACTGATACCTGCATTTGAAGTCACAGGATCCAGCGGCCAGCAGGACATTATTGGGATGCCAGTCCAAGCTGAGGATAGTGGAGCGTATCGGCTTCTTGATGTGCTTACACACCCACCTGTGGGGAACAACACAGAATCTCTGGTTGTAATAATCAAATGCGTCCTTTTCTGGAAATCCTTTGACTCTGGTGGATAAAACCTCACCAGTCATTCTCCTGCTCAAAGTAGCAGATGGAGATAAGGCGAGAACCGCTGCCAACAGCAAACTTGTTCTCCTTTGGGGACCACTTTACACAGCGAGCGGCGCGATTGATCCTGAGGATGACCAGGGTTGGCTTCCAGGAGCCCTCTTTGAGGGTCCACACATAGGCGTTACGATCCGCTCCACAAGTAACTATACGGTTACTATCTGGGGCCCAGTCAATACCTGCAGAAGAAAGAAACTCCTATTGATATTTTATCATTATTTAATGGAACATTTTGGTAGATCTGCAATGCTAACACCTTCACAACTATGGATTTAATTCTGAACTATACTGACAACTAGTACTACAATATAAACACACATTATTATGACTTTGTCTCACCTGTCACCTGCCCATTGTGCTCCTTCAGCTCATGAATCTTGGTCCACTTGGTCCCATCTTTCTTGTAGATATGGACGTCATGGTTGTTGGGGCAGAGGGCAATCTCTGCAGAACAAAAACAAATGTATGTACATTGTGCATGAGAGAACACACACATTAGGGAAACAGGAAACACAGAGAGAGTGAGGGTGAGTAAGAGAGAGTGCAAAGTACAGTGTAATTGTCAGGAGACGTTTACCATGGAATGATCAGTGGAGTGTAACACAGAGCAGCTGACTGGGTGCACGAGATCAGAGAAAACTAGAGAAATACAGTATGTATCTGCCTGCAGGCAGCACACAGACACACGGGATCTTTAAATAGACAATGTGCGAGAACTGCAACCTTCCTTCCGATAATGTTGTAGCAAACCCAGGTCATGTTTTAGTCAGCAGATGAGTCAGAAGCTGTGTTTGTCTGAGAGCAGCAGTGTGGTTACTTACTTCAGTGTGCATTTTTATTGCTCTGAGTGCTCATCCTGCAAGATGAACGAACTTAAGTGTTCGGCTGTGAGTGAAACTACATCTGTAGTGTGAGCGTATGACTTGACCACAGCCGGATGTTACATCTGCTTTGCCCAGAAACCAAAGTGCTGATCAAAACAGCCAAATATGGCATAGGTTTCCTGCAGCTAACGGAGAACAAGAGCCTCTCAGAAAGGCCAGACGCCACCTTCACTGTTACAGGAAACAGGAAATACCTTCACCCACCTGGGAGCCAATAGCAGCCCTTCCTCTATTATTCTTTGGTGCAGACATTAGCTGCAGGAAGGTGCTTCTTGATAACAATGATGATAATAAAATGTTCAGTCTAATGATGAGATGACTTAAAATCACAAGTGTCAACCTAGAGTGACCAATCAGAGAAGGCGAGCAGACTTACGGGTTCGATCTTTGTTCCAGGCATGACAGCTAATTGGTTCCAGCAGGAAGCTATGGTACGCCATGTCCAATCAGATGTTAGAAACAGATGAGGAAGTGGAGTGAGGAACCAGCGGCTGGTGGGCTGAAAGATAACAGTCAAGTGTAGAAAAACAGAAGTTTACTTGTTGAAAGAAGAGAGAACACAGAGAAAACTACAAACCATGATGCAACACAGAACTGTTCGTGAAGATACAGTCAGAGATGCTGCAAACAATTTGAGGTTCAACGTAATGTAAACCCCCAATTCGGATAACCTTAGCTCCGTATGTACAGAGAAACACACTGAACTCAGGTTGTGTTAATGAAATCCAGACTCTGAGAGGCACAAGAGGAATGATGCAGGTCAAGGTTTTTACACACCAGCCAAACAAAAATTACACAGAACTCACTAAAACATCCTCATCACAGACAGTTACTTTAAGAGAACTAATTAAAAACACATCTTACAAGATATCATCCACATTTCTGTGCTCTGTTAAGTGCGTGAGCATCAGGCCTGTTAAACTTGCTACTTCTTCCTTAAAACGCATTGTGTGTGTGTGTGGGTGTGTGAGTGACATGTCTAAACATACTCAGTCAACTGCTAAATATTTTTTAGGCTACTTACCCTGAGGGCAGGATAGAGATGAATGGGCGAATAACTGCAGAGATGGATACAGAGAGAAAGGAGAGAGAGGCAGAGGAAGGTGGCAGATAAAATAAAAAAAGAGGGTGTTCAGCTCGCGGACTCTGGCCAGTCAACGCGAACGCCAACGACAGAGTGAGCTCAGGAAGAGAGAAGCTGAGCTGAAGAGAGGGCGGAGAGGTTAGAGGGGGAAGTGGAGGAGGGTATGGTGAAGCTCAGGAGAGACATACAGGAAGTTACAGCAGGTTTGTGTTTAGGATGGAAAAACCTTGTTGTAACATACTTAAAAGTGAGAGAATGGGGTCAAATGTTTGTTTTTAATCAGGAAACAAAATGGGGAAAAAAGGGAATTTTGCTTCTTTAACACTATGAGGAGAGGGAGGAGCAACAGCACAATACAATGTTCTGCAAAAAGGGGGAAGTAGACACAGAGGGGGAGGCAAAAAAAAAAAAAGACTTATGAAGCATGAAAGACATGGAAAAGAAGGGGGAGGGACGTATGGTCAATTCTGCATAAAGAAAGAGGAACGAGGAAGCAGGGTGGGAAGAAAAGTAAACTGCTAAAGGGGGCTGGACAGGGTGGTGTCAGAAGAAAAAAACAGTTAAACTCTGTAAAAATATTTTCGCCTGCATTTTGCACCAAATTTCCTTATTTTAAGCAGTTCACATACCCCAAACATACACTCACATTTTCTTTTGCTATTAACTATGATCTTATATTAGACACTTCTATTTCTGTGCTAGTAAGATTTTTCCCTTCGGTCTCCACACAAAATCTATCTAACAGAAAAACAAGTTAGTGCTTATGAACCCCTTATTGTACACAATGGACATGAAAGGCCAACACATCAACACCCTCTATTGTAACTATATTTTTACATGTACTTTTGAGAAACTCGTGTGTGTTTCCTGACAGAGTGAAGAAAATATAGTTTTCTAAACTATTTACATTTTCAAAGTTATCCTGTCATGTATAGAATTAAACTATTCTATTAGTCCAAGTGACCTAGTCTTCCCCATTTTTAAATCTTTGAAATAACTACTTCCTTTATTAAGGTTCACATTCCATATAAAGGAAAGCTGGAGTTTCTTTTCTAGCTACCTCCTTTAACATTTTAAACCTCTCTGTAATTGCACAGTGTACAATCAGACCTACAAAGTAAATTTGCATTGTTACATAATGGTATTCTGTTGAGCTTTAACCATTATGAGTGCTTTGCAGCTATGTTTTTAAGAGAGATGCATGCAAAGCGTGCAGGCCTGAACAGGTAAGCAATATACATTCCAGCTATTAGTTCTACACCTTTCACAATAATGTGCAAAGCAGCAGGAATGTAAACAACATACAAGATAAAACGTGCTTTGCAAATGCTTCATGGGGGCAAAATTGCATTCAAGTCTGTCAGACTCAGAACACACGCTATGCATTTTGGTGAATGTTTGTTTACAAGAAAACTCCAGAGTACATTTTAATTTGGAAGTCCACACAGTGATTTGCATGTTACAATCGAGAAACCAGCCCCTTCTAGTTGAGATACTTTACCAGGAACCTTACTAATCTAGAACACACCAGCAGATGTGTGTCCTGCACATTTTAAAAGAACCAAAATCTAGCACTGCACATTGGAAATTGTGTAGTTGCCATTTGTCCACTTTGTCATGGAGGCAAACATAAAGGAAGAGAGCAGTCATGTGAATTGTGTACTGTAAATGTATTCATCTTTATTTCATGTCTACCTCATGATCAGTTACATAGAAATCCTCCATCTTGTGTGGTTACAGTGTTGTAGCTACAGAGCTCAATGCTGGCCAGCCGTGTCTCTGCAGTCAGAGTTTAGACAGCTGCTTTCTCTCTTCACCATCAGATCCTGTACAGCTCTCTACAGCCAACCAGCAACATGACCTCAGAATATCAGCAGCCAAGATCCCAATTAAACAATGACTTCACCTGCTGGAGAATATTTAACATCCTCCAGGAAGTAAAAGGTCACATCCTGTGATTTACTAAAACACCAATTATTCAGAGATCAATGTTAAGGTTAATCTGAGGTGAAATACAGTCTGATTTTTGGATAAAACGCACCTTTTAGTGTTCAACTTTTGGTACAGGAGGTTAGAGAACATAAAAACACACAGTTCACGTCACGTTTTAATACGTGTCAGAAGACCTTCCCACTTTGACACCTGGTTAACCTTCATTTAAAAACAAACAAAAAATAAATCAACAGTAATTTCACACGTCAGCTCAGTGTGTTATGTGTTGTGTAGTGCATGCGTGTTTGTGTATTTTAGTGTGTGAGAGTGTAAGCGCACACACCCACGAGAGTGTAATGGTCTGATCAGTGCTTTAGCAGACACTCAATAAGGTGGTCAGTTGTTGTGTGTGTGTTACTGGCTGCGTTGCAGGAGCAGAGGGGGTGAGGTGGAAAAGGGGGGCGGGGTAAGGGCAGAGATGGCGAGGGATGAGAATTGAGGCCGCTGCGTCTCTTCATTCATTCACAAGATTGCTTCACATGATGCGGAGACCCTGGATAGAAGCTTCTAGACTCTGAGGAGACAGCAGACAAACGACGGCAGAGTTTCAATTGACACATTCGGGGGAGTAAAGATCTGATGCAGACTGCTCGTGTGTGTATTTACCTTGAAGTCCCAAATGGTCATAGCTCCATCGATACCTGTGGTGCAGAACTTGCGACAATCCCTTTTGTCTCCCTCATAGATAGACACTTGGCTAAGAGACACACACAGACACATATGGATAAGTTTAAATGGATGAGAATAGATAATATTAAAAACTGTAATGATGCATTTTATTATATTTCTACAGTTAAGGAAAGTTTTCTTGCTGACAGGTTGTCGGTTGATTGTCGGTTGTTGCCTGGCAACATCACAATAATAACACCAGAAGGTCAGAGGTCATGACCAAGGTGTGTTGTTTTCACACTTGTTTTTGTGCAGATTAAACAAACTAAATGTTAATTAGTGAGATTTACAGCGTGTCTACCCAGCAGGTGTAGCATGAGCAGCCTGTTAGCAGAACAGCAGCTTCAGTGCTCTGCTTGTGTCTACATGATGCACAATCAGTTGTAGGTCACCCACATTTAGCAACGCTAGTAAAACACAGGCCGTTCATGACCTGCGCAGACAGCTGTATGAAATAGCTATCACTACTAAAATAGCAACATATTTGTTCTGTCAGATGTTCAGCTACCTAAGAAAAGTGTTTCACACACACATCACTGACACCAATGACATAAAAACACCACTGCCAAAATTACATGTTCCCAAGTGAAAACACGGGAAGCTGAAGAGATCTGACTGCAGCGAGTTTTAAAAGGGAGTGCTACCTATCCAAACTGACCCCATCTGCCCACAGTGACTGACAGTGAAGTAGGTTTAAAACTACTAAGCTAAACTGTTCCGAAAAGATGAGACGGACACAAAGTAATGTGTACATGAAAAAAAAAAAAACAAGCATATTAAAGCACTTTTTACTTTAAAAAAAAACTCCTCTGGCATTTGCTGAGGTTTGGCCCCATATACAGAACCTGTGTATTGTACATTTCTGAATAAACAGGTACAATCTGCAAAGATATAAGGTTGAAGGAACCACTTGTAAAGGGCTCTGCATTGGTTCTTGTTGGTGTGTGACCTACGTGATGCTGTTCTGGTGCAGTGTGTCCAGGGCAGTGTTGCGGTCCTCGGTGGTGGCTCTCTTGTCCATGTTCCTGAAGCGCTCCATGGCAGAGATGTTCCTCTGGATACTCTGCTTAGGGAGGTCGAGCTTTGACACAAATGTCAGCGTTCCACCATCGTCACAACGGAACAGCATGGGGCAACAGTCATGACCCTGCACAAAATACATTTACAATGGCATTTAGTTACTGCATTTATCCACATGGAAATACGTATTGAATAAATGTTTTTTTCTTACCGCAGCTACTAGACTGTTCTCTGAAACAAAAATGACACTGAGAAGAGGAAGAAACTCCGTCTTCAGCTGTGAAGGACTAAACAAACACAAATTCGAGTCAGGTGCTGTTAGTGCAGATTCAACAGGCAACACACTACAAACAACTTCTAATCTGTTTGTTGATGTACACATCATGGGAGTTTTCTGACCAAACCACTGCTGCGTGCAGGTTTCTAGTCAGAACATGTTGATATCTGCTTATTGCTGCCTCGGTTTATGTCACCTGCAATTTGTTGACAACACCCTATCATTACGTAAGTGCAGTCCTGGATCTAGTGTAAGTGATCTAGTGTGCCATTTACCTTTCTTGCTTCACTGACACCCTCAGATGTTAAGATTTCTGGCTTAAGTACAGTGGCCGATATCCTACAGAATACACTAAATGTAATTATTTAAATTGATCTCTCATAATGGTTTTTTGTTGTTGTTGTTGTTGTTAATGTGACAAATAGCTTTTTGACCATTATTTGTAAATTTCTGACTTATGTTTTGTGTGTACCCATCAAGAAAAATGAAGTGAACCAATTTTCATCCGGAATAAATTTTGGTACTTGACTTTGGTAAACAAGCTTTAAATAAGAGTATTCTATGCACAGAAATAAATATACCTGGCAGTCTTAGAGCTATCCACCACAGTTACAGTGCTGTCATGGCTGACCCAGGCCAGGCGGTTACCAGAGGCTGAGAAAGAGACAGAGTGGACCCAACCCCCTCCACCTAACAGAGAAAGTATATTAAAAAGTAGATGTGTTTTAGTTCAAACAGTTACTGTTAAGTAACTAAAAGATCATTTTTATTATTGCACAAAAAGCAGGGATACAAACCTGCTCCTCCAAATTCTGCTAGCACAGCTCCAAATGGCATCTTGCTGCCCCAGGGCGTGGGGCCTGGTTTCTCTTCCACCTCCTTAATGTAGGCTGAGAAGACCCTGGAGGCCAGAAAGGGAAGGTTAAAAAAAATTAAGCAAGAGAGGAAGAGTGGATGTGGTGGATGAGTGGATGTTCTAGTCTCAATATATTTTCCCAGTACTGACCTGCACTTGAAGTCACAGGATCCAGCAGCCAGTAGGATATTGTTGGGGTGCCAGTCGAGACTGAGGATGGTGGAGCGTATTGGCTTCTTGATGTGCTTGCTCACCCACCTGCAGTAAAACAACAGACATCTTTTAAGTATATCACACCTAAATCCGGACAATCCAGTTGTAATATATCAAAAACCTTTATTTTATCACATGCTCTGCTTTAACTAAGCACATCCATGTGGCCAAGACCAAAAAAAGATGAATGAGACACAGCAACTGGGCACAGACAGAGAGAGGGTTATTATTATTCATAATATATAGAACTTTAGTTTAAGCCAGGTGTAAACAGTTTCAAACGTGCCCAACAATATTTATTATGAATTATCACAACAAATGATAAACGCTACGCTATTTTGGCCAAAAGGTTGTATCTATAGCTGCAGAAACATCTGCAAAATGAAACTGATCTGTTAAGATATAAGAAATGCTCTAGATATCCCCTTACGATAATTTATTTTGGGCTCTACAATGCAATATAAACGTGTTTAGAAAACAATACAGCAACAACCTAAACTAATAATCTCACCAGTCATTCTCAGACTCAAAATAGCAGACAGAGATGAGCCTAGCCCCACTACCGACTGCAAACTTGTTCTCCAGTGGAGACCACTTAACAAAGGTGGCGGCGCGGTTGATCCTGAGGATGACCAGTGTGGGCTTCCATACCCCCTCCTTCTGCGACCACACATAGGCATTACGGTCTGCTCCACATGTCACTATACGGTCACTTTTGGGAGCCCAGTCAATACCTATAACGCAAAGAGACAAATATATATATTTATATTTATGCTCTGAAAATCACTGTGTGACTATTGCTTTATTTGGTCACATAAGACAATCTAAACTGGATATGAGGTCAATTAAAACAATGTGAATGCATCATTCTGTGGTATATTGTCAGGATTTTCTATTTTACCATGATCTGAAAATCTATCTGAAAACCAATTATTCAATCCATCAAAAAATGTCAGTATTAAAACAACAATAATGCCAGTAATTTTATGCTGCAGCCCTGTATGTAAACTGTATCTATAATACTTTATGCAAATGGATCAAATGAGTTGAATTATATTAGCTAAAGTTCTAGAAACTCAGGTTTAGTTTTTATATTATGTCAAAGGAGCAATTAAAAACTAAAAAGATTTATGTTAAAGATTAACCACCTGTTATGTGTCCATTGTGCTCCTTCAGCTCATGGGTCTTGACCCACTGGTTGCCACTCTTCTTGTAGATATGAACTTCGTGGTTATTAGGACTGATGGCAATTTCTGCAGAAACAATGTGAGGAGGTAACTTAATAAACAAGCCAGACCAGTTTCTGGTATCTGCCAAGTACCAACCTCAACGACTCTGTGCTGACATCACCTGTAGCCTTTACAAATTCCTTCACTGATGTGTGAAAGAGACCATGAAATATTTCAGCCTTACGTGTTCTGTCGCGGTTCCACGCGTGGCAGGTGATGGGTTCCAACAGAAACTGATGCAGGGACATCTTGTCTGGGTGTGGTCCTTAAGTTGAACTCTGCGAAGTCACAGCAAAACTTAGTACAGCGACTAGCAACAAACGGATCCTGAGCGGACAGCCGGACTCAATTTATCGTATAATAAAACCCCACAGATGACAGCATGTGTATAAAATTATTATTTCCCCAAATAAGACAACCAGCTAACTGCTAACTTAATTGTAAGGTTACTCGGAGCTTTATTAGCTTGGTAACTTTAGCTAAGTTACTTGATCACAATCACTCATGACCCGGACAGGCTGCTTCTGGTGGCTAATGTTGACGTTAATTAAAATAACTAAGGTTAGCCAGCTAGTCTTCGGTTTTTCTTCCTATGACAGGAGAGGTTAAACACCTTTATGAGCTAACGTTGACTTGCTTATATTGCCATTACTAGGTTAGTTAGTCGCTTTGCTCGGTAAATCGTTAACACTAGCAAAACACTAGTAGAGCTAATGCTAAAGCTATCGGTTAACCAAATTGCTAGCTCACCGGTGTTACTTAGATAGGCCTGGTAGCCAGACTGGTCATTTTGAGAAATAAACTGACGTGTTGCTATTCACACATTTACCACAAGCCCCCCTTTTCTAAATCAAACCCCAGTTTTTCTTTTCTCCTTGCTTCCGATGCTAGCTACACCAGAACCCGTGCTTTTCGCTAGCTCGCATGCTAACTTACCTCGTCAGTCTGATTCTCCGAGTGTTGCACTCTCGTTAGCCGGCGAGCTAAGTTACACTAGCGGGGAAGGTTAGATCAGGAATGGACCTGAATTCGCGGACTCTGGTCAGTCGACACGAATTCGTCCAGGAATGTTGAGGGAATGTCAAGACGGCCAGCAAGACACGACCAGGAGCATCCGGTAGCTAACTCGGCAGCAAAACCCGTGGATCCCTGGCTAACAGCTAGCTTAGCCTCATCACGCTAGCAGTTACATTCAACTGAATAACCTGGTTCACGTCGAAGTCTCACACAAACTACGACGAGCACGAAAGAGCTCCTCCTGTGGTTCAAATAGAAACACCCAAACTGGTCTGACCGGTTACAAAACACCACCATCTAGCGCATACATTGGAGAAAACTCAATAAGTGCCGGGGTGCAGTCGATGTGGACGACACCACACACCGGAAGGATCAGGAGGAGAAGTCGTTCATCTTAACCAGGGCCAAGTGCTGCAGCTTATTTTATTACATTACAATAGTTCTTTAGCATGCCAAGTTATTATTGCACAGTGTCATTATTCCCAAAGCCCATACAAACATATAGAAAATGCTTTTTTTCACCTAGCAGGCAAAAACAGAAACATGTTGAGTTTACTATCAGAGAAACCTGCAAATGCAAATGGGCTTTATTATAGTTAAATAATTAATTTCCCATCAGTGAAGGAATCAGCTATACAGTCTCTGATGAGTAGCACGATAGAAATAGGGATGTCTTGTCCCAGGCCACCCAGCAGATTAATACAGTTTTATTTAATGCATAAAACTTATTGTGTAGAATCATATTTCCACAGTAAAATTAAGCAAGAGATCTGTTTCCCTAACATAAAAAAACAAACAAGTTCCTCCTGTAACTCATTTTTAGAAGATTATCCTGCTATTGACTTAAGGCTCATAGGCCCTTTGGCCAGTCAGAGGAGAGCTCAATTAATTGCACCTGGCAGACCTGCAGATGAACTCCTGAGGGCTGCAAACTTTGAAACACATTTAGGCTTTTGCCTTCTTTTTTTCTGTGCTACGTCTCCCATCGTGTTAAATGGAGTCATTATTCAAAGTGGATGAGTCATTTCCTACACCTCCACCTTACTTCTTGCCAGGTAAAATAAATACCCTCTCATCACACTTGGTTTGCACAGCCTGAAATAAACCTGTTGGAGAAATGTAAGTGCTAATTTATTTTTCCAGAAGAAAGTCAAACAGGCCGCGAAGTGAGGATCACCCCTATCCACTCATTTATCAGCCCTTCACTTCCTCTTAGCTGCTCTACTCAAACTCACTCTTCACTGCCAGGTACGTGCTCACCTAAGCTGCATCCATTTTGAGAGCGTATATGAACAGCACAACATTTCCTTAGTACCAAAATTATTGATTTAATCTCCTTTAAACCCAAGTGCTGATTTTCAGTGACAGTTACCTAATTTTGATCAATTCATTTGACAGGACATTATGCTTTTGAAAAATGCCATTTATCAGATTTAATCAGAAATAATGTAATAATTTCTACTAATGAAACCTCATTTTCAATTAATTGCAAACAGGAGTTTCTGTTCTGTCTTTTATAGTTTTAAAATAATCCCAATTCTCCACCTCGCTCTCTAGTGTCTGATCCCCCTCCTCCTACACCCATGCTGAAGTTTGTGAGCTATGAGGCAGAGCTGCATCACTATCCAGCTCCGACTACATGCCATTCCTGTCAGACGCAGGTCATAACACAGGTCACCTACAAAGTCGGGAGACACGTGTGGATCATGTGTCTTGTGTTTGTGTTATGTGGGTGAGGAGAGACACATTCAAACACTGAAATCTTGTTATCTAACTACTTAGCATTAGTCAGAGGCATTCAAAACGACCTGTGAATGATTCCTCTGTCACAGATTGGTGTTGGGATGCTGCCTCATTCCATTTTTTCTAAACCGCTTCAAGGATGCCTACCACACTTGTCCACGCTGTCAACTGGTTCTTTATGTCCACAGGAAGACATGCTGTGCTTGAAGACACACATAAGATGTTTACTTTTGTTTAAATGTGTACTGTATATAAGGAAACTCGTCATGTAAAACATCTTAAGTGAGTTTTATTCAAGTTTTGCTAAAAAATTAAAAATTCTAATAAAGGTTTTCTGTGCCAAGTTTTATTTATGTTTTCTGTTCTAAAAAAAATCGTTTCTCCAAACAAATACATAAAACCTAAATTAGCATTTGACAAAATATAAACATGTGAAGCCCCTTACTGGCTTCTTCCTTATCACATCTGTGGGGAAAAAAAATTTACTTGCTTTCCAGTTTGCCACAACAGTGCTCACTGCACAGATTCTGATTCCCACCTTGCTTTTTCTCGTCATTGATGCAGCCTGTGTGGATTAAGCCTACAGATGAACCATGTGTAGTAAACGTGCCCTTACCAATGACACTGCAGGATTAGAAGCGAAAGCTTGTTTTAGGTCTTTGAGCCTAGGACTAATGAGCATGTGAGACAGAGAGAAACCCCTCATTCCTCTCCTCTGACATCATATGTGCCATTTGAAGCAAGCCTTTATCCCGCCTCCTGCTGCCTAGGTATAAAACATTTTAAGGATGTTGGTTATTCCAGGGTAGATGGACACTGGTGGATCCCAGCAGAAACGCACCGTATGCTGACCTCTGCATGGCTGAGGATGCATCAGAGTATCTCACCTCCTTCAGTAAATCGATTGCCTCCCTAGTGCCCTCCTCTTTCTTCTTCCTGCATTTCAGCTGTAAAACCGAACTTCTCTGCTACCTGTTCCTGTGTGTTGCTAAAATGCCGTTCATACCACCTGTGTCAATTGCACGCTCTGTGTCAGGACTGACTGGGAAGGAGAGACCGATCAACAAGAACACTTCATCTACAACTATTGTGGCCAAGACTAAAGTCCCAAGAGAAGACAAAGGAAGCTCAGTAAAGGAACGACTTGCTTTGAACCTCAAGCAGCTGGGGAAGAAGAACCAACCCAGGAGTCACCTGCCAACTGCCCAAGGCGTGTCAGGAGTAGAGCTGCAATCTAAGAGACGGGACAGATTGTTGCCCTCATCACAAACAGACAGCTTCCCTGCTTCCAGCTCAGGTGAGTCCCTGTCAAAGACACAGCAGTTCAAACATGTAAAGAGTTTAGTAAAGAGTGAACCAGAGGTGAAGATAAGGACCAAGCATCAGGATGAGACCAGTTTCACGCTGACACTCACTCCTGAGGCTGTTCTGCTGCTGCAGAGGAGGAACAGTGAGAGGCATCAACGGTCAGCAGCCAGAAATGCTGGAAGTGGAGCTGGTGTCTCTGGAAGTTCAACAGATTCCAGGCGCAGGAGGGAAAATGTCTCAAAAAGGCAACAACCAGCAACACAGAAACTCTGCACTTCAAACAGTAGAGTGGCTGTGAGATGCAACAATGACGCTGATCTGGGAGACATAACCTCAATTATTAAAATCTCACTCCTGAATGAGCGACACAAGTATGATGATGTGGAGTATGAGGAAGAGGAAGACTGTGGTGTGGATGAGCATGTGGTGCTGAAATGTACCGAGTGGCTCCGTGGTTTGGAAAGCACACCAGTAACTGTGGGGAAAAGTTTGAACAAGAGTGCAAGCAGTGTGAAAAGCTTCCAAGGGTGAAAAGAGAGGTACTGTATTTCCTGGGAATGAACTTTTTTTTTGTGTCACTGGCTCTCTAATTAACTGGCATAATGTTTTATTCATTCCACTTCAAAATCATGCAAACAATGTAAAGAAACTCAGCATCTGGTGATGTATATGAAGTTCCTGAATCCGTCGTTAACTGCAAAAGATTTACTAGACATTTATGGATGGAGTTTCTCTAGTTTTATTTATGTTTTTCAGGAGCTAAATGCAAATGCAAATAGAAATCAACAGCAGAAACTACGTTTTAATCAGTTTTATAAATGTGTTTTTTCTGTAAATAATTAGTTTTTTAAAGCATCTGTACATCTGAGTTTACATCTTGACAATAAATTGTTCTCAGTATCAGTTCTTGTAAAACTTTGTTAAAGCCTAAGATGTATTAGACTGTAAATGCGTCAGTCCCTTCAATGTTTCTACACAACAGGAATTACTTTATGAATTGATTGAAGTGTGTTTCCCCACAGACAGACTCACAAAATGTAGACACTATGTGTCTTCTTTGCTTTAGCTGATGTTGTCCCACTCTATAAGGATCACTGTAAGTAGCTTTGTAAGGGCTTAGACACTGGTTTGGCTGTTGCTGTACATTCCCTCGTGCACAGACCAAGTGTTCTTAGACAGCTTATTCACCTGGGAGTCAAATGTTACAACACGTGTGGTTGTGTGTGAGATTGAGCGAGACAGATTACATGCATAATGTTCAACCAATGTTTTGAATTTAAAGAAATTAATAACTTCTGAAGGGTTAGAAACACAAAACATGAGCTGTTCAATAGTTGATGATAAATAAGTTAAAGACACAATATATGGTTGATGGATACATGAACAGATGAACTTATTTCCAGCGGTTTATTCGTCTCAGCTGCACGTAGGCCAGGAACATGCAGACAGTTATGATTCCCAGCAGAGCCACTTGGTTCTGCCAGAAACCCCACATAGAGTAGTCGATTCCCTGGGCTTTCAGGAAAATCTCGCCTGGCAAACTGAAAGATAAGGGAAGCTAAGTATGTCTCTTTGTGTGACATAGTGTTTGTGAGTTCTTGTGTTTTAAGGCGTGACTGTGCTAGCATACTCACATGGTGCCGTTGTTGTAGAACAATTGTCCTTTCAGTTCGTTGATGAATGTAGCCTGAGAGAGACAAAAATCAGGCTAAGCAACTCCTTTATTTTTGACAAGGCGATTAAATTAAAGCCCCAGTAAAACTATTTTAAACCACACCCTCCTGTTCTTGCTTTGCCTATTTCCTTACGTCTAATCCATATCTGAAGATACTGATCCACTTCAGCCAGGACAGCCAGCTCAGCATGGCGTTGAGATTGACAAGATAACCACCAAAAACCTAAAACAGGAGGATAAAGAGGAAATATGGTGGAAAATTTTGTATATCTTAGCATAAATCCCATTTATCAGACTAATCATTATTATGATTGCAATAAAAGTTATACAAGGTTGTCATTCTCACCATCATGAAGACAAAGGGCAGGGCAATAAGAATATTAGCCATGGCAAATGAGGAAACACTCGCTGAGACGAGGAAGGCCAGACTGACTCCTGCCAGACTGACCAGGCACATGGTCAGTGCAAAACACACGAACGCCTCGAAGGCAGGCTTCAACCCTGAAAAGTGTGGTTGAGATATATCAGTAAAACAGGAATAAAAAACTGTTTAATACACTGTGTGATGCTTTCAGCAACTTTAACCTGGTATGGTTTAAGAATTGTTTCACTGTTCATTTTTCATTCATCTTAAAGTAGTAGTCAGATTTATTTTATAAGAGATTATAATATACTTTTTGAGAAATATTACAACTGGCATTAGAATAATTGAAATGATTAACAATGATCGGATGTACAGTCAATTACCCATCATGTAGTAGGCGATGGCTGAAAACACAATGATGGGGATGATGCGATTTGGGAGGAGATCAGCAAAAATCTTGGACAGGAAGTAGACAGATGTACGGTAGTATCCACTGGAATTCTCATGGCTGCAAAAGCACACATCAACAATATCGAGCAATCACCCAGTTCAAGCAGTGACAGAGTTATTCTCAAAAAACAGCTGCCACTAACCAGCATAACAAACTGTAAATACTCACCAAATGCATTATTTAACAGGTAAAAATAATCCCTCAAAAGGCACCATTAACTACTACTACTGCTGCTAAAAGTGACTGGGTTCAAATGTTTAAAGAACCTACTGAACCTTGCGTACACACACACACACACGCACAGGCACACTTATGAACACTCACACTCACACTCACATGAAAATTGCTCTTTCTTTGATGAACAGCTCAACAGCAGAGAGATTCCCAAACACCATGTTGATGATGAGAAAGAAGAACGCTCCACTCCTGTCATCAAAAGATTCATTTGATTATTTACCTCCTCTGATGGATAATTAAGATGTAAATGTCAGCAAATGTCCCCTTGACCTGTGTTTTCTCCCCATAAATAACCTGCACGATCAAGATTACTTCCACCTGATGAATCCTCATCTCTATCATTTACTACATTGTAAATCGCACTAAGCCACCATAACCCAATCACTAAGGCCTTTGGAGCAATAAAAAAAAAACTTTTGATATTGTCTTCTCTTTTCATTTAGGATCTAGGTCTCTTGCATCTTAGCCCGGAGGTGGACTGACGAAAGGTGACACACTTACAGATTGAAGAGTGAGTTTAAAATAGAACAGAAACTAAAACTAGGTTGGCTGTTGTGCTGCAGATTATGCATACAGTACCTGTTCTGTAACGCCTCAGGCAGTGTCATGGGTATTTGGTAATAAATAAGTCCCACCAGAATTGCAAAAAAAATGTTAAGAGCCAACTGGGCGTAAGACGTCTGAGGGTTCCTCAGAATGTTCAGCATTGTCCTGTTGCACACCACACGCATCTGTCTCTCACGCAAAAACAGAGAAACAAAGGATTCTTTTTATGGCATGATGACAGTTATAAACAGGGTTCATTCAGTGGGCAGCCAAGCACACTGACATAACAGTTACCTGCAATGGTCATAAAAATCAGCATCGTAATATTGTAAACTCACTTTATGACAGGGGTTTTCATTTCCTACACTGGATAACTAATCCTTGTTTTGATATGAGAAACATATTTAAAAATCACAAAACAGCATTTGTTTAATATATTTCTGAACTGCAGTTTCGGCTGACCTGGTAGAGGAAAGAAGTGGCGTATTTGGCCGCTTCATCGTGACTTTTGACCTCTCCATCGGTCCTCTGGTTCATATGGTTCAACTCTTCAAGAACTTTCTGGCACAGTTCAGACTCCTGGTACTTTGTTGCCAGTTCGTTTTGACATTCAGCTGTAGATAAACAAAGCAACATAAAACTACAAAATGTTGTACAAAAGAACAGATAATGTGAAATAATTATCTTCGTACAACACCCATTAACTCAGGGTTTGTTATCTGCAGATAAACCATCCAGATATATTATTTAACACAGGGTTAAACCAGGCAATTCAGCTTATAAAATTCAAGGACAATTGTGTCAAAAGAATGATTATGTATATGACAAACACAGTTTGCACCTACATGTCTTCTCACCTGAATCACAAGAAATGTGCTTACTGGGTTGCTGGTGTTATATACTTTGTATGCATGGGTATTTTTATGTGATTGTACCGTCAGTGGATGACTCTAGTGTTGATTTTGCTTCACCATTTGTGATGTCCATGAAGAAATCAGCAGGGTTGTTAAAGGCATCAATTTGGTAGCCTGTACAAAAACACAATCACATACGAGTAAAAACACATTCCTTTAAAAGATCCTAAATTTTTTATATTAAATATACTTTATGTACCAAGGTTTGTGAAGTAGTCCAGTGCATAGTCTGCTGCCCCAGCATATACCACCTCCCCTTTATGCATCAGAGTCAGGTGGTCAAACTGTTTGAAGATGGAGTAGCGCGGCTGGTGGATGGAGAAGATGACAGTCTTACCTCTCCTGGAAAGCCTGAAGAAACATCAAATCAAATGCAGAGACAGAAGTGAGAAGTGAGAACGTGAAGCTGGCTAACATGAAGATTGGTGATAATGGCTGTACTATCATTGTGTCTTTTGTACAAGTTATGATGGAGTAGAGAAAGTCTTGTGATTCCTTACTTCATTCATCAGTCATCTAAATCTCACAATTACTTGCAAATAAACTCAATTTGAACAAAATAACTAAAAGGAAAAGCAACAATTCTTCAGTCTGGTGACTGTTATTGTACTTGTGTAGTAGATTGATGATGCAGTTTGCAGTGTTAGAATCCAGTCCGGTGGTGGGTTCATCCAGAAACAGCAGAGAGGGAGAAGTGATAAGCTCCATCCCAATGCTGCACCTCTTCCTCTCACCTCCTGATACACCGCGTAGAAACTCTGTCCCTATCTGTGCACACAGATTTTTGTTGTTGTTTTTCAGTGATTTTACTTTTAAATTAATAATTTTAAATAAACACAGAAGGGAAAGTTTTTTTTCTTCATTTATGCTCTTTTCATTTATAGTTTCAACCCTGATTTTACAACAGTAAAATCATTTTTAGGACATTAAAAAGAATTATCATTAAACTATGGTAACCTTAGTGTTTGCACAGTCAGCCAGGCCCAGGTCTTGAATAATGGCGGCTACTCGGCTGTGTTTATCTGTGGTTGTGTAAAGCTTAGGGTTGAGGCGCAGGTTGGCACTGAACAACAGATTCTCCTTCACAGTGAGAGTGCCCATCAAGATATCGTCCTGAAAACACAGGGATGATGTAAGAAAAATCTTTTAAGAAGATTTAAAAATACATAATGTCATGGAGTGGGTTTGTATGTCTTTACCTGAACCACATATGCAGAGCTGAGCCTCAGTTCAGACGTGACAGCCCTGCCATCCACCAAAACACTTCCTATCCGCAAACCAGCAGGGTCTTTTCTTCCTGCAAGTACATCCAGGAGTCTGGAAAAAGGAGAAAGAAGATAAAGAAACTGATATTCATGTGATTGGGGTTGATCATATGTGTAAGACAGTGTCTTTGCATGTACGTGAAGATCTCTTACGATGTTTTACCGCTTCCTGTGGCGCCCATGATGGCGTTCATACCAGGTCTCATGATGCCACTGCAACAACAAATACATCAAGTTTTTTTTCTTTCCTCTACAGAAAATACTTTAAAAATAAAAAGATGGTGGACTGATCTCTGTCCAGTGACCATGACATACTGTAACTTTCATGATAACTGTGAATCTCCTTATACCTCTGATTGGAATTCCCTCACAGCTCTCTTGAAAAACGTTTTAGGACTGGACACATTTTAATACATTCTCACTAAAATTATCCACAAAGGCATGAATTTTTTTAAATGTAACAGGTTGGAAAATCTGAAGAATTGCAGCCATAATTAATTTAATATCATAAAATAAACAGGAAAAACAGGAAAGGGGCATTCTGAACATGGCGTTCTTCAGTAGATCCTGCATGTTTTCATACCATCCAATAGTAATGCAGTTATCTACTGTATGCACATACTCACTGATCTTACCTCACATCTTTGAGGATGCATTTTTCTGGATCTATCTTTCGGCAGAATCTTGTCTCCTGAACAAAGTAGTGCAAGTGGCTGAATTTGACAGTTGGCCCTCGTTCCTGGAAATACTCCTCGGCACTACAAACAATCTGCTCCCCCTTAGCCATCTTCAAATACAGCAGTGCTACCAACAGAGAGAGGAAAAGGAGGAATCAGAGAGTTGCTGTGAAAGAGAGCAAAAGCTGCAGCCAGACACTGAGACCTGTGCAGTGTGACAGAGAGCGTGTAATCAGCAAGCTTCTTTTCTAACATATCTGATCTTTGGACTTTGCCTCATAGACTTACAGTTGTTTTAAAAAGATAGTGTGACAGTGAACTTTACTTTCAAAATCCCAACCACAGCAATAATAGTAGACGATAAGGATTAAAATGAACATAAACCTCCTAATTTTTTTAATTCAAGCAACAACACATTGAACTTTGCCTCCATCTGAAGGCAAACAAGAGCAAGACCTAGAAAACGGCTTTATATACATGGACATCATGCAAAGCACCCTATTGGATAATTACATTGTCTTCTAATCAAGACATTGTTTGCATCACCTGCCCATGTGTTTTCCTTTTGACACCATCTTGGGGTCACAACAAAAAGTCAATAGTAAACATAATAACAAGAAGTGCAATGCCAGTCAAATAAACAAAGGGAATCTTCATAAAACAGAATAAAACAAATTCAACTTCAATCTATCATACTTAAGTAAATTAATTTTATATAAATATATATTTAATTTTTAGCCAACATGATCCAAGTCAGAATTCAGGAAGTTGCATGCATTTATTTTACATTTATTTTGCTAAATTCACATCTTTTGTCCTAATAGCACTTTTATGTGAAATTAACTGTGGCTTTGTTTTCTTTCTCTCTTTCACATACTCTCACGTTAAAAATCAGCACTAAATCAGCCTTATGTTTATTTCACTATACGAGTACAATAATAACAAGACAACAGCAATTTAAATATCAGAACTTTTACAACTTTTTTTTATAACTCTTATTTCTGCTCCCATCATTCTTCATCTCACAATCCCTTTGGTTTATCTGATGAGGGTCTGGAGGCGCATCAGCAGGCCATGGATAATGTAAATATGTACATTTTATAATGTACCCTAGACCACTCTTTCAACACTTTCTTCAGCAAGCTGGGACTTCTTGGAAACCATTCATTTTATTTTTCACTGGTGACATCAGTATGTTCCTTTTTTTATGTATGATGTAATACGCTTTCTGGTTTACAAAGAAGTCCTTGTGTTCTCTTCTGTGTGACGTATGTGTGTATGATGGTAGAGATGATGCTGTTCTGTGTCTCTGTACGTGCTGTTTGCTTTCATTTTACATAGCTGTGTTGGTATTTTTTACTTCAGATAGGATCCTGTCTACTTCCTCCATCTGTCTGAACCTGTGTCCTGTATTTTTGACCACATATAGTAAAAGTCTCCTTGGCCCCGGCCAGGTTTCCCCCTGCTGTGCAGAATGCTGCACGTCAGTCGGATGTGTGAAATCACCATTTGTTTTTCTCTGACCTTTTCTCTTTTTTACTGTGGTCCAATCAGGCTTCGTGTTCGGCAACGAGACCCACCCACAAAAATCGATACGGCCAATCACCTTTCAGTACACCCCGGGACGGGCGTGGCTAATCGCAGAAATTCTAAGGTGTTGTCATCGCGTTCTTTAGTTTGGTGTCTTTTACACCGGGGTGCGGACAGCGATTAAAATCTACACAATGTGGCTAAAATAACAGAATTCCTTAATTTTCTACAGGCTGATAAGCTGGTTTAACGTATTTCTCATCTAAAAGCTGCGGAAAGACAGTGGGTATTCTTCGGAAAACAGAGCTATTTCACACCAAGGCTAGCTAATAAGCTGCTAGCTGACGCCTAACGTTAGCTATGGAGGAGAGGAAAGAAGAGGGAGAAGCAGAGATCCAGGAGCACGGCCCCGAACACTGGTTCTCCAAGTGGGAACGACAGTGCTTAGCAGAGGCCGAGAAGGGCGATTCAAAAGAGGAGGAGACGGAACAAAGTCCGCAAAAGCTGTGGCACCTCTTCCAGAACTCCGCCACCGCCGTAGCTCAGCTTTACAAAGGTTCGTATTGAACATACTGAAGTTCAGGTTAAGCTAACTACCAGAGCTAACGCTAATGAAAGCTAGTCCTGCTAGCGACACAGCCGGGCGGAGAGAGACACAAAGGGCACTGGCTAAGCTAACTCAGCTAGCCATCCGCAACCGGCCCTTACAGCATAACTATCGGCGTCTGTTTCCATGGTTGTGTGGAGTGACACTAAAATGCGTATTCATTTAAACTGCGTATCAGATGGATCTTTCTGTGGTTCTCTTGTTGATATCGTGACCCGGTCCTCCTGCTAGCTGGCAGAGGCTAACTAACCGGTGGCTAATGTTAATCAATAGCTAGAGCTAGCATCCGCTAACAGCCGGTGACCGTGTCAGAGTGTGAGACAACTAGGCTGAATCTGGATCACGGTGGCCGCAGCTGTCAGGGATCCTGCAGGGCCAAGAGGATTGATGGATAATCGAGACGAGTGGCTGTTCAGCACCGGCTAACTACCCGGCGTGTGTGTGTTCACGGTTTCAGGCACATTTCTGTTCGGACACAACATGGCTCACAGTAAAAATGTTTTTGTCCACCCCGTTAACAGTTGCCAGGCTCGTCAAAATGGCGATACACGGGGAGGAGTTTGTCGATTGACAACAACTCGTTTGTTTACGGTCAAATGTACCGATAATTGTCGCAGCGATGTGTTGGATCTTAGAGACTTAACCACACAAAGCCCATTTATGCCAACGCGTAAGCATATACACTTTTGCTGATGACGGTGTTGTTGTTAATATCCAGAACAAAATGGCGAGGGAATTAGTGTTGAGTGTTGGGAACATTACACTGAACGTGTTTCTTGGAAATAGTTAGGGTTCCGGTCGGTTTCAGCTGCTAACCCACACAGACACGGGGGATTTTTGCGTGACTGTGACACATGTGGTCAGATTCATCCAGTAAGTTCATTACTGATAGTAAAATAAAAGACTGTCTTGATCTGATCACTGCATTTTCACAATGCTACGTGGTTGTTTTTATAAGAATTCATACTAGTGGGAAATTTCTATAGGAAACAAAATGGCCACCCCCTGCAGATTTTATCTAATGATTTACAGTCAGTGTTGAACTTGTGAAAGAGTAATTGGCAGCAGAGGCACAAACCTTAAAGTCACTGTTGGTAAACCCAGTCCTTAGATGGATTTCTTTTTATGCTGAAATCCAATTTCACACACTCACTGTTTGTTATTGTTATTGTTAAGCTTGTGACCAAATTTTAGGACCTTGATTGCTCAAAGAGATTTTTTTTCCTGAGTTTGAAAAGGCTTCCTTCCAAAAACACAGCTGCCAGATAGTTTACTCTTGGGGTATACAGAAGTGCAGTTGGATTGTGAAAACCTATTTCCAGCTCTTTTTTTTTTTTTTTTTAAGCTGAAATCTCTCCAGAGAAGAAATTTCAGTTAGCATTTGCAAGCTTGGGACGTTGGCAGCAACAATGTTGTTTTAAATGTGACCAGTCTTTTTAATTTAATTTACAGATAGAGTATGTCAGCAGCAAGGCCTCTCTCTCTGGGTGCCCTTCCAGAATGCAGCCACAGCTGTCACTAATCTGTATAAAGGTAAGTGACGAGAAACTAACAATTACTGATCTTGTTTATTGTTGGTTGTTATTGCAGGACGTATAGTATTTAAATAACTGTAGTTGTAGTTGGATTGTGGTGTTCAAATGTAATAAAACATATTTGTCCTTGTGCGTCATCAGAGAGTATGGAGGCACGTCAGCGCAGCTATGACCTGGGTATCCACTTAGGCTACCAGCGTAGGAATAAGGAGGTGATAGCATGGGTTAAGAAACGCAGAAGAACTATCAGACGAGAGGACCTGATCAGCTTCCTATGTGGCAAAGTCCCACCTCCACGGACAGCTCGTGCCCCACCCAGAGTTGCCATGGTGTCTGCAAGCCGACCATCACCCCCAGAAACTGGCAGCTCTGTGGAGACTGACCTGCAGCCCTTCAGAGAGGCAATCGCACTGCACGGTCAGTCAAAGTGTTCTTTCAGTTAGAAGCCTTTGCATTATATGAATGGTCTAGATTTCATAGGGTTTGCTGGGACTTCATATTCTTTTTTGTTTTCCTTTCCAGGTCTTAGTGGTGCCATGGCAAGCATTTCTGTGCGTTCTGGTCCTCCTGGTTCCCCAACTCACCCCGCACAGTCCCTCAGTCGTCGTAGGAATGGTCTTCATGATGTGGACCTCAACACCTTCATTGCTGAGGAGATGGCACTCCATTTGGATTCTACAGCTAATCGTAAACGAGGCCCTGCCCCCTGTAGTGATGTAATCACAGACTCGCCTACTCATAAACGTAACAGGATGCTCTGAACTTTTCTTACACCACCAATCCCTCCACTGTCCTCTTCTTGGTGGCCGACTGGACAGCTGTTGAGGACTGATGCCTTGGCCGACCATTAAAATCTTCCTCTTTTTCATCATAGTTGCAGTGCTAGAAATAAAAACAATTTATACCAACCCACATATTTTCCCCCCTTTGTTATTTTTCTTTCACTCTCCTCTGGAGTCTCACACACTCTCTCTGTGGTAAACCTTTATTTTTTCAGGCTTCAGGCTTAGTTGTACTCGGTAGATCTGATACGAAGAGAGCACATGTAACACTTGAAATCCTTAAATTGCGCTTAGACTTTGTTTATTGGCCGGGCTCCTTTGTGCTTCACATCCAATAATCAGAAGAACCGAGTTGCTGTTCTCTTCCCCACATTTCTCAAGCATTCTTCTTCCTCCTCCATCCATGGAGTGCTGGCCAAACCAAACTGGACTGAAACTCGGGCTCTTCTGGAAGCTGAACTGCCTCCCTGCTGTGCGACTTCACTCAAAACGCTTGTCAGCGTGTGTATCTCATTCTGCTGCATGTGTTTGTGTATCTGACAGCAGAACTGCCACTTACTGTGTTGTACTTGTCTTTGCCTTTGAGAAAGCTGCTACAGTATCTCTGGTTGTTGTGCAACAGTGAGTGTGTAAGTGTGTGTGCGTGTGTGTATATATGAGTGTGTGTGTGTGTGTGTGTGTGTGCTTGCGGATACAGGATTCTAGCAAATCCAACACCCACAGAATTATTTCCTGTTTGTAGTTAAATTCTTATTTTTCCTTAAGTAGCTTTCTGCAGCCCAACCGGGGTGTTATCACAAAGCAGGTCTGTTCCGTTTACACAGATAATGGCGACTATCACTACTGTCAGAATTAGCTGACAGTTTGAGTAGTGGGGCGACGAGAGATTAATTTCCAACAAAGCTTTCTTTTCCTCTGAATGTGTGTCCTGCATTCTTTATTTGCAGTTTTCTGACCACGCAGTTACTCATAGGTATTGTCAAGTTTACAAAAATCCAAATATGCATAGTTTTCCTGTCGGCAACAAAATCATTTGACTGAGTACTGGTTTTTGCATAAAGTGCAGTAACACTGATGAAAGGTTGCATTGCACCTACTTTATGTTTACATTTCTCCCATTGATAAAAATTGAAACTGGTGCATTGTCATCATTTTGTCTCTTGAACTTCAAAAAGGGTCACACTTGTGAGTTCAGCTTTAAACCTAGACATTTGCAAGGTGCAGTTGCCTGTGAACTAGTGGGGGCCGAAGGCTGTGATATTATATTTTGTTCAAGGACATTTGGATATGATGATTCAGCAAAGCTTGGGACACCTGTTTTGTTTTTGTTTTTTGTTTTTTTGCTAGTTTCACACGCTGCTGTGTGATACAAGCTTGTGTAATGTGTGTAAATAACATGTAGGTGCTCTTATATGTGGTACATATTGTAAAAACAAGTGCAAATCCATTGGGATATCCATGTACAATAACAATTCTGACATTAAAGACAATACAAGCGTTGAAGATGATTTTGACTTTTCAATCAGTTGGATTTGTTTAACTGACTTTTTTTTTTTTTTTTTTTGGCAAAATCTTATTTCAGAGACATATAGCTGTATGAATGACCTCATACCTGTCTCAAGGAAGGCAGCATGAATAGTTGAATGAATTGTAAATATTGGAGCGTTTTAGCTTAGTTCCTGCTCAGGCAACAAATGCCTACGCAGTTCCTTATTTATCACTTTCCAAGAGTTTAGTTTTCAGTTTATTTTGTCGCCTGTCGGTCAAAGAATAAAGCATCTACCGAATGGACGTGTAGTGTTTGTATGTCTGTGTAGTAGTTGAGGCAGATTGTGAACCAACTTCACACAACTTTGACAATATGTGCAGTTCAAATATTCCAACACAAGGGGGAGACACAAACTACACTGTAGTGTTTATGTTTTTTTTTTTTTCCTGTTCTTTCTCAAAATAAGCTAAGAAACCTGAAATACCACAGTAATACATGGAAAGTACTGACACATGCATCAAGATCTGGATCAGTGCCGCTTGACAAATGCAATTGGCTTTAAACCTTTTTATGGCAGAAAGAGTCTTTATACTGTGTAACTCCAATCTGTCGTCTGTGCAACCACAGATGTGATGTCTGTTAGGCAGAGCTCATTTGACTTGCTCAGTGATCGTTACTGTGATTTTCTTCTTCCAATGCTTATTTTGTCAAAGACATTTAATTTTCTTATTTCTTTTTTTTACATAGATGTGCTTATAGTTCCAAAAATGCAGATACGTCATCTTAGGTATCATTTACACATTACAACAAATTGACAACAAAATAAAATATCAGAAGGTTACATAGAAATTAGTCAAATTGTAGCATTTCAAAAGTCATCTGATGTGACTCCGTGCATTTATGTGCAGTTGTACTCACTCAAGTGAAACTGTAAGTAATTAGAGGAAGACAAGTCCTTAGTTCAACCTCTGCGGTGGCATCTCAACACGTTGTTAGAAATCCTGTGATTAAGACAGATCTGCGGTGACACATACGCCACTCACAGCCTCAACAACGTGCAACCTCTGTAAAGACAATCTTGTTTTCAGTCAACGCTATTGAGTGAAAGCAGCTGGAAATCAAGATCATAATCCCAGGAGGAACTTTATTGGTGAAAATGATTGTTTTCTACAGATATCTGTCCAAATAGGCCACAAATTTTCACAATATTCTACAATTTATTCTCACTGCTATTACACATTTTATCCACTCTTCAACTAACTCTGTACATATAGTCCACTCAATTACACTACACAGAAAATTCCTCATTTCTATGTATATATATATTTTTGCAACTGTGTTCCAGGAGAAGTTGATGTCTGTTTTATCCATGCATGAGCACAGTGGCCATAGCTCAGCACTCATGAGTCTGACTCACTGGAGAACTTGTAAGAATTCTTACAAGTAAGAAAGAAAAAAAAAAGACAAGCAAAGCTGTCATTTTAATGCATTTCTGCATCCTGACACAGAGAAGAAATCTTCTTTGAATATTAGCATCACAAAGTCAGAGCTCTGTGTAGATGCAAAAGCAATCTGAGTGCTCTCTAGTTTAATTGGCCTAGTTGGAAAACAATCTTCTAATGTGTAAAGGATTGCATGAAAGTTATTATGGTGGGGAAGGGAGCCAAACCTTGTTTCAAGTACGCCTTTCTCAATATCTCATAATAATATAACTTTGTACTATAACCATTTAGTTTAAAAAGATTAAATGTACAAAGACTTCTTGTTATGCTCTACTTAGTCCTCAGTATGTTAATGGAAAAATAATGTATTCATTGATGTGCACATTAGAAGTGAAATTGAAAATTGGCAACTTGACTGGTTACACACAGTTATAGAAATAAAATAAAGAGTATATCCTGGGTGGGGGAAACACTCTCTTGCTCTTCTCACAAACTGAAACCACCTCTGATTCAAGAAAGATCTTCCATTTTCTGACGCCTCATCAGTAAAATAAGCCAAAAATTGTGATTTCCTCTTTGAAGCAGAAGTCTTTCCATGTCTCTGTCTGATCTGACAGCAGGTTTGACCTCAGTGACTGCACACACACAAAAGCTCTTGGAAACTAAGCGCTGCTGTCTATCTTCACTAAATCACTGCTAAAGACCCACCAGAACTAAAGACAGCAATAAAGGAGCCACAGGCTTTGATGTGATAGAAGAAAGATACTAGGTCAACACTAGACACTTGACCTCATGCTTTTTGGGTAAGTAAAAGCTACAGTTCGATCCCTTGTCTCTGCCAGTCCATCACCGTGGAGGAAGACAAAGAACTGCACTGTCTTACACCACGTCCAGCAAGAATATCTGTCCTTTCTTTCCTTTGCTAACACTGCACGGTTGTGTTTGTTTCATCATGTATCTAAAGGCTCTAAAGGCTGCTATTTGATGGAACCATGGAAGAGGAGCAGAGCTGACCGCAAGCTGTTTCACACTTCAAAAGAAACACTGTTCGTGTGTGTGTGTGTGTGTGTGTGTGAGGGAGAGAGAGAGAATAAGACATGACAAGAAGCAACAAGTGTCTGAATGTTCCAGAAAACCCCTCGAAGATGGCCATCTGGGCTGTGCTGATATCAGCTCACAAACACTCATAAACACGCATATAGGTGTCTCCTAGGATGCCGTCTGGTCTGAAAGAGAGACTTGGTAGTGTGTCTTGTGAACTGTTTCAGACACACACACACACACAAGCATCCGCTCCATCATAGCAATTGTGGGTATGTGTGGGCATGACCATTAGGGAATCTTCAATGGCAGACAGCTGGCGATCAATGATGCACTGGTTATCCCTTGTGTGCACGTGTGGTTTTGCGCAGACATACACAGCATAAACACAATGGGTAATGGTAATTGCTGCAGCAGCTTGCGCTAATTGATAGAGGACAGCATGCTCATACACTCACATACACACAAACACATTAACACATTAGCACATGCACATAAACAGAAGCCAATCAGGCAGGCTGAGAATGTGTCCCCTGAGAGATTTAGCAGCCGGAGTGCAGGGGTGGTGGTGGGAGATGGAGAGGTGGTGAAGGAGACAGGGAAGGAGGAGAGGAGGAGGAAGAGAGGTTAAACACTCTCCAGAGACGGCTGCTAGTCAGGGCTCTTAGTTTTGTGCACATAGGCTACGGTAGGTGAGCGGTGTGTGGCGTGCATGAAAAAACAAGGACTGAGAGATTGTCTCCTATTTTTGGGTCTGCTATGTTTTTGTGAATGTTCCTCCTCTTCAAACGGAGCCCTCTCCCCTGTCTCGCTCCTCCATCCTTTTCTCTCAAACATGAACATGCTTGCACACACACACACACACACACACACACACAACACGCACACAAACAAACACACACAACACATGCACATACACACACCAGATCTTCAGAGCTCTCTGCACACCAGCATGTCCCTGTCTTCCACAAACGCCATAAAAGAAGAAGAAGAAGAAAAAAAAAGAGCTGATCACCATAGCAACACGTTATATATCTTCCAGCAATATTTATCCAACCAAGAGGGGAGGGGTTGTGGTGGGGTAGATGAAGTGGGGAGGTAGAGGTGGTGGTGGTGGTGGTTGTTGTGCATATGTGTGTGTGTGTGTGTGTGTGTGTGTGTGTGTGTGTGTGTGTGTGTGTGTGTCAGGGGCGGTCGTGATGCAACTCCTCTAAAAATCAAACGGTCATTAAAGAAGAGGGGCTGCAGTTCACATCAATGGCCACAGGGCGGCAGCAACGTCCAGCACAGCAGGAGAGCAGCAGCAACATCAAGCATCATCATTTCACAACCAGTGACTTTCAGTCTTACGTGCCACGCAGAGCTTACCGACTGCAGGTACGATTACTCCACCAGCGTGTATCACTTTATATTAGAAGGTGTGCTGATGAGTGAAACTGGCTGTTATGGTGTGAACGTCCTTCTGTTTGAGTGACAACCACGGGACCAGACAAGAAAGATTCAAAAGAGGATGCGCTTTTCGTGCATCCTCAGGAGCAGCACCTACCAGTGGGATGCTGGGCACGCATGGAGGATGGAGAAAATGATTGAAGAAAAGAAGAGGAAAGTAAATGAATGTCGGGGCAGAAAGAGAGCAGGAATGACTGCAAGTCCCCCTACTCTCCAAGCATAAGGATTAGATGTTGTGCTGCTGGCTGCAGATGGGTTTGAGCTTCATTCTGTAAATGTGTAATGTGTCAGACTGTGTGTGTGTGTGTGTTGGGAGGGGGTTATTTTTTGGGATCAGGAAGCAGGTAAAGCAAAGAGGGGGGAGAGAGAAAGAGAAGAGAGTGGAGAGTGAGAAGGAGGTTGAGAGAAGGGAACAGGATGAAAGGATGTAGGTGAGTCTGGGAGGAGAGGAGGCCTAAATCCTCACTGAGCTCCTGGGAGAGAACAAGGGGAGACACAGAGAGAGACTAATGACGTGAGAGAAGGGGAAATGTAGAAAGACAGAGGAAAACAGGAAGAGACTGACGAGGAGAGTGTGTGAGCGAGAGACATATAGACTGGAAGGAGGGCAAAAAGTGTAAGTGCAGCACAAGTCTCCTTGTTCACAGGTTTATATAGAAAAACCCAACAGGACCTGACAAGCGTCTGATAGGATCAGCTCCTCTACGTGTTCACTCACTCATACACACCTACACACTTGCCCTCACACACACACTCGCAGTCCCACTTGCCCTCTCTTCAGCATCGCTCCAGTTTTCCAATATTCTGAGCTTGAAGTGATATTTCGTTTTGGTACATTTTAAATTTTTCAGCAGGCTTTACCTGGTGTGACTTCGTGAGCCATTATGCTTCGACAGTGCCCGACCCGCGCAGCACCTCTGTGGGTCGATCGCTCAAATTCAGGCCCTCGCAGGACTCTCCTCACCATTAACTTGAAAAAATGAACCTGCAAAACAGAATATGTTGTTTTCAGCCGAGTGGTTTTAACCAGCACCTTGTTGTGTTCCTCTCTTAGAGGAAGTGTAGATGAGGCCACTTGTTGGTGAGTGCTTGTCTTCAGTGATGAAACTATTAATCAGTTAATACAATAAAACTAATGGACAAACATTTGTTAATGGTTTAATTACTGAAGTAATCTAGGCTTTTGCTTTTTGTTTAGTTCGAGGTGTTACAAATGTGTGTTTTATGTATTTTATGATGTAAAATTAAAAACAAATTAAAACATTTATCTTCTCAAATGTGTCAGTTTTATATCATTGTCTTTTATATGTTTTTGGCAAGTAATTGAATACATTTACTCGAGTATTGTACTTAAGTACAATTTTGAGCTAGTTACTTATACTTTACTGGAGAATTTCTATGTCATGCTACTTTTACTTTTATTCTACTAAAAAATGAGAAAAAATGTTTAACTTGACTAGTTAGTAGTTAGTTTTTACGTAACAAATTCAACATTCAACGCTGTTTTTTTTTATAGTGGAGCACTTTTACTTTTGTACTTTAATTAACAAATAGAGGTTGTACTTTAGTACTTTTACATGCCCAGAAAAAAACTCCATTACGAGTAGAAGTACCTTTTACAAAGGGACTCTGACTGGCTGATGAAGGTAGTGGAGCTTAAACATATCCCTGAACTGGCAGAGAACAAAATAGAGTGAATATTGGACTTATGTTATTCAGGACCGACAGAAACAGACCTCTAAATGAATCTGTCATTTACAGTGTCAGTAAACTCCAAATGAACTAGTTTGTGCAACGTGTTGTCCGACACATCTTTCCAAACACGGGTGAAAAACCTGCTGCAGAGCCGACCAAGATGCAATAACGGTTTCAATATAGAGTTTGGAGCAAACATTTTAATCTGTCTCAGAGGTATTCAGACACAGACTTAATCCCAGCATCAAGTGGGCTGGTTTGTGAGACTAAAATAAAATAGTTGCTAAAATCTTTACATGCAGGTTTTGAAATACCAGTGTCCAGGTTCAGACGGGTTGTCGTTTCCATAAATCCATTTGACATACAGGGAAACAAAGACCCTGTTTCATACAAAACAGTCTGGTGATAAAGCTCTTAATGTTTTCTTTAACTGTGTTAACATTTTTGTTGTGTCTTTGGTTGGTTCTCCAGTCCCCAGGCAGGCAACAGCATCACTACAGCAATCTTAGGACTGGTGCTGGACAAGAATATTCAGTGAGGCCGTGCAGGTGAAACAGGAAGTCTTTTAAACCTGTTTAAGATGAAGAGAATTCAACAGAAAGATGTGAGCTGAAAAGGTCCAGCTCACAGGGAGCTGGGAGACGTGTGTCAGGAAGCATCAAAGACTGAGCAAAAAAATCCTTTCTGTGAGTCAGGATGAGGAGGCAACTCATTGACCTGGCTGTGCTCAGCAGGTACAGGAACACACTGATCTTGAGTGAGGCTACTGTCTGAAAGTGGGAGGATGATTTTCAGGAACTCTTAAAACTACTAGACATATAATTTGGGAGGTAGTACTCATGTCCTTAGTGGTGGTCAGTAAGAAAGCTTATTAGTGGAAAGGGCATAATTTCCATTTTAACTCTGGTGGAGACATCCACAGAGAACTGCTAGAGACTCTACAATTATATTCTTCAATGAGAGGACGGTAATCTTAATGCGCTCCTATTCATGTGTGTAATATACTGCAAATTCTCATCTGGCACTTCATGTACATCATGACATGGAGGCCTGAACAGAGACCTCAGACCTGAACAGAGACCTGAGACCTGAACAGAGACCTGAGACTTGAACAGAGACCTGAGACCTGAACAGAGACCTGAGACCTGAACAGAGACCTCAGACCTGAACAGAGACCTCAGACCTGAACAGAGACCTCAGACCTGAACAGAGACCTGAGACCTGAACAGAGACCTCAGACCTGAACAGAGACCTGAGACCTGAACAGAGACCTCAGACCTGAACAGAGACCTGAGACCTGAACAGAGACCTGAGACTTGAACAGTGACCTGGGCTTGCTGTAAACCAGACTTCAACAGTTGCTGTGAACATCTGGGAGAAAAACAAATAACTACAGTGCAGCATTTATTTAAGATTTCAACCCTCTGCTGATCTTTTTGGTTTCAGATTTCAAAACGAAATCAATGGACATGTTATCCTAAGACTTGCTTGAAGTTCTTGAGGTTTTCTGAAAGGCTTCATCAGATTTGGTCACTGATGACGCCATTTCAATGACAAGTGAAACATCTTCCAGAAATAAATTAGCAAGTTGCGATTGAACTGCACCTTTGGGATATAAAGTAATCATCCACGGTAATGCATGCACCACAATAAAGGACAAAAAAGGCACAGTAAGAACACTAGATCACATGAAGAATATGAGTGAGCTGACCTCTGAATGGTTCATTAATGAAAATAAAAGTACAATTTGGAGTCACCTAGTCCAAGTCTGGGCCTAGTTATTAAGTTCAGGAGGCGATTACTTTTTCACACTGGTAATTTAGGCATTTGATGACGTTTTTGATGCAGAAAATAGGACACACCATGCCACAGCAAAGTGTGTTTAAAGGTTTAAATGAAGAGACAGAGCGTTGGACGATGTTGATGAAGGGTGGGAGTGGAAGTTGTTCTACTTGGCTGATCCTGATTTCTAGGGAGAAAGAAATTTGGTGTAGGGGTAGTTCTGTCTCGGGGATTGGCTGCCACACCTGAGATGAAGGGAAAAATAGAGAGGGAAGAAGAAAGAGGGATAAATGGATGTGAGAGGGAGAGGTGGGGTTGAGAAAACAGCACAAACAGAGGTGTTGAGGTGTAGTCCTGATCCAGATCCTTAGTTAGAGAATATTTTAACATTCTATAAGATGCCGCTATAACATACTGTTAGCTAGCTATATACTGTGCTGGGTTTCTATTGTGAAACAAATGATGAAGTGAATTTTTGCTACAGTTAATTAACTTACTGGCCACTCTGCAGCTTCGACTGCAGAGACTCTCTCTGTCGGTTTCTCTTCTCATAAATTTGAGGAGAGCTGATATTGTTGTGGACACTCTGTAGAGTTAATTGAAGGGGATAAATAATTTATATGAAATATTAGGGATGACAGGTCTCCTTGTATCCTCAGAAAATTACACCTGTGGTAAGTGTAGAGGCGCAGAGGAGGATGAGATTTACACTGACATGCTATTTTCAAGTCTCTCTCATATTCATGTGCCTATATGAACATTGAAAGATACTGGTCTCTGCAATCATTCCTCCTGCCTATACTGGCGGTGAAGCAATCCTTTGATAGCATCACTCCAATTTACAAGAAAGAGCACAAAATTCACAGTCCTCATTGCAAGTGAAAATGTGCTGGAAAGTTCAGCTGAATCTAATATGAGGCTTCAGGAGCAGAGTTTTCCCCCAAATTACAGTTTTTAGTTCAACATTTTCCTGTTTGCGTTTCCCCACAGAGCAGTGGAGGGATCCTAACATGAAGAGATGTTGTACTAACAAACTGTGGATTTCATTTCTCTTTCGAGGCTCAAATTCAAATCACGTTCTGATCACTTTTTTTTAACAGCAGGGTGAGAATGAATAGTTGTAATGATATCCTGACTGTCTGACTGTGACACTGAGCAGATCTGTTTAGACATTTGTCAGAACTTGATCCAAATTTGAGTTGCACTGCTTTCTGATCATGTACAGCCAGAGGAGGTGGTGTGCCTTCATGTGTGAACAGCACCATCTCTGATGGCGGTTAGAGCTCTGTCCATTTTCACACCTGTGATCACCCTCAGGATCATTTCATCAAATCTGCACACAAGCTGCAATTACAACATGAAATAATTTCCTCTCACATTAATTTTGACACATTTCACTAATCAAAACAAACACCAGATTTGTGACCTGTGCATGAGCGTAAAAACACCCTGTAGGACTTTCAAATTTATCTGCAATTTGTTAGCAATGTCACACCAACACCATTTGTGATTCCTGTGCAGGCTGCGCTTACAAATCACTGTCAAATGAGCTCCTGGACAGCTGTTGCTGAAAGTGGGTGGATGTTGGAAAATAATCACATTTGTATCACCCAGACCTCCCCGCCTAAGCACCTGCATTGACTGTCCAAACAGTCTTTTCCTGGAGTACATCTTGGCCTTCAGCCTCCCTGGGAAAGCCTCAGATTGCTGTAAGTCTTTTCCCAACTACAACTGATACTCAGACTTGGGTTGAGCCATTTTGAAGCTGTTCACTTCTTCTTGACATAGATAACAGACAAGTCCGGGGAATTGCTAATCCTGTGGAAATGTGTTTTGTGGATTTAGAAACGGCTTATCCCTGAGGTATCCTGTCAGAGGTGCTGCAGGAGCGTGAGGTGCCAGGGTCACTGCTATGGGCCTTTAGCCCTTTTAGCCTCAGAGAGAAAATGTTGTGTTCGCTCTCCTGGCATCACGTCAACCCTAAGCCCAGAAATCCCCCAGGAGCATCTGGAAGAAGTAGTTTCCAATGAAAGTTGCAGGAAGGAAAGTGTCTGGTCTGCTTGAGGGATGGGTGTATGCATGGAAAATTAATTATCCCATCATGAGACACTCTCAGTTATCTAACTATTAGCTATCTTTTCAGCTAAGAAGACCTATTTGATTTGCAGTTATTTAGATCTTAGATCTTGTATACCCCATACATAAAATATACGCCTGGATAAAACAATTTTCTGGCTGAGAAGCTTAGCACAGATTAGCCTTAAAACAATGTCTGAACCTGTGCTCCGTGTGTTGTTGGTGGGAGTCCACCTCTAATTACTCCGTGGGGTTTGTCTCTAATGCTTAAACAAAGGCTTTTGAGCTGCACTGCTGCTTGAATTATGAATTCAGAATACATAAGCGAATATCATAATGAAGTATCATAGTGACGACCTCCTTATTTATGGCTCATGTCTCTGACCTCGATACCCATCCACCTCTTAAAAACTGAACTCACTGAAAAAGACAGTGGCTCCTTGACTTTCATGCTCAGATGAAAATGATTCATAAAGTAATATATAACACTTTAATATCACGAGTGTACGTGACTTATCTGTAATTCATGCATTAATAAGTGCAAGTCTCAGCATGAATTAACGTATGAATAAATGCATGACATATGAACTCATGAGGGTCCATGCTAATAAAGGAGTGTAATGTGTTGACTTCATACTTGGCATACTTACAGAAATCTAAATTAAGATAATTAACGACCATATGTAACTGATACATCAATTAGCCTGTTGGGTCAAATGAGCTGTCAGCATTACTTCATAATGGCACAAGACCTAATAAGGACACAAGTCACTGATTTTATTGAGCTTTAAGTCATCAGATGTGTGACTCAAGCCTAGCCCTGACTTGACTATGTACTGATTGATATGGATATGTGCATCAATTACAGCAGCCTGAATCTCCTCTGAGGCTACGGCTCTTCTTCACAGTTCGACAATGCACACTTCTCTGTCCCTGGATCCATGTTTATGTAAAAATGATTTTAAAGATGCCATGTCAGTGGCATAGAAAAGGGCTAAAAACAACCTTTTACTGTGCCTGGATGTTTATATTTTTGTTCTTATTTCTTTTATCACTACAGTTAAATATTTTTACCTTAGCTTTTAAACTTACAGTTAATTTTTGCTGTTTTTTTTATTATCAGCAACCAACAAAGATGTGATAAGGTTGTGGTATTAAGTGGCACTCTCACCTCACAGGAGTGATTTGGCTTGAAATGCTCTCAGAATATAAGTATTAATAACTGCAAAAAATTAATTCAGCTAACGTTATGTAAACAAGAAGACCTGCTCATAATGTAGATGTTAATTTGCAATGAGTTTAATATTTATGAGCAGGTCTTTGAGCTTATGTCCCAGTAGGTCTGACACTGGTTGCGTAAGACTAAGGACATCAAATAATTTGTACAGCAGCAGGTTTTTTTTTTTTTTTGCAATAATCTTCTTTCTTGTTTATTTTGCAGTGGAATGACCTGACTCTTAATACTGCAGCAGTAGATAGTGTAGTACTGCATGTCACACGACAGGCCAGAGCAAAGAATGACAAACGTCTGCACATTAACATCATGGTGTTCTTCGCATGGAAACAGCTGTTTAAACCACATCCCAGTGGTCAGCAGTATGTGCTATGGAGAGATAGGACCCACATCTCCTGGAAACTATCAAGGTTTATTTCTTTTTATACATGGATTTCTATTACAAGCATAAAAGACCTTGACAACAAATGGTTATTTACATGATTCTGGCTTGAATGTAGCCCCCAAATCCCACCCCCACCTCCTGGTCAAGAAGCTAACAGCATGGTGAAAGAAAGAGGAAATGAAGCACCAAACAAACAAACAGAGGCAACATGCAGAATTATTCAGAAACAGGAAAAGAAGCAATCAAAACCAAAACCTGATCCATCGATCACCACAACTGCTCAGATTAACTACAAGAGAGCCTTGATGCATCACTCATGGATCCTAAAACTCTACAACATCAAATGGTCTTCATCAAGACTGGGCTTCCAGCTGGGCTGTGGAAAACAACCTCTACAAACCTGAGGGCCATTGCTAAGGGTTCAATTGCAATATCACACAGAAACAGTGACAGACAACATTCTTCACTTGACTCTGTGAAGCCAGTAAGTATTCCATAGGTGCCATATACGAAACTTTAACCTATTTACAGGAAGCAGGTCCCATTCCTTATTTCTTCAAGGCTGCAAATCAATAATCCCACTCAATTCTGTCAAATGCCCTTTTTGCATCAAGGGACAGGATAACTTTAGGCTGCAGAGTTGAGTGGGTAGACACTGTCTGTTTTTAATATGTGCACTCCTCTCTTGAAAGGATTGATACACAAAGTTGTGATTTAGTGATTTTATTCACTATGTCATCTGCATGCATTAGTAGCTATGGTATTGCAGTTAATGTATGTGTAAAATCATACCCTATACAGGCTTGTTCAGTGTTTTCAAACGACTTACAATGTGGCCAAGTGGCCCTATAGACATGGCATTTTAATTCTAGTTCACCTGGAGTCACTTTCATAAACACTTCAACCAGTGGCAGGATATGTAGATGACAAACTAGATATTGTGGTTGTACCAGCAGATGCTTTAATTTTAATCATTAAATTGGAAGAGATTTGCAGCGTCGGCTCTCACAGTGGCTGCAGGTACCTTTGTTACAACACCTGTTCATGCTGTGCATCTTATCTAAAACCAGAATAAGGCCAGACGAGTGGCATAATGTTTCGCTTCAACGTGTCTCTCTTGCTCGTCATCATTTACTTTCGCTGAGGCCATTTTTAGCACCAAAGCGAACACATGCACGTTCTACTTGGAAACTCGTTTGTTTCTTGATGTGTCTTTGTCCACTCTCATGAAGGATGTTTGCATGTGAAGAGATGTGGGGACAGGTGTTTCATGATTATCTCACTCTGTTCAGTTTAAGAAAAAAATATTATGATTAATAGCAGTTTAAACTGCATAGTTTGAAAATGTAAAATGTAACATTGATTTGAAAACAAACCGAATCATACAGACTTTAGTTCTTTTTTGTTCCTTTATCTCTTTTGAGTGTTTAAACATGCACAAAACGAGCTGCAGCTACATTTGGTGAATTTAGTTGGTGAGAAATGAGCTCATGAATTTTAGAAGATCTGGTTACAAAACACTCCAAACACTTTTTGTGTCAAAAGAAAAATGATTCACAGTTTAGTCCACATAGACTGTTGTTGTACTGACTGTGTGAAGAATGTGCACAAGTGAACTCAGTATCACAAAAAAGCTGTAATTCATGTTGTCCTATTATTCATTTTCAGTGCATTAATGATGATGTTAAGTTATGTGCATGTATAGTAAGCACTGCCATAAAATATGATTTAGTTTAACCTGTGCTACACGCTTTCATTTGCAACTTTTCTCTCCTTCGTCATCTTCCTTCTTGATAAAAATTGCTTTCATGACAAAATGCTATTAAATGTGTGTATTTTCACAGTGACATCACCTAATGTTACTTTCAGAGTTTGACAAGTGTGTTGTGACTGTCAGTTTAAGTTAATGCCTGAACTTGAACAGGCCAGTCTCTGTCTCTGTGTGTGTGTGTGTGTGTGTGTGTGTGTGTGTGTGTGTGTGTGTGTGTGTGTGTGTGTTGAAGCACTAGGATGCTGATACTGAGCCCACAGAGGTTCAGACTCTATTAGGCTTTTTTTAAAGAACTGTCACATGCACAGGGACAACACACACACACACACACACACACACACGCACACACGCACACACACACACACACGGTGTGAGTGAGGAAGAACACTTAAACAGTATCTCCCTGCTGTAGAGCCCTAAGATGGAGGTCGTCACTGTCGCTGACGTCAGCAGAGTGTCAGTGGGCTGCTCTCAGTGTTTCTGCTGCTGTTACAGGTATATGACAGACTTCTCAGTGATGAAATAAAGCCTGACAGATAAAAAAGGGGGTGGACAGCTGCAGAGCCGAGGGGGCACTAATATCTTGTAGAAGTCAAATCTTTGTCCGTGCCTTCACACTCACTTCACACTTACAATTCTAATTCGACGGCTGCGACCATTCACTAGTCCTCTGATTTTCTACCTTCTTTTCATTCTCTATCCTTTTCTTCTGCTCTCTATATGTCTTTCTCTCTCCTCTTCCTACGCGCGCCCCCTCACCTCTTTTCTCTCGCCATTTGATCAGCGGAGCAGCATCTCAGCAGGAGTATTTAAGGAAAGAGAAGACTCCCCTGCTTTATTCTCACTTTCTTACCCCTCTGTCTTACATCTCTCTGTTGTCCTCTTTGCTTCTCTCTGCTATTTTCCTCTTACTTTAATATTCCTTCTTCATTCCTCTTATCACATCTTTTCCTTCCCAAATTTTTCTCAGTGTAAGATTTAAGAGTATCTACCATACAAGCATTCGTGCTTGTGCGTGTCTTGAAGTGTGTGAAGAGAGCGGGTACAGTGTAGTGTTCAATTACACAGCAGGAGAGTTGCATCTGAGTCACTCAAACTAACGTGGCCTGAAGGTGCAGCTCTAGAGATCTCCACTGTCTGTGCATGTGTGCATGTTTGTGTGTGTTTGTAATATTTGCCTATTTCTGTCTATCTGAAAGGTGGGTGTGTGTTTATTTATGTATATCTGAGTGTTTAGTTAAAAGCTAATGCCTAAATATTATGGTTATAAATATATTATTATACAATATTTGCTGTTTCTCACACAGTTGGTGCAATATTTTTGTATTTAAAGGATAAAGGTGGCCTATATTTGTTTTTGTTGTCAACATGTCTCTTTAAGAGCCTTCATGCCATACCCCTCCACTCTTCTTCGTCTAAAAACTATTAAAACAGTAAAAATGAGCCAAACTGTCACCCTGGATAACTTGTGTTATTCGTGTTGTTGCCATGAATGCACACACACTGTAGTTTGGCTTGAGTTAATCCCATTCTGCTGCTGTAAATACTCACTGAAGCACAAAATGTTTATTCTGTCACTGAAAATAGTCCCCAACAAATGCTCCATTTACTTCTGTTTGAGTAACGTTGGCTACTCTGAAACTACTCTGCAGCTGCTTTTTGATTTTGAAGATTGTTTTTTACCCAATAGGTATGAAAGGTGTCGAACCTGGTTAAAGAAAGAAATGTTTAAAGATCAGACAGACAGTGTACTGGTTCTTTGGGTTACAGGCATAAATACTTTTACCCTCAGAAGTAATTAGACACAAAGTTCTTTTCAGTCATGTGTTGTTAGTTTGGGTCTTTGTTATTGGTTGCTCATAAGAAAATATAGGAGATTGTCACTGTTATTCTTTTAACAGCTGAATGTAGAGACATGCTACATTACGGTAGCCTGTTGTCATTGCTCAGTGACTGAAAATGTCATTTATATAACAATTTGTCAAACTAACTGCGACTACAACTCCACCAATTGTGTGCATGGAGCTTTGATTCCTGGCTCCTGCCATGTGTTGAAGTGTCCTCGGACAAGACACTGAACAATCAGTGTGTGTGAATGGATGAAAAAGAAGCAAAGTGAAGTGCTAAGGTAGAAAAAAGTCTCTCTAAGAGTGCAGATAATTTATAGAACAAGTGCTGTAATATGTTTCCCCACATTCGAAGGCCCTTAACTCATGATGTGCAGCCAAACATAGTTCAAACCCACACAATTTAATTTTAAATTCCGACTGAGAAGTTTCCAATGATCCCAAAAATATCTGTGCGAATGTTGGGAGAATGAGTACACAAGCGATGTAAAAATGTAAATGAGATGGAGTCTTGCTTTTTAATTGACTGTAAATTGTAGCTTCAGTGAAAACCATTAAGACGTACAGAATATATGTTTGGATACTGTCGGAGTAAGATGATTTTTCTTACTTTAAAACAACTTAAGAAGAAACTAAATGCATGAAGAGTCTTAAAGGGTTGTGTTGTAGCCCATGCCTTCATATTATAAATAGTACAAAACATTTAGTTCTCATCTGAAGGTTATTCGTTGTACACTGTTGTGGGTAGTAATGTATGTACAGAACCCGAGTTGCTGGGAGTTTGTTTCTCAGGGCTGAATCCCCATACTGTGGCTCAGGAGATGTTACACAAGACGAAATTGTTCATCGGATGTGACAACTATTCTCACTGAGCTGCAGAACGACGCCTGACAGCCTCACACACCTCATCAAGTATTTAATGCAAACTATGTTTCATGCATGGCTGTCTGCATGTGTGTGGGTGTGTGTGCAGATGAACGACTCTTGATAAGAGCAATATACTGGCAAAGGATAGGATGCATACACACAAACACACACAAACACATGCACAGAGATGAGGCTTCTAGAGTTCACATGATTCTGCCCGCTGCCGTGGGCTGTGAACCTTTGTGAGACAGTCCAATGTGGGTATTGTTAGAGACCAAGGCCGTAAAGAACGCGGGACAAAAAGTGAAAAAAATAAGAGGCTGAAATTACATAAGGGTGAGTGACAGCACAGATGTAAAGATACAGAAGGAATAAAAAGACATTTGTAAACTAAATGTGGACTTACACTTGAATTTTTACTGTTTTTTACATTGAGGGAAGAGCTCTTCTTTAAAATTGTTCTTTGAACTATTTCCGACCATGACCACTTGTGTCTGATTGGCTGTCATGTGTCTGTTAGGCCGGGCCAGAAGACATCTCACTTTACACAGCAAATTTCTGTCCTGGTTTTGGTCTGAGTGACAGTTCTGCTTGTTCGGGTGCTCACACTGAAGAGCTGGCCAGTGCAAGAGCAGGAATGTGACAAAGCTCCATAACGACCTGGTGAACAGCGGGTCCTGAATCATCCAGGAGACACAGTCCTGAAATCATGAGAAAGGGTCCTCTTCTCTTTCAGGAAGGGAAAATAGTAATGTGAGAAGCTAGATTGGGGATAAAACTGGTGCTAAACATGTTTGCAGATATCTTATTTAGCTGCTAACATACTTGGATTATGGGTGATTCTTAATGAATTGTGTGTTATTCTGATTTAAACTTCACACCATCACCTGTACTCACTGTTTATGCTGCTAAGTTGTATTGTTTCCTCACCATGTTTTACCATGTAGGTGCTAAAGCAGTTGCAATATAGTATTTTCTGTTTGGTTAAACTGCAGCAAATGTCAGGACAAGACCCCTGAGCAGATCAAGGTCGGAAAAGTAGAAGGCAAAATACGCAGTACCATTACATGTCTGTACAGTACAGACATGAAGGAAAGATAATATCAAATTGGTTTTCTCAAACTGATAGGTAAACAGCACCACAGCCTTGATGTCTGAGGGGGTAAAGTTGTTCTAATGTGCAGAGAAACATGAGACCAGGGATGATCAGAAAGCACAGGAGACCTGGAAAACATCATAACACTGAGCCTGGTGAAGCACCAGAGCTGCTGTTGGAGGGGTTGCATAAGTGCCTGGATGTGTTTCCAGCTGAAGGGGCCGTTTCTGCTCTAAAAGCCGGAGATGCACATCTATCACAACAAATGCAAAAACAATTGCTTCTCCTCTTGTGGGTTTGTTGCTGCTCGTTGTGGCGTCCTGCCCTCTGAGTTCTTTCACCACAGCATCACAGACATAACAGTACAATTTTGCAGCATGAGAAGTTCCGGCTATAAGCAGACGAGTCCAAGGTGTTGAGGTAAAGGCTGGATCCAAGGTCACTTTTCTGGACACAGGGTGAAATGACGTGTATAATTTTGAAAATGTGAAAAAGAATCCACCATCTTGATATTGATGCTCCTCAAAACCAGAAAGATGACACTTCTGTATCGCTGCCAACATGAGGTATCGTATCTGTTTTACCATAGTGGGGGTGGAACCACTTCAAATGTACTCAGGTTAATCTGCATGTTTTTCCAATGTAAATTAAGCTGATTTGGAGAAGCGCAAAAACAAAGAGATGTTGTCCCAGAAACACTGTGTTCCTGTGGTCTCTTGGATATTAACACACCCTGTTAATGCACTCAGCCATGGCTGCAGTCACTGCGAGTGAACTATTAAAAGGACAGGTTAAATGTAGGATGTCAATAGCACAATCGCATGTAATGAAGTGGAAGAGCGGTCAGCTTTTTCACAGCCTCTCCTGTCCACTGATTTGCTTTCCGTGATTAGAATAGGCCATTCTCATTTCTCTCACAGCTGTTCCACTGAGCCAAGTCTCAACCCAAACTGCGAACACACTCCAGCGTCGTCTCTGGACTTGTGCACCCGACAACACAGAGGTGTCAAATTTGGATGTGTTCTGAGAAGTATTTTGAACGCTGGGTCCTGAATCCCATATCACATGAGGTCTCTGCATTTTGTGAGAACTGAGAGAGCAGCCTCTACCTGCAGAACAAATTCACCTTTAAGTGGAGTGGGATTGGCTGCACCTGTTAGTGAAGGGAAAAGAATCGAAGACTTCACAAGGCTAGGGTGGTTGCATGCGCTTCAAACCTGTATTTTTATATTTGTGATGGCTCAGTTCAGTCGAGCGTCCCACTGAACCATGATAGTGATCCAACATGCACAACAACAGTTTTTATTGTGATCAATTACACTTGTGTTTTTTCTGCTGTAAAGCCAAAATGTTTGCTGTTAAAAAAAGGTTTGTTAAATCTGACAAATAGCAAAGAGCTGCCGACATGCTTTCCTCTTTGGTCTCGAGTCTCTTGAGTCCACCTGTCCAGCAGAGGTCTTTAGGGGCGGCGATTCTTTCTTAGCTGGAACCACATAATAAATCCATCTTGTTAACATCACGACTACATAGCTAGTCTGCATCAACTTGTTATTTACTTTCTCTATTACTTTGCTTTGAAAGAAGGGAAAGAAGTAGTTTGATCTTCTACTTTGTCTTCTGCTGGTAATAAAACTAATTTTAACAGGTTTATGTAGTTATGTATTGTTGTTGTTGTTGTTGATCCCTTTAAAATGTATAGTGTCTCCAGCTGTTGTATTTCACTCAGTGGAATTGCATTGTTCTGACAAACCTATACTACACAGACTACACACATGCATAGTACACATGCACAAAAACATTATACTGTAGTTTAAAGTTTCATCTATTATTTTTTATCTCTCTCCTTGATAAAGGCAATTGCACTGAGACAATTTATTTTATACTCTTATTGTACTGAAACCTTAAGGTACCAAACACTTTATTGTTTTCTTCTCTAAGTGCCCTGATCATTGAGGCCACTGAGAATCTGCTTATACAGTATTTGGTTGCACACGTTGTCCTGCTTCCCTCGTAGTCACGGACCAAAACATCAACTATCATCTGATAGGACAGCACTTGTTCTTGGTCTTCCACCTGGTCCACCACGTCTGACGCAGGCCCTCTGGTGCTGAAGACATAATTCAAATCACACATGCCATTGGAACTAATTTTTATCCTGTTTACTTACTGGGTTCAACCCCAATAACTGATTAGATACAGTATTGTGTTATTGATGAAAACTGTGTCTAGTTTAATTTTGTTTAAAGTTAAGTGAAACCGCTGATTGATCAGATTACTTAGTTTTGTTCTGAATGTTTAGTGTTTTATAGCAATAAGTAAGTAAATCTGTAAAATCTGAACCTACAAAATAACAAATAAAGTCACATAAATGTAGTTCAGGATTTCCCTCTGAAAAGTATAATTTAGAGTAAATATTAGAGGGACTGATTAAATAAGAAATAACACACAATTTAATACGCAATGTTGTGAGTGGCCAAGATGTAAGGAAAAGATGCAAGAAGCAAGGATGTAAGTATGGGAATTGAGACAAACCCTCTGGATGAAATCAAGGACACATTGTTTAAAGTACAGACAATCTGCCAGTGTTGGAATAAACTTTGCAAGAACAAAAAGCTTTGACAGGCGTAGCAACAGTAATAGAACGTGCAGGGCTCAGAGGACTCATCATGATCACATAGCTAGATAAACAGAAACATTATTGTCCACATCTCAGCGAGGAATTAAGCTCCCACTGTTCGTGTATCTTAGCAGACAGTCACAAATAAGGTCTCAGTAATAAGTAAGAAGGATCTGACACAGCCTGAGTGCTTCCCACTGGCAGCAGACATTACAGTCAGCATGAAACTCTTCAAAGACCTTGGACAGCTCCTGCTTTGCTGACAGCTCCACCATCAGCACCTTGGACAGAGACACAGCGTTGCCTCAGCACTGTCCTCTGCAGAGTAAAATAAAGTCACAACATAGTAACTTTAAACACAAAGTACTTGGACTTTCAGCCTGTGTTTGCAGCAACAAAGGTTGTGAAAAATTAAAAGGATATATATTGTTCTAGTTGCTGGAATTAAAGTGTAAATCCATATCTAGCATTTGAAGTCAGTCGGGAACATGCCTCAGGCCCAGTTGTAAGTTTCCTTTTAAGGAAGAAGAAACACTTTGTGCTTCATGCCTCCTGTTGAGCCCCCAGTTTGGCTTTTACTCCCGGTGTGAACATAATTCAATACATGTTTGTACAAGGATTCTTCTTGTAGAGCGGACTTATGGGCATTTTTTGTGTCCAAGTGATGGTCTAAAAAAGTAAGTCAGCGATGGTTAAAAGCAGCAGGGCTCACAACGGCTGCACAGATGACCCAATTTTTAAACATCGTTGCGGTTACAACTGTATAATTTATGGCCTCTGGATGGAGTTTACTCAACTGAAAGACATTTTTGACACTGACAAGTACTTTAACAAACCTCGATTTTATTTTCCAACTTTAAGAAAGTGCACACAGCGAGGTGCAGGCCAGTGTCAGTTTCAGTGTAAGTCCATAAAAAGTAACCATACTTCACACAGCTTCACTCAAATATACAAAATATATAAAAATGCAAGCCTTCATTTTCCAAATGCTCTTTGGGCATGTGGTGAGTGGCTGTGTTTTTTTTTCAATACAATATATAGTGAATCAACTTAAATGACTTCATATACCATAAATACAAGTTATGCAAAACACCCCTGCTTTTTAAATAGATTATTTTTGTGATATGATATGATTTCTATGTCACATCACTAATAGTTTGCAGCCTGATTAAGGTATATATACAGGTATATTATTTAAATACAGTGGCAAGAAAAAGTTTGGAAAGACCAAGACATTAGTGTCTTGAAAAAACAAAACACATGAAACGTGTTCCTTATTCATCTGTAACAAAAATAATCAGAAGATAAACTATTACAGATATTGTTACCGATATTTTGAAGTATTTGGATCCAAGCAAAGAAAATTCCATCATACACAGATCTCATGAAAAGATGATAGATGCCTGCCTAACAGCAGTAGTGAAGCATGGAGGTGGAAAGGTGATGATATGGGGATGCTTAGAAAATGGGAGAGTGGGCATTGTGTGCAAAGCCTCCTCACTCCATACTAAAGATGCATGCTTTTCTGCCTGGGTTGTATAAGAAGTTGCTGCTCACTCTCTGTGATGGCTTCCCCAGCTCACTCACCAGATCTGAACCTCATTAAGTTAGTGTGGGAGAAGCTGGACCAAAGAGTTCGGGAACACCGCCCAACCAGCACAGCAGACCTTTGAAAAGTGCTGCAGAAGACCTGGGAGAAAATTAAACCTGAATATCTGCAGAAAGTGATCACTTAAGTGCCACAGATCTGATAAACTGACTTAAATATGCTGGAAAATGATCCATTTACAACCATACGATTCAGTAAAAACAAAATATATATATAATTGTGTAGGTGTTTTTAAACCTTTTCTTGTCTGTGTGGCCAAACAACAACAACAACAACAACAACAACAACAACAACAACAACAACAACAACAGTAACTAACGAAAAAACATATTATTACATATTATCTTTTAATGACCTCCACTAAATCACAAAGGGTGCTCAGTTACTGTAGCTACGACTACACTCCCACTTCCAGGAATAGTTTGACATTTCTGGGAAAAAGCATATCTGCTTTGTTGACAAGAATTAGACAACAAAGGAGGCAGTTAGCTTAGCATAAAAAATGAACACAGATGGAAACTGGTTGCAAGAAATAGACATTAAAAACACAACATGTTGGTTTTGCATTTTTGTTTGAAGAGGGATTCAATAATTAAGACATGATGTGTTCATTAGTTAGCTTTACACATGTCAGGTAGCTGTTTTACCTGCTCCCAGTCTTTACACTAATGAGCTGAGTCAAGTGTGTGTTGTTGTAAGACAACTATTTCATTTAGTTGCTATGTAGACACTACTGGGAAGATCTGTGGGTCGGTGATACTGGTGGTTGAGCAATTGAGTGGGCTCTCTGACGAAACTGCCAGTTGTGCCAGACACTTTAGTTTAACCTGAGCAGATGTAATGGTGATGTAAGGACAGGTCATTCTGCCAACTGTCTGCTTGTTGCTTGGGTGAGGATTCAGGATAGTTTACCAGGACAAAGAGCAGCAGTTTCTTTTAATTTTTGATTTAGGATGAGCAAAAATAATCAGATAAGGAGGGATAATGGTTGTACTACTGAGAGGGCTGTGGTAGTCAAAGGAAACTACCATTGAAGCCACTTGGGCCACGACAACAGCCCAACCTGAGCTGCTGAGTACTCACGCTTTGCTTCTAGAACGTAGAGTAGAAAGCAGCTCAGTTCATGTTTCTAACACATTTTACTGTCTATTGATAACTAACTGCTTCTTGGCTCCAACTACAGGAGCTGACAACAAAGACAATAAATCTGGTGCTTGGCTTTTTTGTTTGTCACCTAAACTCAACCTAAACTGAACTAAAGTGTTTTTACCTCTGAGAAACTGAGAAGTGACACAAAGATTTACCTTCTCTCAGCTGCAAATTATTCCTAAAACTTTGATTTTACAGCAGATGACAAGAACACCAAATGTTATTGTTGATGGTCACGCTACTCACTCACAGGGTTGGCCATGTTGTAAAAAGGACAGATGAAAACACAGGTAATTTAAAAGCAGAGCTCTGACAAATTATAGTTTCCAGGCTGTAATGAGTAAAGCAACAACATTTTAAATTAATGCCATCTTTTACAATGAGTAATGGCTCATATATTACCTTTATATGGATGGTATCTCAATATTAGCACGAAAAATACACACACACACACAAAAAAACATGAAGCCTCTGAATGTTAGAGCAGTTCAGATGTAATCATTCATTTTAGTCACATGCATGCACAAGCTGTCCTCATTTGTCTGTGATGCGGTGTTATGGTTGGGGGAGGTGGGTGATGCTGAGGGGACGATGCCCAGCGGCGAGCACTTTCCCCTCGAGGGATGGCTGAGTGCCTCTCTCTCTCCCGCCTAGAGCTTCATCATTTATAGAAGAGACAAAATAAAACAAACACAACAAAACGGCGTGAAGTCTAAGAGCTGCAGCTCTCACATATACACACTCATAGAGAGGGAAGCTAGAGATGCACATGCAGGCAGAGTTTGTCCAACTTCTTGTTCCTGCCTCCCAGCATCTCTCAGTAAGCAGCAGTCAGGTGGAAATCCTCTATTAGAGTAACAACAATGCTACAAACTGTGTATGTGTGCGTCGGTCTGGATGTAACATTAATGGTGTGATTAGCCAGGTTATTAAAGCTAAATTTACTTTTAATGTCTTGTGTCTATTTCTGCACCTGGAAGTACCCTGATTAGTATACAGCTATTAGCATAAGTATAGCCTGGCGGAACGTATGTGTGTGTTTGTGTGTGAGAACGAGAGAGAGTGGAAAGGAAATAGAGGAGGTGAGACAGGGACTAGTTGCCGTAAGTCCACATGACATCTCTCCACTGTGCGCTTATTTGAGATTTATGGAGTTCTCCCAAGGAAGTCATCTTGCTTTTGTTGCTCAAACTGCGCTGACTGACAGCGACTGTGGTGTCAGTCAAACACCATCTCTGAGCGTTTACTAAAGCCAGCAGAAAGTCCACCACCAGAGCTGTGAAAGGAGCTGTTCAAAGGATTAAAGGCGCACTCCAGCGATTTAGAATTGCACTTCTATAAAGTTGGACACACGCAGTACACAGATTAAAGAAAGGATGGTTCAAATCAAAAGCAGACGGAGCTACATCCTGAATATTAGTATCTATCAAGAATCCTGCTCCAAAGGCTGAGAACAAATCCTTAAAAATAATTCTCATAAAAAAATTGACATCACGTGTGTTGAAACCTTAGTTTAGTTTGTTTGCACCATTAAAAGCAGCGCAGCACATTCATCAGTGTGTTCAATTTCATTGATCCAGTCTTTTCTCTTTTAGGGACTGTTAGTACAAGCCTAGAAACAGCTGCTCTGTTTGTGTTTAAGAGTACTGAAATCCACCTACCAGCACCTCTAACACTCATTGACTAACAGATTATGTGTAATTTAAACAGGAGTTAGTGGTTTTACTGTTTTTATTGCTCATTTCCTGTCTTGTGCTAAGCTAATCAGTTTCAGAGTGGTATTGAAGGAGATATCTCAGCTTAGAAATCCCTGAGTTTATACACAAATGCGATAAGCTGCGTATGAGTTTTTGCTGTCAATCAAACATCATCTGCAGAGCGTCCACCATCAGAGCTGTGAAAGGAGCTGCTTTGACTCAGACGCCCAAAACAAAACGTCTTGTTTGACTGTATCCCTCCTGAAGGCAAAATCAGACTCAAAACTGCCCGTTCGTCCCACACTTCCTCCCCTGCTGGATAGATGACTTTGACAGCAAAACGTTGTCAATCTCCATCAAATCAGTATGAACACAGACTTGGACACAGAAGCTTAAATGTCGACGTGTTCAGAAGAAAACTGAAATGTTTTTTTATTCTTTATTCCTCAAGCTGATGATATCCAGGGAAAATGGGTGCTAAATGCTAAAACACATACACACACTTTCCCACAAAGTAAGTGCTGACCGCTGGAGGCTGAGAATAGATGTTCCAAGTTGGATGCAGTTGATGTAACTATTGTTTCTCCTCTCTTTTCTGCTCTACTCTCCCCTGGTTCATGTTACACCTATCTCGTCTCCTCCTCTGCTGCTGCTGCTCTCTCATTTCTCTCTATTCATCTCCTCTCTTGCTCTCTCTCTCTCTCACTCTTCTTCCTCCCCTTTCCTCTCCTCTGACTAGGCTCAACTCACTCCAGTATTTTTAGTATTTGTGAGTAGGCGTCGCCAGGTCCTTATGAATTTTCATGGGTTTGTTTAGTGTGTAGGCTGACACGCTGCTCTCTCTCTCTCCCCCTCTTCTTCTATCTATCTCTCTCGATCTATCTCACACATGCAAACACAACAGTTTAAGAACACAACTGTGCATGCAAACACACACACACACACACGTGTTAAGTGTGTAGGCTGACTGCTGGTTAATGAGGATGTTTGGAGTCTTGGGCAGAGCCAACAGCCTACAGCGGGCCTGTCTAACTCAGTGCTATCACCCTCGTCGTCCTCCATCATCCTCTGCGCTGTCTCTTCTTCTTCTCTCTTGTTTTTCTTCTGACTCCTCTCCAGCCGCGGGGTTGCTCAGATGGAGGCGTTCTTAATCCAGGAAATTAATTATCTTCATTTATCTGCTTCATCTCACACCCCTACAGTGTGGCTATATGTGGTAGAATACCCAATCTTTTATGTGTGTGTGTGTGTGTGTAGCCCTGGGATTGTGTCTGCACAAATATGCACATGTATGACTGCATTATGTTTAACTGCACAAGGAACTTGAATCCTCCTTTTGTGTGTTACAGTAATTGCATTACAGGCTATTAATTAAATAAGAGGCAGAGGCTCGTGCTGTTGCTCTGTCCATTACGAGCATATGGATCATGTCAGGAAGAATTAGGCCGCTGTGGTCCTCACACACCATCTCTGAGGAAGCAACACACAGATGAGCACACACATATATACTTATATATATATATATATATATATATATATATATATATATATGCACATAACCACACATTCGTCACAAACATGCTTCTAAGGCGTGTTTTGTGACGTTTTCCACGTGAGCCATTTCAAAGAAAGCCTGGACGGCTGCAGTGGGACTCCTCATGTCTTTGTTCTCCTCTCTCCTTCCTCCTTCTCCTCTGGCTGCAGCTGGTCTATGGCTTGTGACAGATCCTCCAGCCTTGGTGTGTGCTGATTTGCAGCATGCATAAGTTTGTCTGTGTCTGTGTGTGTGTGTGTGTGTGTGAGAATGCATGTTTGTCTGTGTGTGTGTGTTTGTCTGTGTGCTCCTCTCTGCTACCCTCTCTTGTCCCACTTCAGCCCAGATTAGAGTGTTTGTCTCCTTAGGGAGACAAAAATACAAAAATAAGGCCTTTTACCAGAACACTGACCTAAACACACACACACACACACACACACACACACACACACACATATATATATATACGCAGAGTGTGTGTCCAGTGTATACATATATATGTATACATATGTGTACACTGGACACACACCCTTACATAGAGGGTGCATTATGAAAGCCTACAGAGAGTGGGGGCAGAGAGGGCCCTTGTGCAGCTGAATCCCAGATGTAGAAGAAACTAGATTGAGTTAAATGGATTTATACAGTCGTTGATGAAAACAACTTTTAGCTTGTAACAAATCTATATTGCTGTCGTTCATCGCCCTGCAGCCCGACCTGCGTTGTATCTTTAGCTAACATTTAAATAACATGGTTTCACCATGTACCCTGTGCACGACACTAAGTGCAGCCATGCTAGCAGCTAAATGCTTGTGTATAAACAACCTCACAGTAACCATGCTGAGATGTGGAGAAGTTTTATTTGACCTATGTTCACCATGTTAATGTAATGTCATAGCTAATTAGAGCTGAACACAAGTTGTTTTAGCAAGGCTGGTGTTGATGTGTCATGATTGTTGCAAATATTCAAAACCAGAGTAAAGTTTTACACACATTAAACACTGAATTGATAACAGCATCTAAATAAATAACAAAGTGTAAAAAATGATCAGGGATTCACCAAAGTCATTAGGATTCATCCTCTGTGGACAGTGAACGTCTGTGATAAACTTCAGTCTGGCCTGAAGTTGTTGACCAACTTTCAGATGGACATCTTCAACTAGCTTCAGGTAATAAACACAGACCTCCTCCAGAAGAATTCTTGAACAACTTCACATCAACTTCATGTGACTTATTGTGGAAGTGAGAAAAAGTTTTGAGTAGCTTCCAATACACATACAATATTTATTTTTTTGAGAAATAAGTTTAGACTTTCCTTTCTTTCCTTACCTCAAAGGGGCTCCTTAAAAGTATTTGTTGCTTGTCCTCAGTGAAATTACTGGCTAACGTGGTCCAGATTCAGTTGCACCTTAAGTAAGTAATTAACCTAGTAATTTTCAGCAATTGTAAAGGTTTCAAATTGAAGTCAGAAGGAAAGATATAAGATAAAGAATCGTGTCCTGTTACCTGCAGAGCTTGAATTGATTTCTCTAAGTTCAGACCCTCATGTGGTGGCATAAATGCAACAAGAAGATTGAAGCAAACAGTTAAAAGCTTTAAGCATGAAATCTTTTGTCCTTGTTCTTTGCCTCTTCCTAAAATTTTGACCACTTTAACCTGAAGACCTGAAGCGAGACTTGAAGGTAATACAGTGAAAAAACTAAAACAAACCAAACTACTTATTGATGATTAACATCAGCTAATTTTCCAAAATGTTAAATAACAACAAAGTTGTTCTGATCTATAAACCTTTAATAAACGTTTTATTAACCATTAATGCAGTAGTTACATCTGACTAGCCCTTTGTTAGGTAAGCTTTATGATAAATAATCAAAAAGACCCAGACAAATAGAAAAATGTAACCTTTACTTATTTACAGATTGTACAGAGGTACTGAGTGACAAGGTAGTATTTACAACACAACTAGTAGCTTAAAAACCCCTGAACTCATACACAAGTGAGATACACAGCAAGGAGACCCAGAGGACTACACACCGAAGCACAGCTGCCACCCATTACTGTATGAATGTGTGTACACCTGGGCCAAACTAAGATCTGTGCTGAGCCTGGGAACATTTTCCACATGTTCCTCGATGGTGGCCGACGTTGTGCAGAAGCCGTGGAGCGTAACCACCCAGGGCTCCAGGTCAGATGCGATGCATTGAGCAGGGTTGAGGGGAATGTTGGTACATGTAGCCCAGTAGATCTAACTCAGGGAGAACTCAGGTGTTGCAGCAAAATAGGTACCACCAGAAACACGAGCACATCATGCAATAAATAAAAATAAAACATTTTAAATAAAAATAAAAAATCAACTAAAGTTGGTGTAAAAATATCTGTGAATGTGGACATACAAAACTCATTCTACATGATCCCTTAACCACAACAGGACAGACGCAACATGTGTGTGTTTGTGTGTGTGAGACAGTATTTGTATAACACGAGTAAGAGGCCAGGCCAAATGATATGTGTGGGACGAGGGGGAGTACACAAAAGTACACACACACACACACACACACACACACGCACGCACACAAACACACAAATACATACACACCACGAACAACCTCTAAATACAAATATCATCCTCTGTCTTATATAAATGCCTGCACAGTGTAAAACACACACACACACACACACACACACACACGCACACACACTCAGAGGTGAAACAGCACAGGCTCGTAGTGGAAAAGAACCATGTGGGTGGGAGGGGGCTTGTATAAACCACACAGGCTGGACTATCATTATTCATTGAGCGTGACTCAGATGAGAGACCCAGCTACGTGTAGGTAGTTAACTGGTTAGCTAACCAGGAGAGCTAACTAATTTGTTAACCCAGCAGTGTGAGGACTGTACAGTGACGTCTCAACCACAACCAGCACACCAGAGGGGGAAAATAAAAAAAATAAAAAAAAGAAATCACACAAGAATCTAAAAACATGCCAGTCTTTTTTTAAAGAAGTAGAATAAAAAGCCACTTCGTTATTTGAAATGAATTCAACACTTAATACCATTCAAATCAAACAAATGAAATCAGTTTCTAACATTTAAAACAAAGATTTCTCTGTACAGAAGTATAATATTGCAACCTGATATTGTGCATATAACTCACACACAGATAGAGGGGCAGCGTTCAGCACTTTTAAAATTTTAAACTGTCCTGCATTCTTTATAGCCAATATATATAGATATATATGTGTGTGTGTGTGTGTGTGTGTGTGTGTGCACGAGTGAGATTAGAGAACAGAAAGAATAGAGACGCTCAGCTAATGGGATATCAAGTCCTTTTTCCATCAAAATCCTTGTGCTCAAAAATCAATGCCCTTACTCAGTAGATTATGGATTTCTACACTCATACACACATTGCCAGCTTGTTGAGTGTGTCTGTGTGTGTATGTGTGAGTGAGTGCTGCCTCTGTAGCGAGTCACTTTGCAAACTCTCTTCGTTGCCACATGACTCTCTCTGCTGACACACAGCGCCGTGTTCTCGCCAACAGAGAGCCATACAAGTACCAGCTACTCTGACGCTCGTCCAGAAGAATGAATTTGATTAAATCTGCAGCGGTGATGCACTCAGCCTCTAAATTCACTATGGAAACATTAAACAGGCCTCGAGTTCTTTTGTTCAATATAGAAAGTTATTAGAAAAAAGTACTGTATCCGGTGCTGAATCGGATGAATCTTACTACTGATATGAGTCCCACCACTGAACTTTATTCTTCTGACGCTTTATAGAAGGAAGCAGGGAAAAGAGCAAAAGACGAAGGAGTAATAAAGAGAATAAACCAAAACTTATGCAGGGAGAAGGAAACAATGCTAGGAGGAGGGATGAGCACAGTAAAAGTTATAAAAAAGAAGAGAAAGATTAAGAGTTGTTGTTGTTGTGTATATTGTTTGATGCGGTAACCATTAGCTTAAAAAATAAATAAATAATAATAAAAAAAATCACAACTCACAATGAAAATTGACACATCTGTGCCCTTAACAGTGCCCTAAAACCCAATGTCAAAGAGAAATAAGAGAAAACACCTATCCAGCGAATGATTGAGAATATTCATATTTTTCAGTATAAAAGTGTTTTTGGTCAAACGTCTGTGTTAGGTGGCAGGGTATAAAATCTACAAAGTGCACAAAGAGAAGCTATCTCATAGCCTCAACACACACACCCACCCTAAACTACTATCCTAGACTACTGCGTATGTGCATGTGTGTGGGTGTATGTGCATATATATATATATATATATATATATCTTTATATATATATGTATATCTCTAGATGTGTGCGTGTGTGTGCATATATGACCCTGTATAGGAGTTTAACTGTAACACAGGGCAGTAGGAAGCATGCAGTATGACCTGAAGGCTAGCTAAGAGGAAGAGGAAGCAAAGATGCTATACTGTATGTCTCTAGATCTAGAAACACAAGAACACACACTCTCATCCTGAGAGGCGTTGACAGGCGGCCATGTTTGGTCCACTTTTTGGAATGTTCAATTATCTGACATCAACAATAACAAACAGTCTATAGTTTTATTCGTTTCACTTCCCCCGAAAAACAGACAGTGTGTGTGTGTTCCAGTGTTTGTACATCTGATACACTTGTCAGACCTGTGTCCTGACCAGCCGCTAGCCTCCCAGTCTATTACGAAGATAGTTTCCATTCAAGTCAAGGATTACTCTAGTGTAGTTTACTACTCTTTAAGCCATGCTGGCAGTGCAGTTTGGAGGCTCAGACAACATACGGGTTGACTGTAGAAATCATAGTGCAACAGGAGAGTCCTGGAGAGGAGGTGGGCAAGTTTAGGTGAAATGTGTGTGTGTGTAATCTCAGGAAGAGAGGGGTTTTCCGTGTCCCCTTCATCTCCAAGAGGCTGGTGACAGGGCGGGACAGGGCGGCTCGTCTTCCAAACACTCCATCGTATCTTCCATCAGACCCCACTGTTGGTGTTAGACTCCATGTTCAGTGTCTCGTCAGACTTATTGTCAGTTTGTGCCTCGTTGCCCACAGCTTGAGGCTAGTACACACACTGACACTCACACACACTCTTTATCTTTTATTGTGCCTCCAGGTGTCCCTGGGGCTCTAACCCTGACCTATACAGGGTGTGATAAAGAAACAATGAATTATTTAGTCAGTATCACCATTAACCTTTTAATCCAGAGTGGACCTTCCTATCTTTCACCTGTTGGTGTGTGTGTGTCTGTGTGTTTTCTGTATATGTGCTTAGAATCAGAGCTGCCTGGTCCGGTCACACACACCTCTTTCTTGCATGCGTGTGTGTTAGCGTGTTTCAGTGAGAGTAAGTGTGTTGTGTGACTCTCACACGTCAGACTCAATGCTGGGCATGCGGCGGTACAGCCGGGGCCGGTTGCTGCCTGCGCTCGAGGCTCGCGGTGCTGTCACATAGCTCATTGGCTGAGAGGCAGCAGGTGGGACCATGTAGGCCACCACAGGGGGCTCTTGCTGAGGGTAGAACACCTGTTGATCAACATGGCCGCCATGCTGGTTGATGTGATGGTTGCCATGGTTACCGAGGGTAAGCGACACCGGCATTCGTTGCTTATAGAGCTCGTGTGCAGAACTTCTCTGTGGCATGCGCGTAACAGATTGGGAGGCAGGATCTCGTTGTGCCGTGCCAGGGGCCGACTGGAGGAATGGGTTGTGAGAGGGCCGATCGGGCAAGAGGCTCTTCGACCGCCGGGGGAGGGGCATTGGGGTGTCCAGACTGTGGTGGTGGGAGGGTGATGGAGAGGGGGGGCTGCGGCTGCTGAACGGACGATCAGAGCGCATTGTGAGAACATTAGCATAGGCCCCCTCATCCAGGGTCAGCTCCCTATCTCTGTCAGGCAGACTCAGCCCCCGCAGATGAGCATGTGGCTGCGACTGCAGCTCAGGAATGCCGTCCGGAAGCACATTTTCATAGGAGTGCTGGCGACTCAGCTGGAGGTGCTGGGTCGATGAGGAGGTGGGGAGAGGAGACGGAGATGGAGAGGAGGGCTCAAAGTGGCTGACGAGGCCGTCTCCTTCGCCCACCATGCCCAGCTCGCTCTGAGGATGGTAGTGTGTAAACATGTCCCCACTGTGTGGGTGAGTGTGTGTGTGGGAGTAGTGTGAGTGGAGGTGGTCTTCGCTGATGTCGTACAGGTTTCCCAGGTGGGCGCAGGCATCACAGCGAGCCTGCGGAGAGCGAACAGTATACAGGCCAGAGTAACCACTCAGTTTGGTCAGACAGGAGCGACAGTGCCCGGGCCTGGGGCCTTGTGATCCCTGACCGGGAGCATCGAATGAACCTCCAGACTTGTCCTTCACACTGGAGGAAGAGAGGATGACAAGGATTACACAGACACACACACAAAACAAGAGAAGATGTTGCACAATGGAATTAGTTGCTTTTGTGTTTTGTGCAGAGCACGATACCTGCTGTGTGTGTAGGTGCTGTATTTCTTGTCCTTCAGGGAGTGTAAGTCCGCCTCAGCACTGTGACTGTGATGCAGCAGACTGGCACTCAGCTGCAAAATGGGTGCGTCCGCCTGGTGTGAGTGTGTGTGAGTGTGTGAATATGTGCTGTCAGGTGGAAACAGGTCAGGGGGGTAACTGTGGTCGTCACCTCCTCCCTGGCTGTCTCGTTGGTAGGGGGGAGCTGACTGGAGACTGGCCTGGTCTGAGTCAATCGAGTAGATCTTGGACCCTCCACCCCCACCTCCTCCACCCCTCTTCCTCAGCTGATTGATAGGCTTAAATCCACCTCTTGCTGCCATGGAGTCAGAATCTTTGTGTGATGGCGGCCGGCTGGAGCACTCCGATATGTCAGAGTGTGGCGGCTCTTCAGGCAGGTAGCGCTGGCTCTTCATTTGTGGAGGTCCTGGTCCAGATGCTGAGGCGGGGTTTGGGCCTGGCGATATAACAGTAGGCTGGGTCTTCAGTGTCTCCACACTTTTCTTCCACAGGGCTCGAGGTTTTGAAGCAGAGCAGGCCGGCCCAGTGAGGCGGGTCTTACCGTTATCATTGGTGATGGACAGCTGGGGCTTGTTGGGGCTGGTCTGGTGAGGGGCTTTTTGTTGCCCAGGAAATGGCGCAGCATTGTTAAGGAGGTTTTTGTGTCGCCCGGACAATGACAGGAAACCCTGTGGACCAGCAGCGTTGCTATAGAGACCAGGACCCTTTGGAGGCAGACTATGGAGTGAGTTACCTAGGAGACAAGGAGAGATGCACCTCAGACAGCAGATACAATAGATGGATGTTTGGATGGATGCTCAGCCTGCAAGCTGATACAGTATCTACTGCCCTGGAGCGCTGTGGACAGCAACTAATGTGTTTCTAATCATGACGCGAGCCTGTCCGTGACACTCAATTTGATTACTGTATGGAGTCCAGGACAAGGTGAAGGGAGTCACCTTCACTTATGCATAACGCTGACTGTACAGAAAAGACACAATAACCTCTGTACGTGAAAGCAATGTTATCACAGGCGCCACGTTTACCTGTTCTGTGCACATAAAATACAGTTTGGAAATGTATTATAAATTTATTATGACAATTTATTTCATTTTAGGCTATTCAAGCTATTCAGAATATATACATTATGGTGGACAGTACCTTTCCCTGACATCATATCTAGGATACTAGGCTGCAGGAGGACAGTTGCGTTGCGTTTGGGAGAGGACAGAGCGATGGACTTGGCAGACTTGAGCAGGTGCAACATGTTGGCTTGAGGACTGAAGTCCAGCTCTGGAGTCTTCTTCTTCATATCTATATGAACACCATGGATACAGCTCCATATACCCTGAGAGGAGGAGTGGATGTGAGATGACAACAGAGGAGAGCAGAGGACAGGTTACTAACTTCATCAAATAAAAAAGGTTCAAGCTTGCAATATCCTTGCACGGTTCATTAGGAGCCACCTCTGCATCCTTTCTCCAGTGCGTTTTCTGCAAACTTTAACCTCATTTTGTTTTGTAGCGTAGCTAGAAGAGATAATCACCACTTTTTAAGATGAACCGCTGCAGAGGCACCTAGAAAATTAAATTTAGGTGATGATGTCACTGGAGGGGGCCTTTGAGTGCAAGGAGATGTTCTTCCTACATCCACTTAACCTCCAGCATCGCTGCTTTAACGTCATGCACACACCGAGAGACACATGCACACCCACAGACACACATCGCACTCTTTTTGTAAAACACTTAATGTGTGAAATGCTGCTCGTCTGGAATAAAAGCCCTGCCTAACAGAGAGACATATGAATAATGAAAGAATGGTCTGTCTGGGTGTGCCCATTTGTGTTTGGTGTGTGTGCACGTAGGTTTGAGTGTGTGTGTGCCCATTTGTCTGCATGTGTGGTCAAGCTTGTCCCTCAGCTCACTGCACCTGCATATGTGTAACCATTTTTAACTTTGTCCGACCAGACTTGTGTATGTGCATGTGTGGGTGAGACAGAGCGAGAGAGAGAGCGAGAGAGCTTTGTGTGTATGCATATGTATGTGCGTCGACATTCTCATCCTCATTCCTCTATCCTACAGTCCATATGTGCAGCACTAAATGCATCTCTGCCTTAGCTGGGCTATATAATCACACTATCCCTCTTTAGTCTCTTACATACATACATGCACACATTGCCTCTACAATGCATCTTAGCACTAACTGCTGTGTGTGCTTACACATACTGTATATAAAGATGTCCACACATTTTCTTTTGATGGTGACAACTGTGTGGGTTTAAGAAACTGAAAAATCAGCTGCATTGTTTGAAATGCAATTTTTACACACACGACAGCAAGAGTAATCATTTTTTAATTTACTGTGTGATCTTTGAATTTGACACTAGAAAGACTCACAATTTTTTCCAGTTATTGTGCTGCTTTGGTATAGAACTACACTGAAGTAATTTGTAAATATAATTACATTTCATTTCTCTTGATGGTTCCTTGTGTGTTTATCCCACTCTTTCTATTCATTCCATCCCTTTTTTTAGAGCAGTCTGTAAGTCGACTTCACTGTTTAAACATAAATAACATAACAATAAACTCCCATCCCACGTCCCGATGTTTAGATTGCAACAACCAGCGCTTTCTTACTCCCTGAATCAATGCTAGGCATCAGTTGGTGCACTCTTGAGGATGGTGTTTGATTGTTAAGCTGAATTCAGCACTGCAAATTCTAGCAGCAGCATTATAAAGTAAGTGGAGGGGGTACCCAAAACAGGAACTATGAACATCCCTGAGGCAGTGGAAAAGGGTAATTAGAAATGTTTTCTCACCCTGCTTATAGTGAAGAGCAGACCTGGCCTCCCAGAGCAGACGCCAGTGAAGCAGTATCTCAGCCTCCAATAAAAAAGGTGCTCAGAAATGAAGGTGAGGATGGAGAGGCCCATAGCTGTGGCCAGCATGTAGAAGACCCCTGCCATGTTGTCCACATCCAGCTGGCTGGACATTACTTCATTCTTCTCATTGTGGCAGATCCCAGTCAGCCACTGGGCCTCCAGCTCCTCCATCTCACCTGTTGGAAAGGGAGAGAAAAGGCAAAGTGAAAGCTTAATGGGGCAGCAGAAGGTAGGGGTGAGGAACGAGGTAAAGACCGAGACCAAGAAAGAGAAAGAAAAAGAGGGAGAGAGGGGGATGGGCAGTAGAGATTGTATGAGAACTGTGGTATAAACAATGGCATATCATTACAGGGAAAGATGAAGAGGAGAAGAGAGGAGGGGAGAGAGGTGAAGTGGTAAATAGATCGTAATGGAAAGGAGACAGGAGGTGGAGTGAAAACGGGTTGTAGAAGGAGGGGGAAAAATTGATAGTGATGGAGTGATAAGGAAAGATGGGAAGGATTATTACCAGAGCGAGTGTGTTTGTGTGTCTGAGAGGGTGTGTGCGTGTGTGTCTGAGAGGATGGGTGTGTGTGTGTGTGTGTAGTTGAGCACGGGGGTGTTTGCCCTGAATAAAAAGGCCCGGTGAGAAGCGAAGCGCTTTAGTGGTTTCAGCAGTTTGATTTCTGTCTGGCTCATTCTCTTTCTTCCATTCGCACCATCTCACAGCTTATTATACAGAACAATCTGGAGGAGTAAACACAACAGGACATGGTGGGCACGCACGCAGGCACATTTCTGTATGGCAGTCAGTGTGGGGACACTTAATATTACTGCCTTACCCTAACCTTGACCATCACAGCTAACTGCCTCACCTTAAACTTTACCCTAAACAAAACCAAAACCTAGTCTTAACACTCCTCTCATTGTGAAGATCACAAAAATGTCCTCAGTACAATGGTTACACACACACACACACACACACACATACAGTAATGATGATGAAATGGTGTGTTAAGACTAGCCCACGAGAGAGAGAATTTTGGGAGAGGAGGAGGAGGGATGAAAAGTGGTACAACTGTAATGGCACGAAAGTCCTGCAACAAGTTAGAAACGTCCACTTCAATGCAGTTTAACTAAGATGGTGCAGAAAGTTTGCGTGCGAGTGCCTCACCATCTCCTATAATGCTCAGTATGGCCAGATCAACCAGTCGTTTCCAGTAGGATCCTTTCTGCAGGGCGATACCATAACCTGTGGTGGCAAAAATGTAACCACTGCCTATGGTCACCAGTTTACAGCCATCATCTCTGCCGGCCATGTAGTTAAGCACTGCAGCATCGTAGATGAAAGCATCCAGTTTTCTGTAAGAGAAACATACATCCTGGATTTACAATCAAAAAGACGTTTCAACAAGTAATGCTGATATTAAAGATCAAAGAAAAGGATTAAAGACTGTCATTTTTAAATCTAAGTCAGCATCAATTAAAATTTGTGTTGGTTCCATGTTTTGTGGAACAGCTGATGGTAGCAGAGGGCTGTGTAAAATTTGAACCATCCAGCTTCAGGATTGAAAACCACAACGTTACTGAACTTCACAATGAACATACTCTGTAGCGACAGCAAAACAGATCCTGTTCCTCAGATCCACAAACAAACCACTTGGATTACTCACAGTGCTCCGGCTTCTTGAAGCTGGATTTTTTCATGCTAATCAGATTTGGACTCAGGCTGTGACAGGAAGTACTCCCCAGTGTATACGCTGGTAAATATTCAGGCTCACAAGGATGTCTTTGTTTGGGCAGAGATATTCTCTTTTAGGTTTTGTCTTTATTCTGACATGACAAGGTAAATTCAAAATGATGGGCTGATGCATCAATGTGGTAACTATATGGGCGTGACACATCAACGAGCAGGACCTCACACTCAGCCTATATAACCTATATAACAATCGAGCCTTGCCTCAACCTAATTATGAGGAAAATGGTTTTATATAACTCAGCTCACTAGAGTTGTAATAAACCCCCGCGGGGCCTTCCATGTTAGATATGTATGCATAAATATGAATTAAACTGTTCACCAAAGGGCATATAATAACTGAATATACAGAGTATCTGTTGTTGCAATAGTTTGGATTTTGTTTCAGTACAGAAAAGTTCAGGATAATATTTGTTAACTTAAGTGTACACACAGTGTGTTTGAAAAAAATACATGTTAGAGCCTATAATTTAACTGAAATGTAAACCATCACCTCAGTGTTCACATTTTTTCCTGTATAAACAATATTGTTTGCCTAAGAATTCAATTAAACACTGCTGATTCTGCTGAACATGTTCATTATATAATTTTGAAGGGGTATAAACAAAGTTTAATATATGAAACATGAGAAACAAACCTTATCTATTTGATATGCAGTATCAATAAAGTAATTGCAGGAAGGGAAAAGCAAAAAGTTAAATTATGTTTGGAGAAAATACCCCAAAGATCAAAGCATACAAAACTAATGAACAAGTAAAAACAGTGCAGCCATCCTTCCATTAGTGTGTGTTTAGGAGAGAGAATAAAGGTAGCAAACTCCAAAACAAATTACACTCTCCCTGTTTTGGCAGTTCACTCCTTCCAGCAGCAACAAGACTCTATAATGAGCACTTGGAGACAGGGTCTGCATTTTACCGCCGGTGACAGAAACACTCAGCACAGTTACTGCAGCATTTTAGCATGAGCTAGTCCTGCTAGGCACCTTGGGGTCTGGTCTCTGTGTGATGCAGTGTCTTTTTTTGTTTGTTTTCACATGTTCTTAAGCATACATGCTGTCTCCAAACAGAATTACCCTCTCAGGTATAATAAATCTCAACTTGATGTGAGTTGGCTTGACAAGTTTAAAGTACCCAGTCTTGAGGCTGATCAGCGCATCCTGGACGCCGTTTTGATGGTATTTGGTCATGTACTGATGCATATCTGGATAGTTCTTCCTAATGTTGCGCTCGGTGCTGCCGTTAGGAACTGTCCCAAAGCGAAATGGAGGGGAATAGGAGTATGGACTCTGAAACTGCAGGGAGAGAAATAAGGAAAGAAAAGAGAGATGCATTATTTAAAGAAGAAAGTGACTGGAGGAGACAAGAGCACAAAAAGAAAGAATAAAAACAAAGAGGCTCAAAGGCAAAGAGAAGGAAGGAGAGACAGGGAGAAGAAAAGAGTCAAAAGAGGGGGAGCCAGGGAGAGGGTGTAAAAGTGCGAACATGAATGAGAGACACACACAGGGAGGGGACATGAGGAAGAGTGGCGAGTGACAAGAAGAGACAGAGGAGAAAGGAGCAGGCAGAGACAGTGGACTGGACTCATCAGTCATCATCATTGTGTGTCCAGTCTAGCGTAAGACTGGCTGGGGTTCTGCTGACACTGCCAGCCCCTGCAAACTACACACACACACACACATCTTTGATCTGTGCAGCCTGCGTTTGTGTGAGTGTGTGTGTGTGTGTGTGTGTGTGCCTGTAGGTCTGCTGTGCTGGCAGTGTTAGTGTGGTGACAGCTACGGCCAAAGGGTTTGAGCTGTTGAAGCCCAAGGGCGGTCCCTGGAGAGTTCTGTCTGGCCGCAGGGCTGGCATCCATTACAAGAGCAACCCTGACTGAATGTGCTTAGTTTCTTGTGTGTGTGTGTGTGTCCATGTGTGTGTGTGTGTCCATGTGTGTGTAATCCCACCTTCTTGTCAGACAGTCCAGTCACTTGGTCCACAAACTCTTCCTGAATCATGAAGGCAGCCAGGTTGGCAGTGTAGGAGGCCAGGAAGATGACGGCAAAGAAGGCCCACACTGACACGATGAACTTACTGGTGGTACCCTTCGGGTTCTGCACAGGCACAGAGTTGTTGAACACAAGACCCCACAGCAGCCATATGGCTTTACCGATGGTGAATGATGGACCGTGTGGTTCTGTAAGAGAGAGGGCAGAAGAAGAAATAAAAACAGAGAAAGAAGATAAGATGCCAGATAAAGCACAATTAAACTAATTGGGGAATAAACAGCAAATCGTGAAATAATGTGCTGCAACGGGCATTATACTGTAATATACAGTTTATCACAGGGGTTCTTTTCAAATCATTATACATATTTGTTCTAACAAAAACAAAAATCTAATTGACAACATTTTGTTTCAGGGCATCGTGTTTCCTTAATTTGATGTATTTGTTATTAAGCTGCTGCAGTAATATGCAGCTGGGGGGAGAGAAAGGCTGTTAACAGTGGGGTGACAATGTGAAAGTGTGACAGAATAATTGGACATAAATCTTATTTATACCTACAACTCACGAACTGCATGATCAATAGGTGAAGGCAGAACTTCTGTTGCCTAAATAGATCAAAATTTTCTAAAGTCATACACAGACAAACGTACCGGTGGTACCCTTTGGGTTCTGCACAGGCACAGAAACGAAATAAATACAAAACTGAGAGATGCACAGTGGATGTGCTGTTGTTCAATTAGAGAAATAAAAAACAAAAGGAAACTAACAAAGAAGACACATTTGTCAACATGGAGCAGCACTACAGACTGACATGAACCTGGATTCAACAATGTTTTGACTTAGTCAGAAGTGATTGCAGCTGCACATTTCACTACTGAAGAAATAGTTTGACCTCTCATGAAAATTAGATTAAAACCATGAAATCACTATATAAATATTAGGCAATCTGTAGCTGGTTAGCTGAAAATAGTGGAAACAGCTAGCTAGACTGGCTTTTTATCTGGCAACAAGACTCTTATGTTTGCATGGCTTGAACAAACTAAACAAAAAGTGAGCTTTGGATTTGATGGTAGGCAAACTTCCCCAGTTTCAAGCTAAACTAATCGTCAGACGAAATAAAACCAAGTACCGTTATAATTACTTTTCTTCTGAAAGGTGAAATTGTTTGTAAAATAAATTGTTTCACATTTTTGCCACTTGTTCATTAAGTGAGTAAGAAAAAGAGCAAACTAAACACATTATTTTGATTTATTGAACTGTGTTTAGAAGTGCTGAAAGAAAAATCTAAGGAAACCACATTCACTTTCTACACCTGCTTTGACCTCTGGCTCATTTAAATATAAAATTACTGTAAGATGTAATTTTCTGTGAACACAACATTAATCTCATAATGTTTTGGATTACAATGTTAGCGGCTAGCTTTAGGAGAGAGAATTATTAATGCTCTGTAACACAACTGTCTGAAGTCAGAGTAATAATAGGTCACTTCTTGTGCTTTAGGGGAAGCTTAGATCCATGTTTCTTGCTCTGAGGAAAAACGATTGGTGTGATAGTCGTGATGGTGTGTGTGTAAGCCTACCTTTGCCTTGGGCCAAGTTGCGGTTGAAGCCCAGCGGACTGACAAACTCAAAGAGGAAGACGGCGATGGCTGTGACAATGAGCAGCATCACAAACATCATCACCCAAACTGATGCACTGAAGGGCTCTGAGAGGAAGGAGAGAGAGGGAGAGGTAAAGAGAAGTCAAGCACAGGAGACAGACACAGCGTGGAGGAGCAGGATATGCATGAAAAGTGAGGGATGGAAAGGGAAAGGGGAGATTAGGTGAAATAAAGAAGAAGAAAGGACAACAGGGACAAGGGGGAGATAAAGTGAGGAAAATATGATAGAGAAGACACAGAGAGGGGAGAAAGGGAGACAGACAGAATGACGAGGAGGGAGAGGAGAGGTGGAGAGAGGGAGTTAGTCACAGAGAGTTTGATGGAGCACATTTCCATATTTCTCATTATTCCCTTGGATCAGAGCTGTGAGAGGGAGAGGCCTGAGGTGGGGGGATGGTTGGGGAAAAAGGGAGATAGAAGGAAAGAGAGAGAAGGAGACAGAGCGGGAGAGCGAGAGGAATCAAACTCTGAGGGATCTGATGTGCCCGGCTCTGGGCATGTGCATGTGATCCGTTTGTGTGTGATCTGTGCATATGAGTGTGAGTCTGCATGTGTTTGGTGTGTAGCAGGGCAGGAGTTCAGAGAGCGGGATGGGTGCCAGGGATGCTGAACCCAGACAAATTGTGCATGTGTGTGTGTCTCACTGTATGTGTAAGTATGTGACTGCCAGGGTTAGCCAACCCTGAGAGATTGTGCGCTGAGGTGCCTCTAATATGAGTGCGAGAGATACTGAACCATCACTGATACCCTGGCCCAGGCTCAACACACACACTAACACACACTATACAATAAGCTTTTACATAAACACACACACACACACTCAAACCATTCACCCCTTAACACACTTACGGCCAAAGCATATTCGTTTTCCACACATCCTTGATTCAATACACAAATGTCCTGATACATTTATGTAGTCTTTCACACACTTTTTCTTGTACTGACACATGGCTTGATAAACAGAGACCAACGCACGCATGGTCCAATATATTCTCTCACTCTCCGCTTCGCTCCAATGACAATACAAGACATTAGGCAAGCACAGAAGTGTGCTTCAGATTCTAGTCATCTAAAAAAGTGGAGGAAACTAGGAGGAGGAGAGGAAGGAGACAAGAGGAGAGGAGAGGAGAGGAGAGGAGAGGAGAGGAGAGGAGAGGAGAGGAGAGGAGAGGAGAAGAGGCGAGTATCTAGGATGCTTTGTCTGAGCTGACTTAAAAAAAAAAAAAAAAAAAAAAAAACAGCTGGCACGCTCCACTTCCTCTGCTCTGGTAGAAATATTAATGTGCTTAGGGTGTTGAGGCCCAGATAAAGTCAGAGTACAAGTAGAATTTGGCCAGCATGTACTGTTTGAATAAAATATTCCATTTTATGTGCAGGATTTTACCAACGTGTAAGCACCTCCCTTTTTGCTGCCCCCAGTGGTCACTGGGGGACAGACGAAGAAGAGGATGAAGAAAAGAAAAGAAGGAAATTTATGGTTGAGGAAGAAGGATAGATTTACCGAGGAAGGCAGAAGGAGAGACAGTCCCATTGCTACGAGACACCATCACACTGATACCAGTCTCCACAAAGGGCACGGAGAAGTCAATGACCTCTGACCTCTCCTCATTTATGGTCAATGAACCGACCGCCATCGCTGCCTTCTTGTATACCACCTGGGAAACGGGGAGAACAATAATCACATTGAATGCATGACTCACAACCTGCACCGACAAAAATAAATATAGTGCGCTCTGTAAATATTTGGACAACATCATACAATTTGTCTTTCATATGTTCCTTCTTTTTATTTTGGATGTGAAATATCACAGTGACTGAGGGCATAAGCGCAGAATGTCAGCTATAGTTGGAGGGCATTTTCAACCATGTTAGATGAAAAGTAAAAATACAGCTGTCTTTTTCATAGTGCCACCATTTCTGGGTGTCTGAATGTATTCTGACAGATGGAGATTTTGCTCAAAAGCTGTCACTTTTAGTAGGCAGTAAAATGTTAAGTTTGTTCAGATATAATTGTCTAAAGGTTTCTAGCAGTCTGCTCCCATAAACATTACTACAATCTATGGATCCAATTGTCAGGTTCAGTTTTCAGAAATTTCAAACTTCAGTTATAACCTTTAAGGAATTAACTGTGACTGCACTTAGTTTTAAGTAAATCTGTGAGTGAGTAAATAATGTCCAGAAAGATAAACGATAACCATTAAATAAGCCTCGAGGTGTCCGGCTCCTGTTGGAGAGTCTTAATCTGTACTTACAAGCGCAAATACGAAACACTATCTATACTACTATATAAAAGTGTGACTTAATGATTACAAATGAGCTTTTATTGGTGTCTCACGAGTTACTTGGGGTTTGGTGGTGAGACCACAGTTTACAGTTTTATCAAAAATGGCATCTCTGAAATTTAAGTCTGGCAATGTTCTGCATTTTTCTTACTGTCAACAAATCCCATGAAAAGACTAAAACCAACATTGAACTGATTTAACTATAAAGTATTCAGTAGAGCACCAAATGACAACTTTCATAAAACAGTTGTCAACAGAAGCATTATTTACTCCTTTTGACAGAATGTTTGTGTAAAGCTGCAGTGTTCATGAAAACTGTATAAGAGGATCAATGCCACTCTCCCATCTATTCATTAAATATGAAGCTAGAGCCAGTTTGCTTAGCTTAGCATAAGGCCCGAAGCTATAGCTAGAAGACAAGGAGTTATCATTGATCTTTAGAGGTTCTTGTGGGAGGATTTTTGTACAACTGAACAGAGTCAGGAACGGTTTTTCCCTATTTTCAGTCCCTATGCTTAAGTAAGCTTAGCAGCTGCTGGCAGCGGCTTTGCAGTTGCTGCACAGACGTGAGAGTGGTATCCATAATCTCATTTAACTCTGCAAGAGAGCGAATTATAATTGTTACAGAGTGACAGACAGGTATGTAGTACCTCTCCAACCATGCCATTCCACACATTGTTGATCTTCTTTCCGTGTTTTCCATTTGTGACCAGGTAGAGGTCATAAGTAAACTTCACATTCCTTGCTATCTTCTTCAGAATGTCAATGCAGAAACCCTTGCAGCACTGCTTGATGTAGGCGCCTCCTGTGGTGCTGTTACTGCAACACACAAACACACAATTAGGTCATATTTTTATATATCAGAGGACAGTTCAGTGTTATATGTAGCGTGTGAGTGTAACTGTACGCCTCCTGCCTGCTCACTCCACATCTGGTGGTTCCATCAAGCTGTAAAACTAAAATTATGACGGTGCAGACTAACCATAAATACTGCTGAAGGGCAGAGAGAGCCTGTACAGTGTGTGTGAATGCATGTGTGTTTCCCTTAGTGCCAGCTAACCAAACCAGATGAAAACACAGGGGTACTGAGCAGATGCTGCCGGGCTTTAAATAGAGCTGGGCTCTGCAGAACAACCAGCCCACATGATTAAAATATCAGCTGTCCTTCCCTTGTCTCTCTCTTCATTCCTCTACTCTGTCCTCTTGTGTGTGAGGAGGTACGTCTCCAAACCTCACCTACGTATACCTACACACAGTGCAGCTACACAGACAGGATGCACAGAATGAGAATGGATGTTCAAATAAACTTTTCTGACACCCATCCCAGAGGACATCAGAGGAGTGAACTAAACTGAACTGTTGGATCAAATGATTCTCATAATCTATTAACCCTACCAGCATTTTCAAAAGCATTTCTATAAAAAAATAATTCAGTTTCCATGTCAGCCATCTGCAAAGTAGCATACATAGATTGGAACAGTAACTCGGTGACCTTTTCACTTGCCATTTTAGCTGACTCTCAACTCAAGAGAAAGTTCATAAAGAACTAAAGGATTTGTAGGACACACAGAGCAATTGTCAAAGAACTGAAACATGAAAGTATTAAAAGATCTTGTAACAGCAGTAAAATATGACGTGTGTGTATGTGAGAGAGCAAAAGAGAGCATAGTATGTAGATTGTATAGATGTGAGTCTTTATAGTATGCACAGTATATGCCCCAGGTGTTGCATTGCAAAAGTAGTGTATACATTAGCTCTTCCCAGCTGAGGCAACTCAGTGTCCTTATGTCACTATATAACAACAAACAAACACACATACACACACACACAAAGACACACACACACACACATACAGCAAGACTTGTATAAAGTGGAATGTAGTAATGTACGCTTGTGTTGGACATTGTGCATGTTTGTATGCATGGATGCATGGATGCCTGGACGCAGACAGAAGATGGAACATAAATGAAGGCCTAAAGGAGCAGCTCACAGTTGATCACTCAGATCTCTACAGGGACTGCTTCAGAGAAATGCAGAGAAATCTTGGGTCAGGTCACAAGTTAAACTTCCAACACTCAGTGACTCAGTCGCCTCTGCGCCTAAAGTGTTTAATCGCCATGACTCTACATGGATCAGAAAATCAGTCAGTGTTGCATCCATTTTTTGGGGGGCTTTGAGTGAAGATGATGTATTCTGGTTATTCAGAAGTAATATGTAAATAAATCTTCAAACACGGTAATTACAGCTGAGTTTTCTTGCACCTTCCTTGTGGCTACCAGTGACAGTTGTCTAGTCCCGTCTTGTCTTAATCCAGATGACAAACATCTACAATTCAAACAGTTTTCAATTGTCTGGTAGAAATTTTGACATTGAGTGAATTTGTGATGATAATGCTGTCACTCATAATGAGGATACTGTAGAAAAGATTTTCATTGTGGAGTTAGACTGTTGTGGCTAGTGATCAACTAGAAGCATAATACAGATGCAGAACTGAGCCAGTGGCAAATAAACCTGCAGCAATTATGATTAATGTTTACGTCGTCTGAAGTGGCAGCGCACAGATGAGCCCAGATATGAGCTAAATTGTAAAAATTAGTTGAGAAGAAGAAATGGCTGGCTTGTCCTGTCATGCCGAGGCTCGTACTGTGAGGTGTCCATATACAGCAGATAATTGGAGCAAAACCTAAGATGTCAAAGAATCCAAGTTTCTTTGAGAATATTTTTCGTTCTTTCCTTGACTACTCAAGAAATACTTCTACATTGTTTACAGACTCGAGAAAGCCTGCAACATGTTTCTGCCACTGCAATAATGCAAAGACAAAAACTTTTATTTGACACGATGTTGAAAGAAGGCTCTAAAGCTTTCAGCAGGCTTAATTTGTAAAAGCAAACACTGAAACAATCTGAAATCTTCATAGTATTTACATGACAGGAAATGTCTAGTCAATATTTAGAAATGCTTAAAAACTAATTCTACATATGATATTAATTTCATTGTGCTGTGAATTAGAATCTGAAATATCATTTGTAACAGGATGATTTAAGACAAATGTAATTCTGCTTCTAGGTAAAGTGATATGTGGTAGGCCATTTTCTGTAAGGTTAAGTGAAAAACCTGTATATATACATAGAGAAAATAAAAACAACATTTGACGAAGTAGCACTTCAAAGTAAATGTGATTTTGTGAAACATTTCCATTCCATTAAGCTGATACTGCTATCGCGGCTGACTTAGTGCACTGATAACAGATAACAAAATATTCCTGGGATCCAAACGTGATCATGTCAGATAAACGCATGCTAAAAATAAAAAGAGAAAAATACAAGTAAACAGGTATGAGGGATGTTTTTTAAACAGCAAGTGAAGAATGAGCGAAGGGATAAAGGGAGATTCAGGGAAATGTTTTTTTTTGTTTTAGAACAGAAAATATGTTGTAATCCTGCAGTGTGTTTTTTAAAATGGGGGGACGTTTCACTATTGGGGAGCAGTAGGATGATGAGTCAAGGCCAGGTGAAATGATGACGTAGCTGCCACAGGGAGAGGAAAGCTAAGTGACCGGTTGTAGGAGAGCACATGCTGGCGAATACAGATAGACCATAGCCTGCAGATATGGGCGTGCGACTCCCTGAGGAGCCCTGAATGCCAGGACCAGAATTTAGAATTTGATGTGAACAGCCACCGACAGCCAGCAGGGAGGGAGGAGGGTAGGGAGGTGTGGGGTAGAGAGGTAGGGAGCATGGGGGAGACAACCAAGAAGAACTTGGGGAGGTTGAAGACAGGGCAGGCTGCAGTGTTCTGGATGGTTTGTATCTGTGAACAGAATACTTGACGAGCCCGGCTTGATGGGAGTTGCAGTAGTCCAGCCAGATGGGCGATGACAAAAGGTTGGGCAGCGTCCCATATGAAACATCTTTTCATTTTTAGTCTCCTGGTACAGGTTCGACTGGGGTTTATTTATTTATTTACAGTCTGCCGTTTAATATGCATGGCACATTCATAACTAGAACTTCAAATGTGCCAGAATGAGGCTCATTATTCCTGGTAGGGAAGCTGAAAAAAGCCACAAAGGTTTTAATCCCATATACAGTGTCTAAAGCCCATAAACAGCCAATTTATCACAACTTGCTTGAAAAATGTTCTATCTTGAAAATATTTGAGTGATTGTTAAATTCCCATATTTTGGGTAGTGGTCAGACTTGACAACTGGCTTTTTAACTTAGTCTTTAAGATTACATCTCACAGCCTCTTAATGCCCCCTTACTTAGGTCACTTTGTGAATGTAGGAACACTAGAGAAAGAAATATTACAGCTTGCAGGGCACTTATGAGCTGTTCACAGTTAGAGAAAATATGTACACTAGAAGAAAATAATTAACAATATTACAGTAATTGTAATATTTACGTAAAACAAGCAACACATTCAGTACATCTATACAGTAACACATGCATCTCACTGAATTAATAGAACAATGAATTAAAATCCACAATAGGCAACAAACGCAATTACATTTAGTAACAGAAACAGAAATTAAGAACACCAATGGATATGCTTTACCAAGCTGACAGCAACACAGAGCAGCTAATTATTACTCCTGACAGAACAGATTAGCTGTGAACCAAATGAGAACTATTTGCTGGTATGTGTTAAAATATTTGACAGAAGTTGGAATGGAGTTTTTTCTGGTGCAAAGCATTTATGAATAAAAATAAATAGTAGGTAATGTGTGGAGAAACCAGTGACGTACCTCTTATCTGCCTGAGTAAAGCTTAAAGCTTGAAAAACACTGAATATTTCTTTAATACAAATACAGTCTTTTCCTCAGATGCAAGCAAATGGGCCACAACAGACTTTTTGTCCTGGTTAATAACATCATAATGCATCAAAATTCAAGTTTAGCACTAACTGATGTTTCAGTACTGTCACTGTGTGCATGAATTACATTGTGAGCCACATACATTTGGATTGGAGTCTGGAGGACAAACAGATGAGTCATTATTATATAAAGTAATAATGAGTGGGCCCAGTACAGATCCTTGTAGAACAAAAGTGGACAAGCAAAGGGCAGCTGATTGACAATTATGTTCTCAGACAGATTGAGATCATCTTGAGAGGTGTGATTCTATTTATTTAAGAAATATTGAAACAAGTAAAAATAAACCGATTACAGAGAAACTAACACAGTGCCAAATGCCTTCCAGGGACCAAGAAACAATATCTTTATCTGACTGAAATGTAATTTATTCTATAACCAAACAAGTGGCTGTCTCACCTCCAGTAACAACTCCAGTTCAGGCTTTGTGGTACCTTCAAACAAGTGTGGCTTTTCAAATTTCATGTGAGTGGGTAGATAACTAAATGTGGGTGTATTTGTTCACCAACACACTGAGCGCTGTATGTGGGTACTTACTCTTTGACATGTTTGCGGCAAGGCACAGAGTTTCTCATGCAGGTGCCGGTGAGGATGTCAACGTTGTCAACGACGACAAAAGGTTTCTCTTCCAGGGTGACGATGGAGAGATGGTTTTCATCTGCATCCTCATCCCCGTAGGAATTATACCTTGGCCACACGGGGAACATCAATGACAATGTCCCGTTTTCCCATCGGCCCATCTGTGTGTGCAAAATTACACACAAAATCAGGAACAGCCATCTTCATTAAAGTGTTTTGACTTTTAATTTCCTTGCTCCTTTACAAAAAACACTGTGCTCATTTGTTACCTTCTCCCACTTCCTTTCACTGTTCAGGACGATGACAACCAATTTAGGGTTGGCCTGGTAACCATCTGGAGTAAAGGATAAATCTCGCCCTTCGTTCCACACATGCATCATATGCCTGAAGAACATAGGGAAAAAGAGATTATGGAGCTCTTATTTGCTTTTGTTTTGCATCTGTAAGTGTTTATATGTGCACAAGAGCAGATAGATTTAAAATAACAAGATAAGCACTCTGTAATCACTGCAAGAGTATCCTCTTCAAATCAATGCTGTCTTCACCCACTGTGCGAGTGTGTGCGTGTAGGAGGGGGAAGAGTCAAAGGCCACATATCTCTCCCATCAACATTCTGCATTGATTTCTCCACAGATATACGCCTGAAAGACAAGTCACTGGTGCAACAAGGCTGCCCTCACTCTCTTACTCACTACAGTCATCCTGCATAAGCAAACAGATCCTTTGCTGAAACATTTACACTTGCTAAAGTGAAGCAGTAGAGAGGAGTAAATGAAGCAGCATCACACACAGTGATATGGGATTAAGAACACACTCACTCCAGTAAAACAGTTTTCAGAGGGCGATGGTTGTTCTGAGCGTTAAGACTGGGATGATAGTAAGAATTCCCACTGGAGGAAAAGATAACTGTCTAAGGAAGTTTACTAAAAAGTCACAAGAGGGACAGCAGCTGCCCAGAACAGACTTGTTCTTCGATGCCTTGTGTTCCGTTTTATTAGAAATGGTTTGATTTATTTTGACACTGTGTCAAACACGGTTGGTTGGCTGATTGATGCTATGCGACTGAAATATCATCTGACTAAACAGAATATTTCAAAAGTGAGCTTTACAGCCATTTACCATTTTTTTGTGAATAGGCTACATGATTTCAATTTCACACATATGCACAATTACTGTCTTTACTCAGGAGCTTTACAGTTATTTATCTAAACACATTTAAATAATTATTTAAGTCATCATATATTAGTGTAAAACATAAGGTTATAAAAACAAACTAAAGCAACACAACATTGCTTGCTCGAATGGGACTGTTTGGTTTTCTATGTCATTTTTTGTATAATTATACTCTGAAAGGTCTTAACTCCTGGAGCTCTACAAATAAAACTGAATTGAATTGAACATGAGCAGGACACGGCACAAGGCCAGAAAAATTCATGTAAACTTAAATATTGCGACAGGAAGTCAAGATGCGTAAAGAAAAATGCTAGATTACTATTTACCATGTACCCTGCAGGTGAAAACTATGATAATTAAACTCCAGTTCAAACAGGTGGGACTTTATGGTGTCACATCTGCAGGAGGGGTATTAAACTAGACACACATAAATATTGCTGTCAGACAGCGGATTAGAGAGAGGTACATTAATCATTTGTTTTTACTAAAACTTGGAAACAGGCCTGTGCTCTTTCAAAGCAGGCTCCTCTCACACTGAATAAAGAGTAAATAAAAGGTCCCTGTCTCCCTCGCATGCAGGCACTGCAAAAATACCAAACAGCTCTGCCTCTCTCAGCAAACACAAATAATTAAATATAAACCCTCTTCAGAGCTATTTTATTGATCCATCCAATGGATCCATCATTACAAACTAAACTCTTAGCTATTAGTTATATGTCGAGTCAAATATATGTTTTTGGGTTTGAAAAATCTTCACAGTGCAGCAGGTGATGCCCTTGTCAGAGTGCATTGCCACAGATGAATACATATAGTGGAAACACTATTGCGGTCTATTCTGGGAAACTGCTGCCTCCTCCTATTTCAGGTTTGTTACCATTTTTGGAAAAAGATTTTGATCTAAACTGAAGCCATGGCAGATTCCACTTCATATATTCATATTCATATGCATGTATATATATTCATGTCATCTTGTGATACCATCTGATGTTTTTTTAGACTAAATGTGCAACTACATTAAAATGGGTTCAATGACTTCTTAATTGTATGCAAAATTATTTGCATTAACTAGAAATTCAAAGAGGATTTAAGTAGAAGCATCAGCTGCATCACAGAAATATACGACAGTGTTTAAAAAACGGACTCTTTATGCTGCTATTGTGTAGGGGACATTTTTTCTATTACTGAAGCACTCGAGTAGCCATTGTGTGAGCACTTTCTGAAAAAGTATGAATAAAAAGGAAGGGAAGCACTTTCCAAATTCTGTACTATGGCAGGGAGCATTTCTCCACAAAAAGCGACAGCTTAGGGGTTTGCATGGTACAGTGGTTCAATCAAAGAGAATAACCTTTTGAAATTTACTACAAGGACAAACCTCAATAAAAACCTGTATCATTGTCGAGTCCAAATACACTGAACTAGAGTCTAAGACATTAATTCCTGTCAGGCAAGAATGACAGTGAATCCACTGGGGTTGATAGTCTCTTTTAAGTAGCAGATTATGTTGTTCAATTCCTCTACACCTCACGTTGTTTATATGCACACTGCGGCAAGATTGTATCTAGACTAATGTATGCAGAATTCTGATCACAGCCTCAGCACTTCCAAATCAAAGTAGGGAAATCCAACCTGCCAGTTTATTATCACAAAAACTGACTGCAGTTGTTTGGAGGAATATGCAAATTCTATCTAATAAGTTAGTGAGACAAATGAGGTACCTCAAAAAAAAAAGATTGTTCTGAAAAGGTTTGTGCTCCTACTGAAGTCAGAGTTATATTGGATCAACCCGTCAACAGTGGTGGTATTGCATCTGCTTTGATATATACTGTAATAGGCTAATACGAGAGAAAAATGGGATAATAAAGCCATAATGGTGAAAATCACAATGTGACTCTCATTCTAATGAGGCAACTCATAAGTCATCGTGTGCCGAGCCCAGCAACCTGACCTTCACATTTTTTGTCTGCTTTATATAGATTTCTGAATTAATAATCATTTTAGCCAGTGTATGCTCTATATTGAAAATGTACTCACAACATCACCACATAAGACCTGGCAGGCGGCAGTTCCACTAACACATTCTCTATCTGTGCTTTCACATTTGTGGATGTTCAGTATTAATGTGCTTGCATGTGTGTGCCCATTTGTCCTCTCTTCTCATTTAATGGATTTGACAATTTTCCCATCACAGTGACTTCAGAGAAGAGTACATGCATGCATCTTAGCATGCGCATAAACGTGTGCGCACACATGCACTGACCAACATATACGTGCCACCCTCACAGCCGCATAACAAGAACAAAGAGATAGAACAAAGCCAGTAAAAGCTGATTCAATCCTGGCTTAATGACACAGATTGGTCGTGAGAAGAAGGTGCACACACACAGAAATACGAAAGGAATATATACACATCAGACAAATACTGGATACAAGGATCAGGTTAAAACAGAAGCAACAACATGGAGGTCTACCTAAAGTTCAACTCTTTGTCTTTTGACTAAGTCAGCAGATGAAGCTCATAGTACACAAGTAGCAGTCATGTACACAAGAGCTAATAGTGTTAAATGTCATCAGGCATCACGGCGTTAAACAGTGCTGTCATCTCTGCTTCGTTTCTCTCCTCTACCCCTCTCATTAGTACATTAAAAAGAGTTATGTAAGCCTGCTCAACGCTGAGCTACAAAGAGTTATGCAAGTCCCTAGACCTCGATCTCCTCACTCTCACACATGTACACACATACACACCTGCGCAGGGCACTAGGTGGGAGCTTCCCTGGGCTCCTGTCTGATGGTGTGCTGTAGCAGCTGCTTTGAGCCTCTGGCAGCTCCCCCTTCTCCCGCAGCATGGAGGTGGCTGCAGAGGAAATGATGCCCACCCCATCTCGCACCCGCGTATCCAGCGGGTACTCCCAGTCGTCATAGGACACGGAGATCATTCCCAAGGGAAACATCTGAGAGAAGAAGTGAAGTGGCACATATGGTGTGTAAGATTAATCTGACATTTCGCTTCCTATCTCTTAGAGATGTCAAGAGGATGATTTATTGGTGACTTCCTGAAATAATTCATAGCTGGATATTAAATAAGAATATTGAGACTGTATGTCCACAAACTGAATAGTTAATTTAGGCTTTGGCTACACCTTGCAACTGTCAAAATAAAACAATTCTATAATATAACAAAATAAATAACTCACTAAGGTTTTCTCTCTTAATTAGTTTTAGTAAATCTTCAAAATACGCTGGCACCGTAATCCTTCAATCTACCCAGCAATACTTAGTTTTTACATTTTAATTTGGAACTATGAAATCTTCGTCTAAGAAATCTGAGGGATTAAAAACAACACAAATGAATGATGGAAGAGAGGAGGAGGAGAATAGAGATTTGACAGGCTTCTGAGAAAAGGTAAGCAACATTTGATATGTCTCCATTTTTAATGTGAGTGGAACATTGGAGCTGATTACACTTTGAATTATTTATACACACATTTTTATGCCATTTGGATAATAGTTACATAGCTGTCCTACATTTTGAGACTGAATGTGTATGTAATGCTGTCAAACATCCATTTTAGGGGCTGAGCAAATGTTGTTGGGTACAGAGGGAATGTAAACAAAGCAGCGTGAGAAGTGATTGTTGTAGGATTCATCAAACTAAAAAGATAATGTTAACCAGTCACTGTGATTTGTTTCTGTGCTGTCGTAGGCTTTTAGAGCAGCTTGTCATTTTGAGAAATATTTGTTTCAGTAAAAGTTGGATGAGAAGATCGATACCATTAGTACATCTACCGGTTAAATATGGAGCTACATCCAGGAGCTGGTTTGCATAGTTCAGTACAATAACTGGAAACTGGGGGACACAGTCCGTCTTTTCAAGGTTTATAATGCACAGTTTGAAATTGTCTGCGACATGTAAATGAAATGTAAATTCATAAATTGTATATTTATTATGTTATAATTAAAGCTACAATACGTAACATAAGTCAACATTAGTATGAGAATTGAAATTAATCCACTCTGCTCCACCGAGTCCTCTTTTTCCCTGCTTCTGCTACCACCTGCTACTCTCCACCACTCTACACGTCCCTTCAGGTGTTAGTCATTATCAAATTACAATAACCTCACTAATTCAAGCAGAAATTATAGATTTTTTTTATTTAATTACTTGTAATTATTGAAATTATTGATTGGCTAGAATGGCGTGTCTGATTTAATTAGAAGTGATTATCTGAGAGTCTACATGATTTGACAGCACCTCGTCACAACAACTGATTTGTGGCATATTTCTACTGTTTAAAAACAGTAATATGAAAAAAAAAGAAAAAAAAAAGTGTATTGAACCATTTCTTACTGTTTCAATATTTCTCTTTCTTGAAAACGTCTTGCTTGTAGGTGCATTTTGTTTTATTTCGACAGTGCAAGGCTACATGGTACGCTACGTGCTGACTGTGGCTCCATATTTAGTAGACAGATATGAGATTTTTCTCTGAATGTCAAACTCTTGATTTACTGTTATTAGCTGCAGGAAATATAAGAGAGGAGAGACACAGGAGAGGTAGCAGATGACCTGCAACAGCCGGGAATCAGAAACTCTGCTTGTCAACCACTCAGAAGTGGCCACCTGTTACTACATATGGGGCCTCACTACCTCAGGGGTAAAGTCTGGGTTGCCAGTGGTGAGACTGGACACGATCCAGATGTAACCCGCTCCTATCAGGCCCAAGGACCGAGCTTCTTCTAGTATATACCTGTCGAGATATGGAGTTATTGAGTTAATAAAGAGCCACGGTTTAAATTTGGCAGTGTATGACAGAGAGACAGAAACAGCAAAATAAAATGAAACACACAAACACTCACAAAGCCTCATCTTTGGAGCAGTACAGCAATATAACAGGACTCTGGATCCTCTTGAGGGCAATGTGTGATTTAGAGTTTGGGTCACCATCTACAGCATCTAGAGTCACCACACTCTGCAGGTCCCAGCGCACAAAGCTGCAACAATACACCATTAAATACCACACAGTACTTGTCAGTGGCCATAAATTAAGGTTAGGAGTATAAACAGTATGTGTGTGCACATGTGGGCATGTGTTTTCATTACCTGTGATCCACAGTTATCCTCAACGTGCTGATGAAGTCCTGGTATCCAGGGAACTTTGAAGTGACAATAGAAAAGACATGCCAGTCGTACTCCTCCATTATGGCAAGCATGAGGAGGGCCTCCTGCTGCAGAGCGGCGCCAAACTGGAAGAACGTAGACTTCTCATCCTGCAATGACACACAGGGCAGTAGCAGAGATAGTCAGCAGATTTATCTGAAGTGCTGAATTAATTGCAGAAAAGGAGAAAGAAATCAGACAAAAAAAAGAATTACAAGAAGCATTTTCAATTTTGCAATCAGTGAGTCAGACGGGTAGAGGGAAGGAGATAAGAGAGAGAGTAAACGTTAGAGACACGACAAGGAGAAAGAGGAAAAGAGGAAGAGGGACAGATACTGAGAGGGGGACATTCAGTCAACAAGTGAGACTACACTGCAAGAGAGTGTCTAATGGCAACAGCGGGGGCCCTAATGGTCGGAGATAACAGCCTCATAACTCACAGGTTTGATTCACTTCAACCCTCTGTAGCCAATATAACAACAGCTGTGTATTGTCTCGAGAGCTAATTGAGCGAAATAGTGATGCTCTTCCTGCATTGAGAGGTGCTGTATTATTGTACTGGCTCAATGGTTAAAATGTAATACAGGAGAAACATCAATGTTGGACATTAAAGAAAAAAAAATCATTTTATAGTCGTATTATAATGGACATGCTCTACAAACTGTGGCCCCAAAATTTTACAGCAATAATTGACAATGCCATATACAGGTAAAGGATTCAGTCTCAGCATCACAAGTAAACTAGAGGTCAGTGCAAGAAAGAGACAGCAGTAAGCATTACCAAACCGGCAGCAGCTATTAAACAGCATGAAACCCAAAGTAAGTGTGAAATATATTGCTAATGATCGCAGGATGTATGTTTGCCTAAAGAGTAAGCCGAGTCTCCCCTTCGGGACACAACAAATAGACAGAAACACAGCCCATCCACCACAGAGGAGAATAGAGAGAGGGAGGAGGAGTAGACAGGGCGAATAGGAAAAAGACTGAGTGGGGGAATGAGAAAGGAGAAAAATGTTGCAGTCTTGAGAGATAGATTGAGATACCTGCTGCAGAAAGCGGTGGAAAAACAGAGACGCAAACACCAAACCCCCTCACAAGATCCCTCTCTCTCTCTCGCTCTTCTGTGCACACACACACACAGACGCACACATACATTCTCTAACATCGCTTTCTCAGAAGGCATCAAAGAACGTGACACATTATACATCAAAGCCCTCATAAACACACATGGAGAATCAGCTGTCAGCTACTGTCTCTCTGCCCTCAACACCCCCAACTTCACGCTTATGTGTATGTAAATACAGTTTACATTGGCTTTATGAAGTGTTCGGACGTTTTCACTTTTTGCACACTGTGTTGTATTGTATATTTAATTAAAATTTAAAGTTAATTGTTTTTTTTTATTCCTAAATGTGCTTGTAATGACAAAAATTTATTAAACACAAAAATGTCTCATTTACAGAAGTATGCTGATGCTTCCCCGGTGCACTCCAAATTGCCGTCAGGTGCGTGGTGTTTGCTTTAATTATACTTGAGAGGTGTCTGGAACTTGAATTGAGTTTATCCGTCTACATGCAGATCATGGTACGCCCCATCCAATCTGAAGGAGCTTGAGAGGAAGAATGAGACAAACTGCCCAAATCCAGGTGTTCGAAGCTTGTAGAGCGCAAAAAGACTGTAATTACTGCCAAAGGGGCTTCTACAAAGCACTGATTTGAGAGTACTGACTACACTGACAAGAGAGATCCCAGTTTTGATTTTTACTAAATTTGCAAACACTGCTAAAAACATTTTAACTTTGCCATTATGGGTGAGTGAGTCTGCAAAAAAATCTACCGTATTTAAAACAGATAAAATGTGCAAAAAAAAGAAAGAGTATGAAAACTCTCTGAAACCACTGTATATGTCTAAACCTTTTATTGTGTACCTAGTCTTGTCCTCTCGTTTAACAAAAAGCTCTCAGCTCTGGTCATCACACACACAAAGAATAACCTGCAGAGATTTAACTCCCCTCCCTGCACTACTACACAAAAAAAGAAGAAAAAAAGAGAGAAAAGCAGGAAGTAGAGGATGAAATTGTACTTCAAAAAGGTCTATCTCACTGTTTCCATCAGTGTGTGTGTGCACGTCTGTGTGACTTTATACTTTACTAAGATTTAAAAAAGAAAAAACAACTCCCTCTCTGTGGCAACAGGCAGAGCCTCAGCACACAAACACAGATGGTAGCATGCACAAACACCCACTCACACCTCCACACATACAAGTATACAACTGTCCACTCACTTGCACATCAGCACTGGGAAGATCATTCTATTTACAACGTATTCAGTCAACTAAACGTGTTAATTACTTCAAAGATTATTCTAGTTGGTACAATTTAGGGTGATATTTTTGTAGCTTTATCAATCACCTCTACCGATTGTGATAATGTACTTTGGTACGGTTGGCTTGCTTGGTTAATTTGAAAGCAACTTAAATGTATGTAGGTCAGAGTTAGAGAAAGGTGTCACGTGTGACTGGGTCCCACAGATTTATGATGGCTCAGTCTGATACCCGCTTAAGGCCCAGTGGGAGAGAAACATCATTTAACATGAATACTGGGCTTCCATAGGAATGTTCACCCAAGTTTGGAACATGTTTGTGTGTATTGAGGCCTGTCACACAACAATAATTCATCATTGCACAGCTAGGGCAAATATGGTAGGTCAATTCTGAACCATTACCCATGAACTCTGATTGATTGTTACAACTCACAGTTGTAATGATTTTGACATTCAATGTTGTTTTCTCATCCAAATCAATCTTGCTAACCTTGGAGGTTTGTTTAAAACCTATATGATTATGTAATATAAAGTAATAAGCTGGAATTATTCTCCAGGCTATTTATCAAGCACAAATTATGATGATTTGCTGCTCTTTTATGCTGCTGCAGCCTTGGGTTTAGGATTGGAAGTTGGTCAAAACAAGTCATTTAAAAATGTCAGTGTGAGCTCTGGGGACTTATTGTGGTATTTTTCTAATTATTCGTTTGACATTTAATGCATTCAATAAATAATAAAGCTATATATATGAATGAATACAAATAAAAATTAGTTACAGCCCTAAAACAATATAAAAATGTCAAGATAGTCAAGACAAACTGTTGCAGGTGTAAAGTTATGCAGTAATTTAAACATGTTTTTATTAATTACACTAATCTTTCCCATCTGCATTTAAAAGCCCATTTCCTTATTTTATAATTATAAGGAATCACATGTACACACAAACATTCACAAGGCATAGACACACACATTTGTATGGAGGTGGGGCTACAAATGATGCATGTTTAAAACACGCTTTTAACATGTTTAATATTTACACCTGTCACTGTGGTATAACGTCACTTTCAGATACCTTCACAATGTAAGGAGGTGAGAGGAGTTGAGGAGAGGAGAGGAGTAACGAAGAGAGGAGAGGAGGTAATGTAGAATTTATGAATGAGGTAAAACTCTTTAAAGGGTGACCTGCATCTTCTCATCAAATCACACAAGAAGCTCACATATGAATAATGCACACACACACACACACACTACACAAATGTATTTTCACATTATAACCCAGATTTGCTGATGACATAGTGTATGAATTATACAAATATAGTGAACTTTATGTACAGTTTCACATCCACTCACAGGAATGCACACAGCATGTGTACATGCATAAGGGCCCCTCAAAATATACATGTAGCTTTACTCATGAGCCAGCACACCATGAATAATACACCACCAAAACCAAGGCAGGATCTCACTTTTTCTATCTTCCCCTCAGACACACACATAGGCACATTCGACGTCATGTCAAATTTAATTTTTGTTTACACCAATCAGATTAAGAAAATATGAAAGTGCAGAGAGAACTGTACAGATCCAGGCTAATGAGGGACGAACTGACACATTTCAAGAAATCGAGGGGAGAAGCAGTCATGTGGGCTGCAGGAGGAGGAGCTGAGTCCTACAAGTAGAGAAGGTGGATGAAGACAGAATGGAGCAAACAAAAGCTAACAATAAATGAAAGACTGGAGAGGAGTACATGGCATTAGCGGCACAAAAGAAGATTTCTAGTATGCAAAATAATGAGAAATAGATGGCAGTAAGGAGGAGGCTGATGATGAGGCCAGCAATGTGCTATATTAATATTTAATTCAGTAGGTCAGTTAGGAGACAGTAGCTACATTAAGTTGGCCTGACAAAGTATAGCCCCCAGATGCTGCTAAGTACCATCCTACTTAAGTCTGCACAAAAGTGCAAACAAAGTGGCATGGCAAAATAAGGCCTGTGTCAACAAAATGAAGCTTGCAGCGGCTTCAACGGCCACATGCAAAATGCAAAATAATTCAATAGTTGAAAAATAAAAAGGGACACAGTAGCAGCACAACTAATGCAATTTTTTAAGAATGAGATGCTGCTTATAGTTCATGGAAAAAGACAAACACATTCGCACATTATCACGGTGAACTGAACATTAAAATTCAAGAGCTGCACAGTGCTGAAAAAGTACTTTACGCCTGTCCCTGAGGTTTGAGGTACAGGTAACTGACAAACTAATGTGGTGAACAAATTACATCAGTAGATTTGTACAGCATGAGTTGGAATCAGTAAACACTATTGGGAACAAGGATACAGCCCAGTGATTAATAGACACAGTATGTCCCAAACAAATGAAAGTAGCATTAAGTAATAAAATCCTTTCATGGGGCATTTTGGGATTAGATACACAATAAGAAAGCAAAACAGCTGTCCAAGTAATTTCTCATGGATAAATGGTGAAGTGGGTTGGCACCTATTTGTCATGTTTATTCTTTATATGAGTAGAAAGTGTGATTCGCTTTTTATTAAAGAAATACCTTAACATTTTACTGTACAGGTGTAGTGCTACATCTTATTATTTTGTTATTTCATCATGTGCTTAGTTTGAATTTGAACTAAACCTGTCTGATCATGGAGCCCAACATGTTGTTTTTTATGGCAGATATTTTGACATGTTATACAATGAAAACCACAGGCGTAAATAAATAACATTAAAGACTGCCGCACTACAGTTAACTTTAAATGTGCCAGAGCCCTGTTTTTTATAGTGGCATTGCTAACTGGAACATTAAAATGCAATCGAGTCTCAGCCATTAATTACATCTGTGCCTTTCCTGTTTTGACGAGTCAAAATATTCAGCTGTGGAAAAGATCTGCCACAACACACAGTGGCAGTAAAATAACATTTGAATACCTCACCTCAGGTGTTACTAGTACTCTACTTAGCAATGTTGTACCTTCTCAGTGTAATTAAGATGAATTAACCAGCGCTGGTCGTGTGTTAGGAGGATGGAAGGTAAAACACTGAAACTGCACTAAAGAGCTACACTGGTAGACAGGACACATTTTGCGTTGCAGTCTAATTCTCAGTAAATGCTCAGCAGATGTTCTGCAAAGTGCGAACAAACACTACTCTAAATCCATCCGCTAACAAAGCATTAGCCCAGCAAAGCCACTTACAAACAAAACACCTAGGGTAGCCTTGGAGAGGAAGCTGTTGTCACTTGACCAGCGCCAGAAGTGACACAGCCAAATCATTTCCAGTGAGAGAGAGCTGGCTGTGATAAAAAAAAAAAAATGCTGGTGAGGCAGCTGAAATGGCACTTGCTGTTAAAAACTCTGCACATGCACATTTATTTATTGATATTTCTGTGTTTGAACCGTACTGCGACTTTACAAAACTGACAAATAACTGTTCTCAAACATGTAACTTCAAGCATGGTGCTTTGAAAACTTCTAAAAGCTGTGAACAAGCACAGCAAAGCTGACAACTTCTATAGCAGAGACACTCACAGAATGTACAGTGCAGGTCCCTCAATAACCAGATACCAGCGCTGAAAGCTCTTCGGCTCAGGAACACAGAGACATGTCCCAGAGCCCACATCCACAAACTGAACATAGACTTTCCTCATTCCTAGAATTGACAGGGAACTATAGCATTTAGCCTGCAAACACTGGCTCTCAATGCTAACAAAGACTACTTTAGTATTTAACAAGAGGTGAGTCCCAATGCTACTGTAGTATTTAACAGTCTCAAACTCCCCAGGCAAACACAGAATAGCATTTAACACAGCACAGAGCCCCCAAGCTAGCATAGCCTAGCCCAGACGAGTGCAGCATTAGGTCTCACCACCAGCTCAGACAAGCATGTAATGGACGGCAGTGTGGGCCTGGACTGACAAAGCGCACGTCATTACTGCAAAACCACAGAATGTAATATGGGACTGAAATACAGCACGTCTCCCGACACTTAAAACACATTTCTCTCTTCCGACTTAACACTTAGGTTTTTCCTCACAAATGTTTAAATGTGCCGATGTTATGCAGCACTCGTGGTCAATGTGGACCTGCTGTAGGGACCTGTGTTTTTACAAACTTTTAATAGTGTGTTATGGAATGGGGGGGGGGGGGTTCATAATATATATGTGAGCTTTCTTAATAGAAATAATTAAAGTAAAGATGTGGTGGAGCCACATTTTTAAAGTTTAACTTTCCGTCTTTAAAATTCCCAGAATGTAATTTCAGAATTTAAAATACATAAATTCAGATAAATATATCTGATTATTTTCAAAGCTAACCTCATGTAGTACTGATCAGTTTAAAAGTTGCACATTATACAGTATACAGTGTTCAGCACTGTTTGGCAAAACATTTAAGTTAAGTTATACTAGTATAATTTTACTTTTCTCCATTGTCCTTAATAACATAGCACTCAGAACCCACCACTGTATTTGCCACAGTCACAGTCAAGGTTTACCTTAACCATCTCAGAAAAGTCATAAACTCCCATTTGTTTTCAACAAAAAAAATCTATTAAAAACTGCTCGCAGACATACCGGTGCCTTGAAGAACATACAGTCATCCATCATGTCTGTGTAATATATTTCTTTCCTGTCAACGTGTCAGTCGAGATTTTTTATAGCTTGTTGGGATTTTTAGTGTAGCAAAAACAAACGATCAGTTCCTAATGCTTGATGAGATTAGAGATTTATCAGTTCAGTATCACAGTCCCGGTAATGTGCCAGAGTCACACCTACAGTGACTGAAACAGGTAAGACTTCTCCTCCACAGTGCCGTCAACATAGCGTTTTATTTACTGTGTTTATTCGATGTATTGCTGTGCACACTGTGGCTGCCAAGATTCTCAGTGTGTGATCAGTGTTATACCTACCATGAGATCAATAAGCATAATGATTAAAGGCAATTTGTTCTCTAACCTGTGCTTGTTCACCCAACATTGTGAAGTAAATGTGGCTATAAAAGATACATTTGTTTAATTTGTGTGCTGTGGTTTGATCGCTCACAATCTATTCAGTGAAAAAGGCGAAATGGCAAATATACAGTGGAGTAAAGAGAGAGCTGTTGTTGGAAAATAAGAAGAAAATATATGCAACTCAAACAGCCTAGTTTTTAGGCTGTGAAACACAAACAGGCTCTTACAATATTTTAATTTAATTAGCAAAACTTTCTAATGCAGATGTTCTTGGGAAGAGTATTATTCAGACAGTAATTGGGACAGCAAGCAGGCTGAACTGCTGTTTTCTTTATATTGCAGCAGATTAATCAAAGTGTGAAACTTGTGATCAAATAACTACTCGAATTAACACTGTAGGGTAATTTGATATTGTAATTTGTTGATAAATATCCCATGCACAGGGGGGTCACGCTTTTCAGCTGCATTCAATAACATGTTGATTTGTGGGTTCCAGGAAAAGACTCAACTGTCCTCTATAAATCAGAAACCGTAGTCTGCACTGCTGACTCCGTAACATATGGTGCTGCATCAGCGTGCAAAGAGTCGGCTAAGATATTGTAAAGAAATGACATAATTATTTGGCAGAGGAAAAGAAAATTCATTTCTAGCTTAACTCTGACAATGCACAATGTACTGGATGGTAGAAGTGTGCCTGCCAAGCACCGTCAGTTAAATCTGCCTCCTGAGTGGTGGCTGATGGTGGTGAGCATGGTTGGCCCTGCCTATCCAAGTGTCAGAATGCAGCTCACAGCAGAGGCTAATCACAGCACCTGTTTAGGAGAGATTACAACGGGATCCGCAAGAGTGCTAAAAGGTCTGTGCCTTATCAAAACTCAAGTGTCTGTCCAGGCTGTGACATCCACACACACACACACACATCCACACACACACACACACACACACACACACACACACACACACACACACACATCCGTGTGGCAGAAAACAAATTGGATGTGTGTCTATATGGTGTGTGCGTTTGTGCTGCCGCTGCCGTTTGAGTAATAATAACTGTTTGACTTATAGAGTTTCAGAGAGAAAGAGATGTTAATGTTATTTCACCCCACAACATGGAAAATAAATGACACAGCAAACCTCATTTCTCCCTCAGTTTCTCTCTTCCCCCATCAGTGAATGAATTTAAAACAGCCCAAGAACTGAGCAGGACCCTGCATCCTCCTCCCTTCTCTGGCAGCCTTCATTGGGAAATCAAAGAATTGCCAGTTTGATATTTATAGCTGAAGTGCCTTTGGGTGGGGGAAAAAACCCCACTCTCTCTCTTACTGTCTTTCCCTCTCTCTCCCAGCCCACTGATGGTGACTCTGTTGGACTTTAGAAACCTTAGGCCTGGTGTAAAAATGGCAGCAAGCTGTGAGTCATCCCTTCTCGGCTGACTACCTCAGTGTTGATTGCTGGACCATGCTAAACAGGCCAAGTGCCGCAGGTATGAGAACAGGACGGCCAGCCCAGGGTTGGGGTCAGGGCACCTGTCCAGTGCCACTGGGAAACAAAAGTATCTGGCTAGTGTAGAAAAATCACAAGCCAGAAGATTTATTAGATGATCCACAGAGCGTTAGTCTTACTGCTTCTACACAAGAGCTGCAGGCCCTGCTGAATAGTAAAACATTAGTTTATGCCCCATTTTGGTTAAAATTACATTTGCCAAGTGTTTCTTAAGTGAGCTGTTGACAGCCACGGCATTATGTTTACTAAATACTACAGAATGAGTTAAAACAGTGACACAGGCTTCCAGGGGGCATGTCAGCTGGGTGCAGGGTGGATTCTGGGAGGAATGCCGGAAAGTGGTGAAGGAGTTTTGCAGAGATTGTTTGCAGGGAAAGGAGGGGGGGGGGGGGGGGGGGGGGGGGGGTTAGACAAATCACTAATTCTGCAGAGGAAAGAAAAACGGTAGCTGAAGGGGGATTCATTCATTATATATAAGCCTTACTCAGGTCTGTGTAAGCCTTTTTATACCAAAAACACTCCCACAACACTATTGTGCACACGCACACATAAAAACTCTTGTTGCTACATTTAGTTAAACCAGCAACAGGCTAACATGCATTAATCCTCTCTCTCCCAGCCTCTGCAGACTGTGTCCCCATGTGGGTCCATTCCCTCCAGTTTAATACCATCACTGGTGTCCTCTATTCCATATCACCCCCTTCTTCTTTCTCCTCTCTCCAATCCAGCCACTTGTTCTCATCGCTTTTGTTCACACGACAGTCACCATCCACTGTTACCATGGCAAATCAATGGTCAGTCTACAGATGGGAGCAGATTAATTTCTCCCTAGCACACACACATGAGCACACACACACACACACACACACACACACACACACACACACACACACACACAGGCCTGTACACTCAACATGTTTGCTTCTAGCTCTGGCATTTCACCACACTGGTAAGGGATAGGTGTTGATGTGCTGCGCAATTGAGTGCACGCTGGCAGGTGTGTGTGCGTGTGTGGCCAATGTGTCAAAGATCAGATAAGTAAATCTATTTCCTTTACTAATTAAAATAAGGTTGTGGTCCCCAAGGAAGAGAGAGCATACCAAATGTCAGGGCACTGTGTGTTAGATGTGATAACCACGAATACAAACATGCACATGTACAAAACTTCTGCATGCACCAACACGTGCACTCACACACACTCACATATGCACAAATTACTTTTGGCGTTATCTCTACTGTGCATCTGTGGGGGTGGGTTGTACATTTGTATGTGTGTGTGTCTATCAGTGTTTGTGCTAAGTTGTTAAGTATCCACTGGGGGAGTTAGAGCAGCTACATGACAGATGCTTAAAGCCAGTGGCTATTAGACAGCAGAGCAGAGATAATAGGCTACGGCTGCCATTACCTACTACGCCCTATTAGCCAGTGCCCAACCTGGAGACAGACAGACACACACACACATACACAAAAGGGGCAAATTTGTACTTGTGTATGTATTTTTATGTCTGTGGGTGTGCATGAGTGCACTCTACTGGGCAGCGCATGCTTAGAGGAGCCAGATGAGAAAGGAAGGGAGGAGACAGGAGTGATAGAAAAGATAGAAGGGCTAATTTGCCAGGTCTCCTATTAGTGAGACAGATCTTTTCCAGATGGGGGAGGGAGGAGAGGAGAGGTAAAACAAGACTCAGAGAATGAAAGGAAGTAGAGGAAGTGCCAACACATTCAGAAAACAAAAGTGCATTACAGTCTATGTAAGCAGGAAGATGAGCTGAGAGTTGACAGGGGGAGCAGAGGAGGGTTGGAGGGGGAGCACAGAGAGTGGCAGAGAGGGAGAGAGAGACATGCAGAAAGAAGTAAAGGGAGAGAGAGATGTGAGAAAACCCTTCCATGTGACATTGAATGAAAAAGTATAATAATAACAAGAGAAAATCCTCAGTTCAAATGTCCGTGGCTGACGTTTTGTTGTGTGCATGTGTGTGCTGAGGAGAGCATGACACACTTCACATGCTGGCTTTCTATATCCATCTGTCTATCCATCCAACCCTCCTTCCATCCTTCTGTCACTAGCTAGGTTGATGCAGCAGCTTCCAATGCAGACTGAATGCAGTGTGGCTGCTCCTGCTCTATTGGAGAGCTGAGCAGATCATGATAGGTCGGGGATCTGGTGCTGGAGAGTGGGGATTTACTCTACAGAAGCAACAAAGTGAGTGAGTCTTTTTTTTTTTGGGGGGGGGGGGGGGGGGCGCTAAGTGATGATGAAGATGATTGTGATGATCAGGCACTGCTTTTACTTTCACATACTCCTCTCCCCCCCCCCCCCCCGCACTCACTCCTCTCTTTCTCTCTTCTTCCTCAACACACTTTACAGAAGTTTGAGCCACTGGGAGATCATTAGCACAGGATCAAACCCTAACACTCAATGTCCACACACACAGACACACGCACACGCTAGCAGAAACACACAAAACACAGAGAGAGAGAGGGAGAGCGCGAGCACACAGACCACACACCCACACGCACAAAAACAAGAAATGGGGGCACACAGAAGAGCACTGCAGCTTAAAATCCAAAACACAGAGTGAGGGAGACTGTGTGTGACAGCGCTTGTGGGTGCTGGGGGAAAGATGTCGACGCACACAGTCTGGTGAGATTGAAGAGGGGAAGAGGATTGATTGAGCTCTACTTCTTTTTTTTTTGAAGAACAAAAAGTAGCACTTAATCCAAGACACAGAAAATACACATTTACTTCAACAGACTTGACAGACGTGTGTGCACACTTCGCCACATGCACATAAACTGAGCAGCCACCCACACATCACAAGCCCATTCAGTGACTCCAAGCAGCCTCTCTCCTACACGCTCTCTAGCTCACAAATAAAGAAAAGTTGTATTCACTCACATGCACACAGAACTTATATTCTCCTCTCTTGCTCTCTAGACAAATGCATTCATGCATGCACCTAAATGCACACATGCACCGCAGCACCAAGACATGCAGAGATACACACACAGTCACAGTCTCTCCATCAGGAGTGCGTTGAATTATTCAGTCTAAGGGAAGTACACAAGACTGTTAGGAGTGTATTCAGCGCTGGCCTGAGGGCCGGCCTCTGCTCTAAAAGCATGATGTCACCGTCAGCCTTCTCCTCCCGTCCCTTTGCTCCTTTTTATCTGTTTGACTTGCTTTTCCACCCTCTTCCCCTCACTCTCACTCTGGTGGTTAAAGTTGGCTTTGATGGAACATTTGATGCTTAATTGGGTCCAAAAATCATGATGTGTGTGTCTCCAACTGAGCATGTGTGCACAAAAAATTAAAATGGAAAAAAAGAAGTTCAAGCAGTATTAGTATTAGTATTAGTTGTGATTCTTTGAAAAGTTGATTTCAACAATCTGTTAAGAGCCAGACTTTTCTTTTCTAATTCATCTACTTCTGTCTCTTCTAATTTCTCTCTCATTCGTTCCATCTCATCCTTTTTCAGTCCTCCCTTCCTTCTCCAGGTTTACCAGCTGTTCTGCTGTTCCACCAAAGCCTCTCTCAGATGTAGGTCACTCTCTCAATTAAGGCAATTAGCAGCAGCCGGGCTCGGCTGAGAACGCTGAGCCGCTCTCATTACAGCAACAGGAGCCATAGGCCTGCATCACATGGCTAGCACTTAACACTCCACTTGGCACCTGCATTAGCCTTCCCTAGCACCAATCTGCCAGTATTTACTTGTACTAGCACTGAATTGGCCCCCATAGAAGAACTGAACCACGCTATTCAATCTATAACACAATTCAAACTGGATTAGCTTTAGTCTGTGAGTAATTTCATGGATCATTCACAGAGGATAAAAAATCTCTGCTCATAGCTCTGATGTAAAATGTCCTGATTATTTCTGGTCTTTCAAAAAAAAAAAAAAAAACCTTTAAAAAGAAATTGCAGATAATTCAACACTGCACTTTCACGCTGACACTTCCACCTAACAGAGGCGATGCTTGCCTTTGAGGTCAGAAATCTTACCGCCCCCAGTACAAGTGTAATGACACTCTACTTGCTGCCACACAGGAAACCCATTATTGAGATTATAATGGTGTCACTTTGAAGTGGATTGCTATTATCTGATGACATTTGAGATGATTGTTCCATTTATTTTTATTTTATCTTCTAATGAAAAAACAAACACAAGACAAAAGAACATGACATGCGGTTGAATTTCCCAAACAAGCCAGTAAATAGCTTCATGGGTTTAACTTCAAGAATTAACTTCCAAACAGACAAGATAGATTTGTGCAGGGTTTTAACAATGAAAGAATGTCTTTCAGTACAAGTCATAAAATGTGAACATAATCTATATAAAGCTACACGTAGCTGTGGATGTGATGTAAGCATCTGCAGTGTGCTCATCTGTAATGCAATCTTTGAGGATGTGTCAGGCTTATAGCCCTGCTGGCCATCATTAATTGGCTGCAGCGATGTAGGCTTCTATCAGACTACACCGATCCAGATCTTCTCCTAGCTAGCCTCGTACCAATAACAGCTGATTAGTGCTGGTCTGGAGAACAATGTTCTGGGATGCATCACCATCAGCTAGTCTAGCAACACCTCTGGCCATCATTAAACTGCTGCAGCGAGGTAGGCCATTTTGTTCCATATTGCCCATTTCCTCCATATATGCACAATCACACTTTTGCAGGGCAGTTAATAATGGTTTAATTTTTGTTTACAACATCACATGTTCATGTATTATGTGTAAATTCTTTTCTGCAAACAAGTTATATAAACACATGCACTTTTGCAATTCACTAATTAAGTCTTATATTGTTTCATATTCTCCATAGAGAACTAATTACTGCCAAACCCTCTATTGTCCTGAACAGAGGAACTGACACCCACTTTCCCACTGGAAAAGGTCAGCTATGTTTGTTTTTGACTTATCACCCTCAACAGACTCATCACCCAGAAAATTAGGTGCAAGGAGAATGAAGTAGATGTTGTATGATGGAGGATACACACGGAGCAGGCATGTTCGAAGGATCAGACCAACAATTAATAGTGAGTTTAAATGATCGCAATACAAATGTTAAACTGCATGACATGAATTGATGAATTATTGATTAATTATTCACAATGTCCATAGTTAGAGTGATAGAAAAATGTTGGCTTTAGGGAGAAATTGATGTACATCCCTAATAGATGCATCGATACTTAAATACACCACAAAAAAGCTTTATTTCACTTGACACTAAGATAAATCACTCCCTCTGTGCAGCCCACTATAGCAGAAGCCATGTAAAGAAGCTCCTCTTCAAGCCAAACCTTAAATTTGGAACCTGTCCAGAGGACTATATTGTTACTTTGCAGCAATCCTTGCTGTTCACTTGGTACTTCTCCAGACAAGAAGCGTACAGTACGCGCACTCCTCTAGAGTAAACACCAATGCAATGAATTACAGTGTGATGTATTATCAAAGCAAAGGATAAGCAAGCATATTACATTTTAACTGTAATAAAGTGTTTAATTGTGACTATTACTATTTGCATCTGGTGCCTGGGTTTTAATATATTTTAATTACAGTTTTTATTTATTTTTACTAACAGGATTTGGTGGACTAAGTAGATCTGATTACTGTGTCACAGTGATAATTCTGACTTAATTGCATGGAGATCTTGTGGTGAGTTCAGGGACAGTTTGTCACCACAATCATTCAGTCAGATCATGTAATGCTCTGATGAGACAGAAAGAGTAACCAGTCGTAATGCCGTTTCTCTTACAACTAGTGTAATTTTCAGTATAGAAGCTGTGGTAACTGTCGACCGGAGTTGGAAACGTAAGGCGCTGGTGTTCTCCATCAGAGCTGGTTTCAGAATAGCTACAGAAATCCTTTTCCAACATAGAAACTGCAAAGACTGCGTCTGACCATTTCTGTAACTTTCCGAAATGGACAATCCAACATGAACACCCACTTCACACCATGATTGGCCAGCTGAGCGGAGGTGAGGAAGGAGGCACGGATGGAACTTCTCTTCCTAGCTCTCGTGTTATTCTTTACACAACTATTTTGTTCACTTTTCCGAACACCACACTGATAACTGACTTTCAGGAAAGACCCCATGTGTTATTTTCCCCATATTTATCGAGTCTCCATCCTCTGTGACAGCTTTGCTTTTCAGGAACAGATATAAACATTTTTTTTTATATACAAGGAGATAAGATTCACACAGCCCAGGCAAGGACAAGGTGCCCACTGTAAATCTATACGTCCAGTATATTTAGGTTCAATTCAGATGCTGAAACAGTTTGTCAGGATTTGTTGTTTTGCATGTAAGCAAAATGATCTGATGTTTGGCAGTGATGAGCTGCTGCGGTATCTTTACCCTATTAATCATCTTCCCCATGACTAATGCTGATGGTGTCATACAAAAACCGCCTAAGACAGGCCATCTCATGACACCAAACCAAACACACCTCTCTCTCTTTGAAGGGTTCATACTGTACATCCATTTCTCTCTTACACTTGTTCTTTCTCTCTCATCCTCTCACATCGCCTCATGCTTAACTGTTACCATATATGGTTCAATTATTCTACAAGCCCTCTCAATCTCCTCTCTCTCTCTCTCCCTCTCTCTACAGTTCTTTTCTCTTTACTCCCTTCTCTTGATCTAACATCACTCTGATCAGCTGTGTTTCTCCATTCTTCTCTCTCTCTCCATCACCCACTTTGGTTCCCCAGTGTGTCCCCCACTCTTCCCTCGTCTCCCTCACCATTTCTTTTCCCTTTCTCTGCCGTTATTGCCTCCCTCATCCTCTCTCTTTCTCTCTTTCTGATCTGCTCTGAGAGTGTTATTTATACAGCAACAACCCACGCAGAGTAGAGCAGAGCAGAACAGAGCAGTGAAGGGAGTTTGACTTGCCAAAGTGGGCATCACCTCAGAAACACAACACAACTCTTCTCTCCCTTACTCCATCTATACTTACACCACTCTGTTTCTGTCTCTTCATCTCATCACAACTTTGCTGTTCATACTTTTTGTGTTGAGGTTGTGCAGAAAATATTTAATAGTTCAAGTGCAACAGCTCAAATGGTGAAGGGAGCATCGGCAGCATATCCGTGGTGGTAGGTAAAAAAACTGAAAACAGATTGAACAAGACACATCAAGCTTCATGAAATGGGAACGTTTCATAAAATACTGTGATTAACGATATTATTTTAGTGTCATTAAGCATCAGCAGTAAGTTTATAAGTGAAAACCTTTGTCATGTTAAACAAAGACATTTTACTTTAGCACATTTTACTCAATTGGATATATAAATACCACATTATGTGAAGTGAGTCAGAGCTCTGGAAGGTCAGAGTAGTGGGGCTGTGACTCAAAGGTTGCTGGTATGAATTATTGACTGACTGGGAAAATCTAATGAAGAATAACATGCATCTTCACTCAACTTTACATGGATAAAAATAGAAAAATAAATCCCACTGCACATCCTGACTAACATGTCTTCCCCACTCTTGCTTTCTCGTCTGTTTTCTTATTCTACTTAAACTCTGCATATTTTCTGGTCTTTTTCTCATTTGCATCTTTTGTATTTTACGTCTTATAAATAACACTGTTACAGTTTGTGCTACAGTTAATATTAAGATAGATGCTGATGTGCCTCAAAGTAGAATAATGTTTTAATAAACTGGATTTGAGGCACACACCATTTGCCAGTTTTAGATTTACTGCAGAAAGCCAGAGCAGTTTGGGCTTAGGGCTGTAACCAACAAGGATTTTGATTTTGATTAATATATCAAATATTAATTCAGTTAACCAATTATTTATATAGTCAGCCAAACATCAGACAACACTTCTTCAAATGCCTTGTGTCTGACTAAAAGTGTAAAACTCTAAGATATTTAAATTAGGTTGCTGTACAGTGTATGACAAAGAGACATACTGTAAATCATAATGCCTAAAAGGCTGAAACCTAAGTACTTTACTATGTACATTTACTTAAATATAAGTACTTAAGTACAATGTTGAGGTATTTCCTCCACAGCAACAACTACTACTACATTTCAGAGGCAAATATTATCCTTTTACTCCACTACAAATGCTCATAATGCTTAATGCTCATATTGATCAACATACTAAAACTACTTATCTATTCATAGACACATAATGTTTATTTGTTCATCTTCTGTAGCCACTGGTTCCTTTCAGGAATGCTTTGAACACATTTAACATCCTCCAGCTACTCCTCAAGGATCTTAGGAGGTTGCCATGTCAGCTGAAAAATAAAATCACCTAGCTTTCTTTCATCTTACACAGGGATTTCTTCCAAGGTGACTAGGTTTATGTGGCATTCTGCCTAGAGACATAACGTACGCCGACTTTTCCCAAGGCTATAGCAAACCACTGGAGAAACCACATTACTAGATCATGTATCCACAATTTTATTCTTCTACAAACAACCTCTGGCTCAAGAACACACAGGTGAGGGCTGAGGTGTAGGTTAGACCAGTAAATTGTGACCCTAATTAGCTCCTTTTCTACTATTGCTCTGCAGCATGGCATCTACATTACAGATGCAACAGCACCTGTTAGTCTCCTGGCTCCTCTGACACTCACAACCATGACTCCAAGGCATCCTAACTCCTCCACCTGACACAGCTGCTCCCCCCTCTCATCTGGACACAGCAAGCCACTTTGTGTCATAAAAGAACCACAACCTCAGATTTGGAGGTGCTAACCCTTTTCCCAGTCGCTTCACACCGAGCAGTAAAAAGCTCAACTGCACGTCGCAGGTCACCGGCTGATGAAGTCAGAAGGACAGCACCATCTGTGATTTGCAGGGGAGATATAATAATGTCCCAGAGCTGGGGTTTTTCCAGCTGCTATTCACTGCCCTTCCAATAAAAGCAACCCCAGCTCCTAAAAATTACATTAATAAACTGCTAAACTGTTTTCCGAGCATCGTTATCACTGTGTGTATTACTGGATGCTCACCACTTTTATTAGGGGCAGCAGAGGCGCCAAGGATAACAGGCGTACAAAGTGCACTGTGTTTGGCATTCACAGTTCTTTCTGTGGTTTGGTTATAGAAACAAAAGTCCTTTGGTTACGGCTAGAAGAAGATTGTGGGTTTGGTTAAATTAAAATAAACACATTGCATTCCCAGCCCATTTGGACTTTTTCCTGTATTAAACCAGACCACAATCTCTCTCTAACCTCAACCAACAAGCTTCTCTCCCCCCACTCTCTGAGAGTGGGAGCCAGTCTCTCAATAATATCCACTAATTGACACAATTACTGAATATACAATTCCACCAACACAATAAGGAAGGCTTTAATAAACACAAATGAATAGGCAGTGTCTCTAACTGTTGCGCTCATTCCCCTCTCCCACATCTGTGTGTGTCACGTAATTATTAGTGATGTCCAATTACACGCAACAAAAGTAGATTTCCTGACTGCTATGGAAAGAGGATAGAGGATATAAAAGTGATGAAGCAAATGCAGTTTTCCTTCCATCTAATTATTATATCAGGTGATTTTACTAATTTGTGATTTTACTCTTAGCCTTAACATAGCTAATCAGTGATGAGCTGCAGCAGACTTACTATAAAATCCCAGATTGCCAAATTAAGAAAGAGTTTTCCTTCCCGTCTTTGATCCTGGGGGGAATAATCTTCTGAACACGTACAGTGATACTTCCCTGCATTTTGAGATGCACTGCAAGCTTGATATTGTACACAATCAATAGTTTGCCATTTCAAGTCTCTGCAGCATAAGATACAGACAAAATAAAATGTCATAGGGGACAGAAGAACACATATTGAGAAAAAGCTCTGTTAGATTGAATGGAAATGCTGCACATACAGAGCTCTGTGTATCACATAATTGGACATCACTGCTGCATGTAGCGTTAAGTTTACAAATCTATCTGCTTCTGTTTTTCTGTCTCCTCTTGTAACTCCACTTGCCTCTCTATTATTTCAATCACTCATATCTCTCTCTCTCTCTCTCTCTCTCTCTCTCTCTCTGAGGACCAGCTGGTGTGTTTTCCCCCCAGAGAGAGAGAAACTTCTTAACATGGAGGAAGAGGAGTGGAACTGACACCAACACAGTATACCTCTGACATGAGCTTCACTCAACTTTCCTTTTCCTCCACCTTTCCCACAGCTTTTCTCCTCTCCCACCTTCCTATCCTCTTTCTTTCTCTACCAGAACACACAAAGCACATAGATGGTGAAGACCTCAGGGCATGTGCTGATGCTCCTAACACATATGACTGCCTGTTTGTACAGTAGACAAAAACAACATTATGGTTTCTGTGTAACTACATATGTCATCAAATAGATTTGGTAATGATCAAATTCTTCTTGTGGCGTCACAAGAACTTAAAGATCCCAATGTAATGATTATGAAACTTTGAGGCTTATGTAAAGGTGAGTTACTCAGGTAAGGCTCAGGATAGATTATCTGAGTAAATGTGCATTGAGAAATGAACTGATAAAGAAAAAAAAAATCAATAAAAGAACTAAATCACAGAAGAAATAATGCACAGACCCAATTAAAGCACATAGAAATAGGTGATTACTACGAATTGTCATGGAAATCTATTTATTTTAACTGTAAGTACAGTTTAGAAGAATAAATAAAATCATTAAGCCTCAGCATTTTGCACTTGTGCAATGATTGATGTAAGACAGTGAAGCTGCAATAGCTACTGGTCCCTTAAGTCCTGCAACTTTGTCAAACACTTGCCTAACTATGATTGATTGGATTGTACGCCTGTAGCAGTGATTGGCTTATTAAATTGAAAGGTTGTGAGGTAGTCGTCTACCTATAGGGAGCGTTTGCTCTGGAGAGTGCATCAATTTGTTCAGCTTCCAATTACGGTGAGTGTATCAGCAGTAGCTCTGCAGAACTATCAAGACTTACAGAACTTTCATCCTGCCACCTACCTTTGTTTCAGGTAGTTACACAACAGTCAGGTAGTCAGTAGTCAGAACCCCCTGTGGTCGGCAGCCCACTGTATGGGCTATACAAGCACAGGTTTATTACATCCTCCTTGTTTTACTATCCTCCCTTCTTCCTGATTATATCTTCTCAATTTTTGGGGGGGATTAATAAAGTTAATCTTATGCAAATACTAATGCTTGTTTAGCTGTCTGTCCTGCTTCTTGCTAAGGAAATAACGATATGCCTCATGGCCAGGCTTGAGCCAGCAAAATGATTCAATCCAATACTGACACAAATTGGAAAGCCAACACTTAAACAGTGATAAATTATTAAAGCAGCAATACTGCACAGCGTTGCAGCTTTAATGGTCACCTGTGGCGTTTTCTTGTAAACAAACAAAACACTTTTACATTTGATGTTTCTCATCAAAATGCATCTCCAAACATACAACAATAAACACAAATGGAAACGCACTCATAAAATACAGGATAACTCTGCATTTCGCTCTGGCTGGGGCAACATTAGGGCTCAGTAATCAGCATTTTATTTATTTATTTATTTATTTATTTATTTATTTATCTATCTGGCACAAACTGTATACTAGTACAAATTGAAGTGCTGAAGTATTTGTTCCATGTAAGAAATACCAAATACAGAACTTTAAGTATTCTGATACAAAAAAGACCTTTTTAGATATTTGGGTGTAATTGTTTGTCTTCATTTGAATTCCAAAGGAAACCCTACATCACTGTCTAACAACTTAATTAGGAAATTGATTTTCCGAACACTGACGCTTTGGGTAATGCTGTTTTTCATGTGCAATAATGAGCAAGTTAATAAAAAAACAAACATTTCTTGAATTGAGTAACAGATAATATTTTCTAGCAATAACGGCGAAATTAAGGTCTACATGATTAGTAACATTTCGAATATAAATCAGACCGTGCAGACAAACTATGCAGTGAACAGCTTTGTTTTCAGGGAAGAGCTACTTTAATTAAACATTAGATTTTCATTATTAATGTAGATGTTGTTTTCTGTACCTATAGTGTTCATTAGTATGTATCTCTATAATATGAATATTGCATAGAGACATATAAAAGCCCTTTAATCAAAAATCTAATTACAGAAAACTACCTCAGTGCTGCTGTGCATCCTGTTTTCCATCCCGTGCACCAGAGTTACAAGAGCTAAAAGGTCTAAAGAAAAAAAAAAAAAAAGAGTGGTACTCAAAAATAAAATACTAAGAATCTTTATGTCAGATTTGCATTAGTGTGATGTAAAAGGCTAGTATTTTATAGTCAGTGTGATTGGTTTGTAATTAGAAGAGAAACAACAGCAGGTCAACTAAATTCTTAAATTTAGGCTGCATTAATCTATGTAAAGCCACAGCTTATGTGTATCCTCTGAGATTTCCAAATTAAAAGGCCCCAGGTGACTTGAACTAAAGGCTCTAGATGGACAAACTGAAATCTAAGGGAGGGAAACTCATTTAGAGACTCAATAACAAACAAAACTATGTTAGTCGTACAATGCCAGATGGCAGCACAGGAGAAAGGCAAAGAAAAGCCAGAAGGGAAATGTGGTCTATCTTTCTGGATGCATTTGTAGGCACGACAGCAACGTACCATTCTTGATATGTGCACAACAGTATGATCCATATGTGCAATGGTTTACGGTAATCTGGTGTGGAGAAGATAAGAGGCAGCACCATCAGAGCTGGAGAGGGGCTGTAGCTGCTGTGCACTGGCTAACCTCTGCTCCTAAGGTTTAACATACAGAAGGTGCATTTCCTCAAGGGGATCAATAAAGTGTAAATTAAAGTCTTCTGACCAAAAACGTGTTTTTCTTATTTCACTTGGATGCTTGACCTTTACTGTGCAGAATGATATATGTGCAGCATTTAAAACTAGAAGGCTGCTTTTACATTCATCAGCTGAAGAAAGGACGTTTGTGCTCATCTTAAAACCTGGCCGCTGCTTTAATTTTTGTGGAAAAACCTTATGTGACAAACTGATTTAGTGGCTTTGTAAAGAAGTTAATCTGTTAATGTGCATAGACATAAGAATAAGCTAAAAGCTAAAAGCTTCTAACCAAAAGTTCTAACTAATTTAGCTTCTTACTCGTAATTAACTGTTGCAACAGTTCATCCAACAATGTATGTTGACACCTGAGAATCTAGACCCCATGTGTTTTTACTTGCCTTGGAGGTGAGGTGGGGCAGTACAGTGGAAGAATGCTTAGCACTTCTGCTGGCCAGCTGCAGCTTTTCTGTTTAGCTTGCACTGGTTTCCTCCCACAATCCATGCAGGTTAAATCTGAATGTGAGCAGAAATGCTTGTCTGTCCAGGATGCATGCTGCCTTGCACCGAACAACAGCTGGAATCAGCCCCATCCCCCTCTGTGACCCTTAAGCGGTATAGATAATAGATAGATGGATGGAAGTGCTGTTATAAACACACACTGCTGTCATGACCTTGACTGTCTCCCCATGCCTTTCAGTAATCCATTAAATACGTGACAATTTTTCTTTTTTCCACACCTCTTCCACCGAGGAGTGAAGGTGCAGGCACAGAGCCAGGACCGGCTTCAATTACTCAGCTGAAAGATTTCCTTAAGATCCTATGATAAACATGTTGTTATTATAAGTATTCATCTGTTTTTTAACACACACACATATAAATATATATATATATATATATGTATAAAAAAGGCACTGGGTTTTAACTTTAACTCAAATATCCAAACTGGGATTACTTAAGTTTGACTTTAATTAACTTATTATTTCCCATCTCTGCTGTTAAATTGAGTATGGAGACCTGCTGTGTTTTTTAGATTTTACTGGGGCTAGTTCAATAAAGTCCTTACATGGAATTGAACATAACAATTCATCTATGTTTTAATTCAAACATAATGTAGAGATGCAGAAACTTGTTGTCGGATTTAGTGCAAGAATTGTCGGTTCAAAATGTGTGTAAAAAAAATAGCTTTGTGATCAGTCACCATATCCTCATAAATAAAGTTTTTAAATTGTACTGATGATTAGGTTTAGCATGTCTGCAGCAAAAGGAAATGTAAATCTTAATAGTATGACTCAGTGATGCAGCAAAGTAATGCAGAAGGAAAAATTATTTTGAATTGAACCCTGAGGGACCCAATGAGAGATCCTTGACAAGGCACATGAAAAATTGCCTAAATGGCTCTGTTCTTCTGTTATGACATGAGCTAAGCTAGGACAGTGCTGTTTACAACAGCCCCACACTCGAGACAGTGAGTTATGATGGCATGATTTACCGTACTGAAGGCAGCACTGAAGAGGAGCAAAAGAACAGCACAGTCAGGAACCAGCAGACAGAGAAAGGGTGTTTCAGAACAGCCAATTCCTGAAACCAAACAGATTTCCATACCTGCTGGTCCCATTGAAAAACACATGTAGTACTATGTACAAAAAAACGCGCTATGGTAATGGGTCTGACACTGCTGAAAATTGGTCAGGTTTACAACAGGCAGACCTATTACATGTATGAAATAGGATGGAACAGCCCCAGTGGCCATAGAGCTATTTACAGTGGAGATGACAATATGGAGAAACCCCCTAAGGAGGCTTGTGGGGATGATGTCAAGAGGCAGGTTGTAGATTTCATGTAGGAAAGAGTCTATTAAGAAAGAAAGAGCTCAAAGCAGTTCAGGACAGCAGATTTTACCAGTGAAATAAAAATGTTGAAGACAGCTACAGGGCACATACTGGTGCCAATGTACTGAGAGAGGGCACAACACATTTATTAGTGTGGAACAACACCCATGAGACCGGCCACTCCAGAAAACAACAGCACTGGTCATTTGCTTCGGCAGCTTAAAACAGCCCATGTTTATGTTCACCAAGCTGAAGCAGCAGTGGTGCAATACAACCAGGTACATTTACTCAAGTGCTGTACTTAACTGTACTTAAGCTTTTTTTTTTTCCTCCCTCATTTTCTCCAACTTTGAAAGAATACACCACTGCATTTTAGAGGAAAATACATGTGTTATGTTTTATTTATATATATTAATATTTTGATACAAGCAGCTGCATCTGAAGTGAGTGAGTAGGTTAATGTGTCAGAGGTTTGGTTCTATCTGTGACTCCTTATGTCTACATGTTAAAGTCATTTTGAACCCATAATACATCATCAAACATGTTCTGTCTTTTTTGGGAATATCTTATATGATTATATTATAATAGTGTTACTATAAGAGTTACTATTGATAACATTTGGTTATGTGATTTGAGGTGAAAAACCGCCTGCTGTATAATCATCTTCCTCAACCATACGCAAATGGAGCTTTAACAGAAAAATGACACATACATGTAAATGCATCAGTTACTATAAACCCTGTATAACTAAATGTACTGTATGACTAAGTAACTGAGGCCGGTATTGTGTCACGGTTCAGGAAGCCGGAACCATGGCACCCCACCACCACCACCAACCTGCCACCCACCTCTTGCATGTTAATAGCGACTTCCTGACATTTGCAAACTATATACAATAACCCAGGAATCTGATGTTTCCTTTACTTTACTTGCTTTGTCTGTGGGATTCACCTTAGGACAGTAACACTGTGTGGTGTGAGCCATCTGTCTTGCACGACTTGCAACTTAACTTTACTGTACTTTACTGACTCACCGCTCTCATCAACCTCATTTCCAGCTGCAGCTGACAGTTCCTTTCATCATAAAATCTATAACAGACACACAAAACAGCCAACAGTAGGCAGATTTGCTATCTAACTTTTATGAGTGACATATAGATACGTTCTGCTACCCCTGAGTGGACAAACAGCTCAGTTAATGCAGCTTTAAGAATATTTATTTTGCCACTAACTACGCAGTTAAGAGAGTCTTGTTTGACCCCTAGAGTTTTAATTGCTCTTGAATACAAGGTTAAAACACGCATAATTGCCATGACCTTGACTGTCTCCTGATGATTTTCAGTAATCCCATTAGTGAAACTTTGTGTTTTTCACACCTTTCTCTCTGGAGAGTACAGGTGCAAGCACAGAGCCCAGACTTGGTCCTCTGATCATGTTTTCTGGGTTTAAAAGAGGCAGCTGACTGAGAAATAGTAGGCCAAGTGCTGGTGCACAGAGAGAACTGCTCCTCTGTGCTAGATTTACATATGATGAAAGACAAGAGATCAGATAGTTCAGGACTGGAGATTATATTGCTGTGGCAATAATGAGCATGTAATATACTTCCAGCTTGTCTATTGTCTGGAGATCATGCCTGTTTTATTAACATGGCGTCAAGTGCGCTTCTAAATATTCAACTTGACTTTTCCTTGAGATTCTGTGTATGTGTGCCAGCAGGTTTTGCAAGTGAAAGCTGGGAATAGCCACTGAAAAAATATCATACCTGAAAATATCCCCAAATAGATTTAAATTCACAACAGTGCAGTCAAATGGGACGTTTGTTTTCCAGCTACACAAACCTGTTTATCCTGTACCGAAAAGGCCTTTAAATTCATGTCTGTGACTCATAATAATTTTGACACAAGTGATACTAAGAGATGGATTATCTTCTGGTCTGAGAGGAAAATACACACATGCATGCACCCAAACCCTCTCCCTCACAACACAAACGCGCACACACTTAGCACACAGTACATGGACAAGCTTTCCCCTTGAAGCTTCTTTGAAAAGGTTTAAAGAATCTTAAAATAGCAGTGTGGTCTGTGAGCACATGGATTAAAAAAGAGAGCTACTATAGAGCTTCTGTAGTGTGACATCACACAGACAAACACATGCGCGAGCACAGGCGCACACACACCACAACCCTGCCATTGCCATCTCATTGTGCTCCCTAACTGGGGCGTGAGAGAAGGAGGAGAGCAAGGGGGAATGACAAGAGAAAAGGAAAGCGGATAAGGTTGGAAAGAGGTGATGGGAAGAAAAGGAGCGAATAAAAAGACGTGAACGATGACTGAAAAATAAAAGAATATAAGAGAGCGATGCAGTGGGAATAGCTGGAAAGTGAAGAGTGTGAGGGGGAGTGTGTGAGATGACAGTGGTGAAAGCAGGAGGGGAAAAAATAAAGAAAGATTTAATAATAAAAAAAAAAGCCTGTTTGTGTGCAGCCACTGCTGAGGAGTGGTGTGTTTGAGGTTGAGTAGAGATGACTGCTAACAGATCTGAGTGATTCGTCACACACTTTTCATAAACACATACACAGGCGCAAAGACAGCAGGTCTAGCTAAGGTAATTCTCTCATTGTGTGTGTGAAACAGAGGGACCTGTTGGCTCATAGCGTCAACTCGCTGTTCCATCGCGCAGCACAGACAGACAACAGGACCCACCAACACAGCCCGTGATGTATGCTAAGCAGCTGCAGCAGCTCAGCTGAGGAGAGATTGACATCTTCAGCAGCCGTTTCCAACAAGCAAACAACAATAACTGAGACTTGCTGCCAACACAGACAGATAAACAGAACGCAGAGACACATAAACAGACAGTTACACAAGTGCTGTTACACTGTCAATAATGTTTTCCAATGAAATGCAAGTCAAAAATGCATAAAAGGCAATGTGTTTGTACAAAACATGCTCAAATCAGAATAAAATAATTAAATTGACTGTATGAACTTGAGTTTAGGTCAGTGAAGTTTTATCAGATTTGATGTCTGACACATCAAAACAACTCAGATCAATTTGCAAGTTAATAAGGGGATCTAATTATGAATCAGATTCCCTCCTCCAGCTTATATTGACTTTGGACATCTCTTACCACACCAGGCACTTTTCCTTTTGCAATCAAGGCTGTAGCGACTGTCAGGAGAGATATAATTCAAGTAAGTCAACAAGTCACAAGCAAAGTGTCACCGCACTGCAAAAATATTACTCAGTCTTAAACTTCTCTGCTCTGTTCTTTGAGTTGGATCCGTTTCGGATTTAAAGCCCTGACAAAGGCAGGTTCACATAAAACAGCTGTATTGGATTTTATGGTGATAGTACAGTCAATATAAAAACACAACCTATTTACCTCCGCTACCAACGTCTTGCTGATTTTGAACCTTATTTCTATATAGAAGTTAATAGAGTACCACATTCATTTTCTTCCTGTTATCGCTGAAGCCAGATGGGGCAGGGTGGTTCAAATCCAGTGACATATACTGACTTCAGCTGATGGTCAAAGAACTGCGAGGGGATGTTTTTTTTAGATAACATTTATTTCCTTCTCTACAAGTCTGATGAACTAAGGGCACTTGAGTTGACATCGGTATTTCAGACAGCCAAAATGACTTCTCACTATAGGCACACAGATGACGCTGTGGATTATTTCACATTGCAAGGGCGGTTTTCAGGGGCACGAGCAAAAAGTAAATAAAAGCCTTAACTCTAACTCAGCTGAGCCAGAGAAGGTCATGCCCTATGAAAGGGCCAGGGCAGGGCCGGAAAAGTTTTGATTGCCAGTTGAAAAGGGCAATTTGCACCCAAGAGGAAAAAGGGCAACCTGCCCCCATGAACGCCACTGGTTGTCAGTGTCAAAGCTGACTTGTTTGAGCCACAGTCACCACTGTGGGGATAAAGCACAGGCTTAGACTGTTGTGACTGGGCAGCAGCACCGCTAGCCACGACCAAGACTGAGCTGTCAGATATCAGCTGTGACTGACAGTATTTTTGCTTCAGTTAGCCAGTGTCAACAGAAACCAACTCACTGTGATGCTGAGAGTTTTACCATAGGCTGTTTTTGTTGGATTATGAATCCAATGCCAGTGCACTGGGAGAGAAGTTACGTGTGACGATGAGCGACTTAAAACTTTTTTCAAAGATAACAAAAATAAACCAGTCCTGGTTACAAAATATGAAGTTCTATGAGTTTGGGGAAGATGTTATTGCACACACACTAATAATGGGAACGTCTTTCTATTTCTTCATCTGTTCTGTTTGCTAACTGCCAGTGAGAAAGCTTATTAGTGTCCAACTTTATGAGTTCACATTTGTATTTGTACATTGATTCCTGTATTGTATTAATATGCAAAACCTTCCTCTGTGTCAACTATTTCCTGTAATTTCAGAAACTGATGATCCACCATTCACACACATTTCACATCACGACTGGTAAACTATGCACAATGAGCGGAGAGCTAGGCCTCGAATGTTTTTCCTCCATCTTTGTTAATTGTTTGAGGCACGGTTAATACGAAAGTCTTCCTGGAGATCGGAAAATATGCAGTTATCACACTTTTTAGGCCAACAATTATGAATTATGAATGTATATGATTTTCATTATTGTTGGACAGCACATCTGACAAACAGGTTCTATCCATAACTGTCAGTAATGTACTTTGTGATTTGATGTCCAATAGAGGTAACTGCTAGAAATGATTACCACACAGTGAGGATGATCCTTCAGTGCTTTAAAAGCAGCCATTGTTCAGCTGCTTCATATGTTTGCAAATATCCATTACCTTTCAATTGAGTTTGTATGCAAGAATATTGTCAACGCTGTGGCTAAATAAATAAATAGGTACACCCATAGTAAAAATCAGTCAGCATATACAACCACATGTAGGCATTGAAGGGCTTTGTTTTTTTTTTGTTGTTTTTTTACAGATACACTCTCCAGCTGCTCCCCTGAGCTTACACATGCCCTTTCTCCCCATCAGTTCCATGTTCTCTAAACATGGCTTCCTTCTCACAACACACAAGTCAACTTGCCCTTGATTATCTCTGACTGTTCCACACTGACATGCATTATATGGGATGAGGAGGAGTCCGGGGAAGATATAAAACTGGGCGGACATGACATGAATCTCTAAATTTACACTAAGAAAAAAGAAAAAACATGAGTTTGCCTTTGCCACAGTAAAAGGCACAAAAGTGGAAACAACGTTCATGTATTGTGTTGACCATTCAGATCTCCACATCATTGGACACATTTGTTCCCTTAAAGCAATAAAATGCTGCATCTCATCCTGCTCTCTTACTCCCCACATTCAGCAGCATTCAGATAATTTTTTTTATTTTGTCTCTGTCTCTATCTATACATCCACTTCTTGTTCTTTCCTTTTTTATATATATAAAAAAAAAAACGTTTCAGTAATAGTTATAGTGGTACAACAATGAAAAGCACTTCAGTGAGCAGCAAAGACGACCACTAAATTAAAAGATGTATGCAAAGTGCACTTTACAGGCGCTGTGGATTCAGAGCCATGGCACCACAACACAAGCCAATGCGATAACCTTATTATTTTTCACACGGATTTTTGTTACTATACTGCTGCCCTTCAATTTCCTTATGCTTTAATTAGTATTTTTCTTGGCATTTAGTACCACACAGGAGATTCAGTCCACTCAAATGTAACTAAATCATATAATCAGATACTCAACATACTGGATGTGATATCTTTTCCGAGCAGCACTGAGTCAAAGTCGAGGCACAAAGGTGTATTTAACTTCACTATGTTTAAATATTTAAGATGGATATTCCTCAAATTTAGGCAGGTTTATCAATCACCAAGAAACAACTGACCATCCTGTCAGCTGGATTATTAAGTCCTTGGCATTGACCATAGCAAGGCAAATATCCAATGAGCTGTAGTAAACAACAGGTTAAATGTTAAAAACTTAATTAGCAGATGATTTAAGAAACAGGAAGACAGTACATGTCAGTGCAACTATGGGGTTTCAATGTCTTGTCCATGAACACATGTAGCCAGGACGAACCGGGAATCAAACCAGTGACCCAGGGCTTTGTAGACAACTGCTCCACCAGCTGAGCACACAAAAGTGTGCTGCAAAGTAAAGTGACTGTCTCCTCTCGCCCCCTCTTCAAGTTAAGGGGATGATGAGGAGTGACTGTCTCTGAATTGCTCTGGTGTGTAACAGCTGGAGTAAACAACATAACAGGAACAAACTTATGAACATTTATAACCTATAATAAATAAGACAATTCATTACAACACCTTGGCTGACATTATCTACATAATCATTTTATTTTATGGCATTTTTTATTACATTACATGTATTTGTTTTTAGAAAGGATGATGATGAGTTAGGTTAGAGCTACCTTGGCAGATGCTTGCTTCTAGTTCACATGGAGGTTTTATTAGGTTATATCAGTGTCTATTCAATAAGTCCATGTGATATTAATGTAAACAATAAGTTCTTTTAAAGGTAACTACAAAATAAACTTTAATGTTTCCTGTTTGGATGATCTGACCAGAAGAGTCATATACTGAAACCTCAGCTGTGCATTTTAAGATATTGTGGAAATAATGTAGTTGGGAGGGGGAGATGCTAGTGCACAGACAAGGACTTGATCTGTCACTAGCTTCAAAAGTCATCAGTGTGCAGTTAGGTGCCCAGCAAAGCATGCAGGAACCAGGAACTAAACCTCTGGTACAAACACAACCTTAGCAAGAACCTTAGCAGTCAGCAGAACAGAACTAAATGCATTAGTGTGGTTTAGTCTCCATAGTAACCATATTAACCATCTCTCCCTCTCTTCTGCTGTTTCTCTCTCTCTCACACAGACACTCGCTTCACAGGGGTGAAGGCTTGCAAGATTTCCCAAATCCTTGTAATATGCAGTAGCTGGCTCCTCTTCTCACAACCACCACACTCTCCAGAATGAAAAAGAAGGATGGGGTGGCAGCGGAGAAGGAGATCGTGGGGGAGAAAGAGATAGATGGAATTGGGAGCGCACAGGGAGACAAAGTTAAACCTAGAGAAGAAGGAGGAAGGTAAGAGGTGGAAGTAGGAAAAGGACTTAGTGAGTGAATGACACAGCAGTGTATCTTCTACAAGTGACAGCAGGTGAGAGGAGCAGGTGTTAAATATTAAAGCAACTCAACAGAGAACCTCAGCAAATGTCCCCTACTGATATGGGACATCCCAGGATGGGACACACACAGTCACATGCACACAAATAGACATACACACACCCAAAAATGCAGACACCAACGGCACCACAGCGGCAGAGCACAGCAGAAAGAACACACATGTTTAATTCAGAACTTTCCATTTCAGCATGCTCGTGTTCTTATGCTACACACTGTGACCCCGCGACCTGTATCCCCCATACACAAGGAAGTCAAAAAAAAAGAGAAGAAGAAAAGAACAGATGAACAAGGTTGGCAGAGCATGTGTGAGCACATATGGGCGTGTGGTAAAGCCAACAACATTTCTTATTTCCCAGAGCAGTTCCTCTATAATGGAAGTACAATATTCCAAACTAATCCAGTTGCTCTCCTGAGCTTACACATGCCCTTTCTCCCCATCAGTTCCATGTTCTCTAAACAAGCTTCCTTCTGACAACACACAAGTCAACTTGCTCTTGATTATCTCCGACTGCACACACTGACATGCATTATATGGGATGATGAGGAGTCCGGGGGAGACATGACATGAATCCCTAAATTCACATTAAGGAAAAACACGAGTTCGGGAAACAAAAATGGATGATAATTTTCATTTATCAGGCCTGAACCGACTGAGGTGGAGGTGGTGCATTTTGAACACCGGCAGAAATACAATAATACAGTAATAGCTGTTTACACAGTATGGGGGTCTGGGGTGTACTTTAGGTGAAGTGCAGTTTCATCAGCAGCCGGGAGATTTTTCATTTGAGCCCAGGAGTTAAAATGATGATGAGTGGCGATGCTGGTGGCTGAGACAACTGCTAGTAAAGCTCTGTCTTACATATTGTCTATTAACTTCAACTATACACACTGTCCTGTAATAAATCCCATTTATGACTGAGGTTTGGCTAAATAATAGAAACTGCTGTGTACAATTTTGTGAACGCAGGACAGTTTACAAAAAGTAAGGCCTCCAAAGTGACCACAAAGTTAATGCAGTGACAAACGACAATGATATTTCAAAATCTCAACAAATGCAACCAAAAGGCAAAGTGCAGCCCTGATAATTAGAAATAAAACAACTAAACAGCAAAGCCCTGTGTTTAAAATGAACGCATTTTTACAGCAGCAAATAAATTCCAGTATCTTGGGAAAAACACACAAATTGTAACAGAGCTCAGACGTCACCCTGTGAGTAAACTCATGAGAATCTTGACAAATAAAAACCGTCTCTTTCAAACCTGAGTAGAAGTAAGTTACTGTTCTCCACAATCGTGTTTATCAGCCAGCACTTTTCAGGGAAGCCTGCGATGCCTGCTCCTGTTTATGTGATACAGTGTGACGGTTATGCAGCCAGCTACTGATAAAAATGACAACTAGAGAAAGGCTTTTCTTGAAATGTGACATAATCATGACAGTTAAGTTTGCATTTTGGCAGCTTAATGCTGCTTTAACACCAAGTTTTTCCGCTGCCCACCTCCACGTATATCCATTATTTTAGAGCACTCGCCTGCACGCTCAAGCTTTTTTTCCTTTATTTTCTTGGCATCATCTTCTTCCTTCTGTTTCTTCTCTCAATCTAAAACCGGCGTATAGAATAACACTGAACTTAGCAAGGATGCACAACCACAGGATGAGCTGCTCATTTATCACTCCTCTACTATACACCTGATTGCAGCATTAACAGAATCAACTTGTGTGTGTGTGGATAGAGAGAGAGCACACATGGCTGTACCCGCTCAGGCTGCAAAAAACACAGTATTGTTTGTTAGCCCACAGTCATCAGGCTGAATTGTTACCAGCCCGCTGGGGTTTCTTCGATCCTCCAGATTACCACAACACCACTGGCAGCAGGTATGAAAGCATCAGTCGCACAGCTAAGAAGTGTTACACACAGCCAGGTATTTTCCCCGGAACAAAATGGGTTTGTTGGAGTTGATCTTTTTTATTTTAACGAGTCACCCTGATTACACGTATATTGTGTAATAGTGTAGCCGAGAACGGTGTTGAAGCAAGGTCACCGTGATGAGCGCTCCACTATGGTGTGAGTCAAGGGCAAAACGTGTCTACCTCACTGAGAGTCCTCATCACCTCCATTATAGTGATGTCACCAGGCGCATTAGGAGCATGCTTCAGCGCAGCATCACAACAGGTGTGGAAATTATCCATTGGTTAATCATTAATCAATCAACTGGAAACCAATTGGCAACAATTTTGACAACAAATAAGTCATTTATTAAACATAATAAACCTTTACTGGTGTCTCAAATGAGACAATCATTTGTAATGATTGTTTCATCTGCTTTGTAACATCAATTTAATAACTTTGGGTTTAAAAATCGTGAAGATGTCCCCTTTGGCAGTTTCTTTTACCATCTTGTTAATGAGGTTCTGAGTAATAGCACAGTCAGATCCAATCAGTCAGAGATACATTAATAAATTACTCTTTAAACAAACACACACACAAAACGGTTTCATCAGAAATGGGAGTGAAATTAAATGTGTTGGCTCTAGTTAGTTGGCACTTTGTTGGTTAGACGTTCAGCCCAGAGGGTTTCCTGTGAGGGTCTTACTGACCACTATATCACGATTAATGTGATGAATGGATCATTATATTCTTTGCAAAGGAAAGTTTATTCTATGACCAATGTACAGTTTTTGACATTTTATTGACTAAACAATTAATTGATTCATCCAGATGTAGTGAAAACAATTCTTAGTTGCATTCTAATCAAAACTGCAGAATAAATTAGGAAATTATTCACATCTAGAGCTTGAATGCTGATGAACAAAATCAATATTCTCCTGCATTTTCCCCACATATCTGAACTATTTCCTTGAGGCGGGTGCAGATAAATGTGAACCAGTATGGCCACACACATGTAAACTTCAGAAGACAGAAAAAAGAGGAAAGAAAGAAAAGAACAACATTGCTGTTTCAATTATGTGCTGACTCACTGAGCTTCCATAGCTGCTGGCCAGTAGGCTGCTTTTGCCTTTAATTTAAACCAAGCAGAAAGAGTTTTTTATTTACAGGACAGGCCTGCAGGAATGTTTGCAGGGGGCTGGTTAGTTACAGGCCACATACTCACACTCACACCTGGGAGCTGCCAGGAATGGTGCACTCTTGTACTTTTGGCCACTGCGCAGTTCAATTAGAGCAGTCGGGGGTTAAGTACCTTGTATAATGGCACATCAACAGCAAGTGAAGGTAGGAAAACTGCAATTTATTTATTTCCCCTGTTTTTATTACACACCCAGTAGGGGGTGACCTTCACATTGCAACCTCACTCTCCTAACCTTCAGCCAACTCCCACTGTCCGACCTTCCCCCTGTGTCTGTGTCTTTTGTCTTTTCTTACACACATACACACACTGCATCTCCCATCAACACTAACTTCAAAAGGCTGCTGTGTGGCAGTTATCGGTTCCTGTGTTTTGGCTGCTGTGCCCTGAGAGGTTTAAAAGCTCAAGAACCGGTTGTGTTTTTATCAAAGCCTTTCCAGCCTGTCTGTAAGAAAGAGTCAGTGCCAAAATGAAAGAGCTGTACATCCCAAACTTTACACCAAGCATCACACCAAAATAAAAGAAAAATACAATCTTCAGTTTTCTTGTTAAAAACTAGAATCTTTTCCCCTTGTATCCCACTGAATGCTACAGATGCATCTACTGCACTATAACAATATATACAGCCGTGGTTTTCCACCAAGCAGACAAAACTTAATTACATATTTAAACAATGCTTGATTATTTGGTAAAATACAGAGAGTGCTGCATGTTCTGTGCAATGACTGTACTGTTAAATGTGCACTAAGCAATCTTTTGAAAGGCTAATTAGCATAAAATTGATATAATTGCTTAGGGTTTACCAGCCATCAACCCAAAGCCTGATTTAAATTCTGCCTACCAACTTACAGTGATGGTGGTGTTTCGACTCTAAACTTAAACTAAAACAGACAGAGCTGCCCTGATAGCAAGCTTCCCAGTCATTTTCCAATCTAAAAGCACACTGAGCACAACATCCTCAGACAGTTTATATAAGATGTAAGTGAACCATGCTCATCTTTAACTCAAACAACCTCAAAACATCCACTAGACATCCACTGGAAAAGTTATTTAACTTGAAGCCAGGATAACAGTTTTGTCTGTAGTTTGTTATTATTCAACATTACAACCAGATGAAGTGGACGAATTGTGCTTAGTTTAGGGCTTACATTGTATTCTGTTGCTCCACAGATGATTGTGTGTTAAAAAGTAAGTTAAAAAGCACAAATATTATGTTATAGTACATCTCCCTGCAGCTGCTTCTCTGGCCTTGAGACTAAAAAGGCTCCTGTGTCTTTAAACATGCCTGTATCCACTGTACCCGCTGTCGTTTTATGGTTTTGTGTTTGGGGAAAATAAGCAAAGTCTTTTTCCTTCACAGCCATAAAACACTCTCTGATTAACACATCGGTTCTGCATGGACATTCAAACTAGCACTAGCCGAGTTGTGACAGCTAACCTTAGAGGGTGGGCGGGAGAGTGTGTAGGAGCCCAGAATGGACAGCGATGCAGCATTTTGAAAAAGAAAAAAACTCTTGAGAACAAAGCAAATTGGTCAGACTGGAACCTGAGCATTTCACTACCAGCCAGCATGCAAACACATGTTCACCTCAAGCCTGGAGCTTCTTTCTATAAACATGGGCACCCAACTTCCCCAAAAGCATTGTGCTTATCAAATAAATTAAGGGATCGCTTCATCATCAAGTCAGTTAAATAAGCTTCATTTAAGGAAGCTCAACTTTTTATGAATCAGCTTCACCTTCAAATCAAATAGACAGCAGGTGCAATGGATGGACACAAAGCGAGACAACCCCAAACAAGGAAATGGCTTCAGAAACAATCACGTGTAAAAACATATGCACTCTGTTTTCTTCCTGACTGAGTCTTCTCAAATTTTGTGTCGTTCTTTATCACTACTGGTAGCATGTAGCCCAGTCAGGTTGCACAGGTAGTCCATTAGCAACCAAACACCAGCACTGGCACATCTGCCATTGGCACCTTATTCTTTTTACAAATGAGAGCAGGTTCACAGTAAAAACATGTGGCAGGTGTGAAAGACTGGAGATGCTGCGGTGCCTGTACCAACTGTACTCAGCATGACTGGTTTGGTGATGGGTAAATGAGCCCTCCATATCCTTGGAGGGCTACACAGACCTCTGTGCCATACCAAATGGTACCCTGACAGCTCTGAGGTACCAGAATGAAATCCAATGCAATGGTTAGACCTTATACTGGTGCATTGGGCACCTGAGTCCTCCAGGTGAGACAATACTTAATTCTTTAGGATCCAATGTTTGACTTAGGGGCTCCCTTTATTTTGTTGAGCAGTTTATGTAGCAACAGAGGTTTTAAATATAAATAAACTGTCATTTTTATGCTGTAGCCTGATGTATTATGTTGAATGTTGAGCTGAATTTTTATCTGTGAATAAAATAATTGTGTAAAGAGATTGCTATCATGCCAGCACATCTGAAGGTTGAAAGGCATCAATGTGTAGCATTTAGTGCATGCTGAGATCGGGGATTAGAAAAACTCCTTAATCGCACTTCCAAATACACACATATAAAAACAGGCAGGTGTATGTTTTATATACGTGCTTGAAACCGTAGGCACTAATGTCATGGTCACTCACCTTGTCAGCCATAATCATAGAGGACCCTCCGTGGACTCCCAGGATTGGAAGTTGAGTCTGCACGGAGAGGAAGTCAAGGATCTGGGCAATGGCTTCCTGATCGGTGCCATCGGCAAACACAATGCCGTGGAGACGAGTGCGTGACAGAAGCTCACACACCTTGGGGGCATAGTGTAAACAAACTCAGGTCTCAAACAAGGGTCTATGTGTGATATATGTGTAGTATTGGTGAATGTTCACAGAGTTTCTCACCTGTGTAATCACAGACTTAGGGTCTGTCTGGTTGATCCTCAATGTTACCACAGAGACATCAAGGGGATCGTCAGGACGCCGAGGCAACCGGAGCTCCTGATCAGATACAAAACGTGTCTGGCCCATGATCACACCCACACTGAGCCCCGGAGGCTTCTGGGACGCCACAGGCACCATCATTTGGGAGAGTAGGAGCAACATCCAGCCCACTACACCCATCATACCCTAAAATAGAGAAACATGAACATCTACATTAACCCAAAGAAGTCTGAAACCTAAATAAGTTCATACATTGAGGCTGTAAAAATATTTCTTTACCATGACAGTTTGTGCCTGCTGGTGTTCATATGTTCAAGATACTGATGTGTCAATTTATGAACCACATAAATCTTTTCAGAACATCAGTGCTAGATTAAAAAAAAGCCTTAAAGGTGGTAACTGTCTCTTCTCAGGACGTTCTAATCCAACTATGTGTGTTTTCACAGAAGGCACAGGGACGGTTGATATAACAAACAGCCTCAGCACATGCATAATGGATTGGTGGAGAGCAGTGTGTTAAGCTGTAAAAAAACAGTAACAAGATGCACCGTAATTAGTTCCAAGTGAGAAAGCGGTTGCAAAAAGTGAAACTTGATATGATTTTTGTTTCTCTAAAATGTTATTTTCTATTTTTTTTAATATACAAAAACATACAGTATTAAATTATACACACCCTCACACATTTTCCTTGTTTCATAGAAGAGAAGCAATAGCTTCTTTGTATGAAAGAAAGAAACTCAGTCACACCTAGTGAAATTAGTTCAAAATCGACTTTAGTCGTGAACTGAAAATATTTTGATCCAGCAGGATATAAGAGTCTTGAGTATTCTGAGCATGTATTCAAGAATGCAATAAGTGCTGTAAAATGTCTCCCCGGGTTCCTCAAAGACTAGCTTGTATTTATCTTTGAGAAAAACAGTGGGACTTAGATATGTGACTTGAATATAATCATCAGTGTTAATAAGTTTCAAGTCCAAAACCAAAGAGTACATGATAGGCACAAAATGGGTTTAATGTCCTCTTTCTGTCCTCCACTATTCAAAAATCACTTAATTCAGTTCCCAAGTGGGCAAGTGGGCATTTGGAGACCAGGGTTAAACTTAACTTTATTTTTGCTAAACCACTAATCGGGCCTCATGAGATGCTCTAAATCTCTCTTCCACTGTCTGCTTACTTGAACATAATCTATATCTGTGGGCGATGTTCACAGTAAAGTGCCAGCTATTAATGGACAAAATAACGCTGAAATAAATGTAATCTGATTTTACCCCGTTCATGGGTGTCTGAGGGGAAACACTCAAAATCACTAAAGGCACACAAGTGTCTGCATCGATCAATAATGTTCACCGAAATGAAAAATAACATCTCTTTTAACCCTAACCAATCCTAACGAAGTTCTAGTCTAATACAGAGCAGAGTCTAAGCTCATGCTCCCAGTTTCAGCTTCCTCTGTATTACCTTTTCCTGTAATGTGAGCAGATCTAAGAGAAGCAGATGAGTAGAGGAAATGCAGTGTGAAAAGCCTTAGGCTGAATGAGAACTAATGAAACCATGATGCGAATGCTACGTTGCATCTCAGCCAATTTCTTACACCACCACAGTCCAGCAGAGCTGAAAAATACCCCAGGAGGAAACATCACATCCACAAAATTAACCTAGTGTCTCTATATCTCTTCATCCTCAACTCTCCTCATTTTGTAACTTTGCATCCGTGTCTGCTTATCATCTGTATCTGTTCATTTTCTTTTAATGCACTTCATTTTTTAAATCTCTTTTTCTAATTCCTCCAATCTGTCTTTCCAGCTGGGTTAGTGTGTGTATCTGATCCATGTCATCTCACACCCGGTCTAATCAGGCCAGTTAGTCAAGTCAGTACTTCCCCAGCTTGTTCTCTCTGCCCTGGTGCCCACAGACTAGCCTGCAGCTCCAGCAGCACTTAGCATACGCCGCTAAATCACACACCGCTACACTCCTGTCCCAGGGAATTAGTGTCAGCTCCAACCAATGGGACAAGATTACACTAACTTTCCCTGGAGTTAGCATCAGAGCTAACATAACTAGGAGCCAGAGTGTGCTGTGCCACAGCTTCCAAAATGGTCAACATAGCTACAAAACTTTGGGTCACTGAGTGTTTCCACTGTCTAGTAGGATTTGCATTTGTGCTTAAAATCATATCCACTGACTCCTGTGATTAGCTTTCAGAAGAGGCGTCATCAGGGGCAACATGTCGCCTCTGTGCTACCTTCTAAACTAATATTATCACAATACCAAAAATGCAAGATCTTAATGTGGTAATTAATACCAAGCAGGGATAATTCTGTTAATATCCTGCCAACATCAAATGGGTGTTTATTCTTTGTGTTATAAAAGTAAAAAAGGTTTTAATAATTGCTTTAGTGCAATAAAAATGACTGAAACCACTGGAAGCTTTTGTTTATCCTCATTCAAACATGTTTTCCTTCATTTCAAAAATGTCTGTTTTAGTGGAAACTAGTCTTGTCCAGAAATGTTTTTTTATTTTAATGGCTATAGTTAAACCAAGAACTGTGAAAGTGATGTCTTTGTCAAAACTAGAAACAACACGCCCCGTGCTCAATTAGGAGCTGACATTAGGAGGCCCTCAAGCTGCTTCACTGACAGTGAATCAAAGGACATCTTGAACACTGTAACACTCCAGAGTGATTTTTCTCGGATATAAGCACATTCTTTGGTTCAACAATGTTAGCCCTAACGCCTATTAAATGAAGCTCATGTGGGTGTAATTGCTTAAATCTATCAGTCCGCAATTTCATTCTTTCATTCAGCACCAATGAAGCAGCTCTACATAGTGCCTCTAGATGACAACACAAATTAGGCTCTTGGTTATGTGGGCCATGTTTACCCAAAACATCTTAAAGTGGTACTCCGTTTGACTTCATACATTTGTAGGCTTGGTAAAAAGTGAAAAGTAAATAGTTTACTCATTTAGAGACCAGACTGACTTCTGTCCACAGATACGTTTATCAGGTTCCAGTCACTCACTGCTACATGTGGTTAGATGTTATTGAGTATGAGTCAGGTATCACTTTAAGGTACAATCCATTGTACTAAACTAAAACTAAACATGTTATACACATTTGTGGTATCAATCCATTTATTAACAACCTGCTATTTCACTGCTAATACTCTCCATAAATTACACAATTATATTTAAATTATCTCTGAATGGTCTGACCATCAGTATAAATACAAAACATATGAGTGGTCAGTAATAATGCATCTCCACTGGTGCACTTGTGGAAAGGGAATAGAAAAACTTTTCTCTTGCAGTCCATCTTATTATCACACTGTAGTGCCCTGTGTGGCTAGATTGCCAGATATTTGCATAAATCTGAAATTAGACTCCGATTTAATAAAGCAGCAGCTAATTATCAGTAACTGGGACCATCTTTTAGGTGCATTCTGCATATAAACGAGATCTCAAAAGATGCAGTTCGGTGGTAAAATGTGGATGTGATGGGATAATGAATCAAGAATGAAATCAAGCCGAGAAATCAAAATATAACGACAGCCATAAAAATCCCCATTAGATGAAATTTTAACTTTCCAAACCATTTACTAAAGCTTTGATTAAACTCTAACAGTGAGCTTTATTTGAGTATCTTTTACTATGAAGTAATCCTAATGTTAAAACGAGTGCAGTAACATATAAAATGTAAACAATCAATAAAAGTTTTAGTGTTTAAAGTTTAAATGACCACAAAGCCACAACACTCCAACAAATCTTTGTTTATTGATAGACATGGGGCAATACTTTTCTATTAATATTGCACCACTTTTCTTTCTAAGAAGTTGTCACAAAAATTCTGAATAATTCAGAGTGGTTCTCCTGCTGTTGTGTGTTACACTAATCTCTACAGATCACATGGTTATATCAACTTCCATCTCCCCAGTTAAAAATGTTTGTTTTAAACTGACCTTTGAATATCATATAGTAATAATCAATTAACCCAAATGTGAAGCCTACCACACCTTCCTGTTTTCTGTGAAATCTTCAGTGAGTCTGTTTAATGAACATCATGCACAGAAAGTGAATTTATGCCGCTTAGTGCTGCTGGTTGTGTGGATTCAGTTCAATATTGACAATATTGTAAGTTGGTATGGTATAATATGGTAAGTTTTTTCCAGGTTTGGTAGCTAGCAGTCCGTGCACAATTTTACTTTAATGCTCATACATATACACAATCTTCAAGTGGTTTGAATTGTAAACTTTTTTCTCTTTTTTGCTTCATGAAGGGTTTTAAACAGTTATTTGAAGCAATATTAGAAAGTTGGACATTGCTTTACTTTTGTGATGTATTGAATTTCTTTTGGGTAGAGAAAGCTTTAAGAAATAAATGAAACAAAGTTAAGAAAGTTTCCACACTCAGAGTGGATTCAATTTCTCAGCAGAAAGGACAGCAGACAGCAGATCTTAGCTATGTTTGCTGGGAAAGATTCACAGCGTACAGACATTAAAAGGAGAGTAGGCCACCCACCTTTATTGTTTCTTGGTTTCATTTGGCTGCAATACTACTGTTATAAGCTAGCCAAACATATCACATTAACAGGCAGTTTGTGCTAAGTTGTGTCTCGGGTAAAAGAAAGTTAAAACACGTTGCAGATGGTGGTATGACGTCTGACGTCCAAAAGGTGTGGATACTTTATGGAAAGAGATTTGCTTGGGATCTGTGTACATTCAAACATTGGGAGTTTCTTTCCAGAGTCCATTTAAATAGCACATATCAATATATTAATACATTTACCTCATTTGAAGTATTGTACTGATATTACTATATTCCCTACTAATGTCTATTAAGCATAAAGATTGTGATATAATGACCATTTGGAACAATGCCTCACAGTAGGTCTAGTTAAATGTAAATTTTTCATTTGTACAAAAGACTGATGGAGAGTGCGTCTATATAAATTAACTGTATAGAGAGTAGAATACAATTTTGAGAAATACATTTCCATTCATATTCTAACAGAGATAATTTAGAGATAGTTTAGCATTTAGCAATTTTAAAGCCGGGTTATGTCCAAGGCTATGTCTTGATCAAGCAAAGTGACTTTGTGCAGTCTCTGGTCAGAGTGCAAACAAGCAATGTTATCTAGATGTCAGTAGATGTTTGTGGGCACCACACATGTGGAGTGCCACAAGGTAGTACCCTAGGACCCTCATCTTTAGTAGTAGTCTGTAGTTAATTATTTATATAAGTAATTACTGCAAAAGTACTGCATTTCATCACTCATTACTTTTTTTATTCAGCCAAGCCCTGTCACATGTCTTTACACCCACATATCCTACTTTTTGTAATTAATGTGTATAAATTAAAAACAAAACATTGTTTATATTTTGTTTATGGTTTAACAAACGGACTTCCCTGAAATTTGATGGTATTTAATGATCCTGGTTACAGTCAAATCACATTCTGAAAAAAACTTCAACATGAAAAAAAGGAGAGAACAAACCAAAATAATGCACCAACAATGTGTAATTACTGCACATACATGGAACTGGGCAATTTAGCACTTTGCCAGATGGCGTCAGGAAAAGTTTAACCACATCCAACTTTTTGTTGGAGCTCCCTGTGTTGTCATCCCCACTGCATTGCACAGGGCTGTGTTTTTTAAACATACAGTTAAACTCTGAATGCAGCCTAGAGCTTGAAGTCATGTTGACAGGTGTCAGTTCTTACAGCTTCACTGGCTTCCAGTAGAGGACATAGCCCGTCATATTCAATTAAATACAAGAGTTTACATGAAAGTGCTCCCAGCTACTTTTACCATTATTTAAAAAGACTAAGGACTAGAAAGAATTTCCTAATAAAGTTTGATTATCATGTTTCAATTTAAAGATTGATATTTAAAGGTTGAACTATGAGATAAAGCTGTTGTCATTCATAATGTGATTTTTGTTGTGGTTGACTGATTTCTTCTGTTCTGTTAATACTGTCTTTTTTACGTTCAGATTTTATTAGTTGTTAAATTTCAAGGCATCACAACCATATACTTGATATAGACAACAGGAAAACACAAAAATAACATACTTCAAAAACAAAACATAAATCCTTTACTACCTGTAATATGTCTGCTACTAATAAAGAAAAATGGTTTCAGTTTAAAACAACTGTAATGCGTCACTTCTAAGTAATCCTAATACATCATATACATATGCTTTTTCCTCACCTAGGAGTGCCAGGGTTTATATTTCCATGGATTGCTTTGCATTTACTAAAGCACAGTGTGTATCATTATCCACTCACCCAGATATGGAATTGCAAAACACAAATGTTTGTTGTCTAGATTCGACTGGATTATGGTGGAAGGGTCTTGTTTGAAATATCTATATTTGTTTAACACTGATGTAAGTTCCAAGTGCCTTCCTGCTTGTCCTCGATAAAACCGCCTGCCTGCTCCTCGCTCCCTTCTCCCCTAGACACCGTCTTAACAGCCCAACAACCTCTTTTCCATATCAAAAATTCAGTAATGCAGGAAAAAAAAAGTGTGTACATGTGTTAGGGGGACACACTTTTGGCCAGTTCCATCTTTTTTTAGGATTCTTGTGGTATGTGTGGAACCAGGGCAACAAAAATGTCTGCAAGAGTTCTGTATTCATAATTCATATTTAATTAGCAATAAATACGAATAAACAAGCACCAAGACATCAGAAAGGGCACACTCTTGTTAATTGGGGGACTGCATTGTCAGTTTTTTAATTTCTGTCAACTGTCCATACCCATGTTTAGACAGTTATATAGTGGGGTTATATTATGAGATAGTTTGAAAAGCATCATCTTTTACATTAGAATTGCTCTTTACTGTATTTAAGATGTGAACAATTGATTATAAAGCTGTGAAACAGTGTGAATGTTGTATATATAGTGCTATAAAGAACTCATGTTGTTAGTCAAGTAAATTCATACAACAACCTTCAGTAAACCACCAGTAAACTTGTATTGATCAGAGATTTTATGTTTCAAATGAATCTGACCCCAAACTGTATAAAAACACCATATTATAAGATGAGGCTGGGCCATCCTTGTGAACACACAGAGTGATTTTTCCAGCTTTTAATTATTTAAAGGACCTAAAACGTTAAAATGACACAGGATGGTTGCAGACAATCATTAGAAAGCCTTGTTAGACAATCTGATGTAATCATGGAATAAATTCTCCCATTAATGTTTAACCAAAAACTGAATTTGTACTCATGCATGACAAGTGCACCAATCTCTTGAACAATCTATTATTGATGAAAGTGAAGAAATATATTAATTCACCAACTTTCTTCTAAAGAAATAAGTTGGAGGGAAGTAAACGTACCGATACAGTTTTTAATCAGATTCATACATGTTAAGCTCCTTACTCTCTTAGCCAACAAAATAACCAAAAAAATATATGCAGACTCATAGATGTTAACTGCATTTAACTGCATTTTCACTGTTACTTTAAAGCCAGAGTCAACGTGCTGGAAATGTAACAATAATAATAATAATAACACAAGTCGTCACATGCCATATTTCTATCATGTGTCATCATGTCAATGCGGTCTTTCACAGTGAAGGTTTATTGGCTTATTTAATCCTGTTACACACTTTGCAATGGTTTAATTGTACCCAACTGGAAAACAGTACCACCAGCTTTTTTATTTCAAAGAACCAATTCCTATAACTCACATACAAGTAGTGGATGTAAACGTGCATTTACTTGGATTTTGTATGTCAAATAAAATTTGTGCTACATGGATTTTAACGTACAGATGACATAAATATTGAACAAAACTAAAACTATTCTATTCTTGGACATAATTAGACAAGGCTAAATCCAAACAGTGAAACTGATGTGTAAACATATTAGAGGATTTACTACTGAGAAGTGGGGGCGCAACTGTCCCTCATGCTCATGATGGTCATTTTTTAAGTCTTCATCAGCAATACACAGTTTAACACACTGCTGAAGAAGCCCACGAGTGACAGCAATGACACTAGTGACCATCATCGCCAAAAAAAAGTTATACTGTACATACCCTTTGGTTTTTGGCAACACTTAGTTGAGAAAATCTAGCTTTTAAAAACCCATAATGTTATCTTACATAATATATTTAATCTTTAGGTTGCGTTAAAGGCATACATGTAATGTCAGTCTTTCCAGAGGCTCCGACATAGGATCAAGCCTTGATGATATGTCTCTGGGCACCAGTGTCTGGTCAACATATGCTACTTGATGTGTTGCTCAATGTCGTTAAAAGCTGCATTTGGCAGGAGGAGACGGAGGCTTCAAGTGTTCCCACATCACCAGATGCCCCGACAGCACCTGTCGCCTGCATGGAAGGGAGCATAATACCTGGAGTAATATATTTTGGATGATCTGCGGATGTTTTGGGAATATTTTTGGCCTCAGCATCTTGCTGCCTGGCAGAGTTCTCAACAAGATCATGCAGAAAAAACAGAATGAAAACTGACTAGCTGCCGACACGCTAAATCATGGAGTGATCGAGGTTCTATTCATGTGGAAATCACCACATGTTGAAGATTTTCCAGCAGATAGCAGAATAATTTCCCCTTAATGTTGCCTTGAAAACTCGACCACATTTATGCCAATATAGATCTTTAAATATTTAATAAATAATTCAAATCTTTTTTTAACATTCCAAATAATCAGAAGGTGAAATTGTACAGTGTAATTTCTTGGTTTTATTAACCCCTTTAAACATGTTATATTTTATATGCACGTATTGGCAAGTAAATGTATTTTAGACAAAACTATATGGCAGGTTTCAGACAAACTATATTGCAGGTTCCTGTTTCTGGTTTACATATTTATCAAATCAGTGAGCATATCTCCAAGATAAGTTGCATATCTTAAAAAAAATATATAAAGAAAAAAAAAAAATGGTGCACTGGGGCAATATAAAAAAAACGATCCAAGGTGCACCCCCTAAATCAAGTTTTGGGCTGTATGTAAAATGAAACTACCATTTACATATTTACTGGTTGATCTACATTTAGATAATTACAAATCGATTTTAAATACATCAAACAGAAAAATACTGTGACAAACAAACAGTAGAGTCAACAAAAGCAAAGTCAGAGCTCTGGGAACTCTTCCAGGTGCAGCGTTTGTACAACTGAACACAAGAGAAGAACATCTGGCTGAGGTAAAGTCAAAATTAAATTAAGGGAGAGGAGGAGACATCAGCAATGGCTTTAACATCACTAATAATCAGAAATTATGGAGGAAATTGCTTACTTTTAGATTCATTTCCTTTCTTATTTCATTTCCTAAATGTGGAAATTATACTACAAATTGTTCTCATGAAGATGACTCTGTATCTAGGGCTACTCCACCTAAAGTTAGGGTATTAGCATCCGTTTACGTAGGGAGGAGGTATTTGCATTTAAACCATCAAAACATTTCCATAAACCCCACTTGCTTCAAGCAGTGGCATCAGTGATTGTGACTGACAGGCTGACAACAGGCTATGACACTGACATGAAACAGCCACAGGTGAATATCAGCAAAACAAACTTAAGCTTGCTACAGTATGATGTCTAACACCATTTCACATGCGTGTAAAACATAGGAAAGTAGACGTGAAGTATAAAAATAATTCCCTCTTGGGTTTTGTGATGTTGCAATTACAATAATTAACTAAAATTTCAAACTTTGGGTCAGATGAGTGGAAAAACAAGCCCTTACACACAGGAAATCTAAACAACTGAACCGATTAAAATAGTCAGACTTGTGTTAGAGGGTTGACTGAAAAAGCTGAAATGCTCCCAATGACACAATGTAATGCGCCTAAACAAGGCAGCAAAACGGGGGAGAAGTGCACATTAGCAATGTTAGGTCAGTAGCTAGCTAATTAGCCATTCAGCTGTAAGAGAACACACATTGCATGATATTTATTAATCTTATATGATGTGTTAACTGGCTGCGTCTTGTTGATGTTGACAAAAATAGATATACGACTTTACTTTTTGCAATAAATTTGCCGCAGAGGTATAGAAAATGGAAACTATGTGCAGTTCTCTCATGAAAGTCAAAACTTCATATAATATACTTCAGTAATTAAAGAACAGGTTTACTGCTTCTGACAACAGTAGAGTGGGAAATCAAACCGCTAAATTGTGCACCATGGAATAACCAAATATAAGCTTCTTTTTTTTTCAAATGTTGACACTACAGACCATGTGAGATCATAACTGTGGACGGACGACTAAAATTTCGGAAAGTGCAAGAAATCCAGTTACTGTACAAGAGCAAAATCATCACTGAAATATTTCATTAACTGGACACCAGGACATGTGCATCAAATGACAATCAGACCAAAACTAAAGTTAGTCATATGTGTCAGGGTTCTTTGATTTGCCACATCTATACATTTTTAAAGGAATATGTCGCCAAAACAAACAAACAAAAAAAAAAAGACTATAGCGGTATTACCTGGATTTAACCTGTAATGCATTTCCACCTGCTGCATCTACCTAATAAGCATGAACAAGCACCTAGAGACCATATAGCCTAAAGATGCAGTGGCTCAATAAACACTTTTCCAATATGCAATGACGAGGAAAGCACAAGATCAAATTCCTTACAAACGCAGCTCAACAAATGCTTCAGTTTGCAGGTTATGTGAACATTTAAGGAACCGAATTCTCTTAACGCACATGGTTTCATTTCAACTAAAGTCAAATCACTGAAATGTCTGTTGGCCTACTTGAAGCAAGCGTCTTAACTCTTGTATGTATTTAAGAGATTCCCACTACTCACAGAGTTAAAAAAGAAACCATTCAATTGTTTGAGTCACTGTTTAATGTGAATTTAGGGAACTTCTATTTTCACAATCAATCATAAGAAAAAGAAGAAGAAGGGGAAAAGGCATTTTGCTCATTCTATAGCTGACTGAGGAAATTCCTTATGGACTTAACATCATTGGCACAGTTAGTGCTGTGCGCACAGTGCCAGACGTTTTTCCCGTAATGTAGCTGCTGGCTTATCAAGAGAATTCCAATTACTATTCTTTTTACTCCCTATTTTGCCAGTAGAACGATGATGCTGCGGTAGATTATGATTGTGCAGCTCCATACATTCATTGTTTAAATAAACCCCTGCTGTGCATTTGTTATCTCCTCTGGTATAATAAAGACTGATCCATTGAAAAATGTATTAACCATTTCTGTAACACTGAGCTAATTGATCTGTAACATACATAATACATGGAATAATGGGAGGGGGAACCATTTTTTGTGGAACATCAGCCACTCTCAATCATCTCTCTTAGAGACGAAGTAGGGAAGTAATACTGATCCATTTCTGTGACTGATCTGTCATGGAAAACTGAATGAAATGGAAACTGGATTTAAAAAGCTAAATAATGTCTATAATATAATAAAGTCATATAAAAATGACTAGGACAGTGTTATCAGCCTGAACCAAAATCTGGTTTCTGCAAAAGCAGAAAATTGGAATATGGGTTTTGGGTGTTAAGTTGGCCAAAATGACAGAGCCAGTCTGGCCACACTTAGGCATATTTTAAGCCTCTTTTTAAGCATGAAAACCCCTCAGACTGACAGTGTTAAAAGTGTAAAAAGCATAATTTAAGGTAACAACTACAGTAAGCTTCCTAGGAAGCTGGAAATGTTCTGACTCTCAGAACCACATGTTGTGCTTAATACTAATCAAGCTAATTCAAAAGCACAGTATCCAAACAGACACAGTTGGAGGGTTCCAATCCAAAATGAAACATCCACCATCTTGAAAGCCTTAAGCTTTCAACTGAAAAATGAATGCTGACATCAAAGGAGAGCACATCTGTGTGCATCTCTTTTAACAATAACTGCAGACTATCAATATTGAGCAAGTACAATTTACTTTCAAATATAAGTAGAGCTTTTAAAGCTGCACTAATCAATGTTTTCTATTAATTATGGATCAAATGAGCACATGTACTGTTAAAGATCTTTGTGACAGACTCAAGCAGGCTTATCTTACTTTGTAGTTCTTCTTAGCTCTGCAGAGTGCTTCAGCCTTTTCTTTCACTTCCCTCTACCTGCAAAATGCACTGTTTTGGTTCAGTCCGTCTTCTCTTTAACCTCATTTTCACTATAAAGACCATCTAAGAAACACAGTGAAGCTTGCATCAGCTTAACAGCGCGACATTTCACTCAGGACCTGCCAAAACAGACCACTTACTGCATTAGGCACATCTCAGAATTATTGCTAATGGTGCTTCATGTCTATTGGATGTGTAAACAAGCCATTGTTTCCTAATACGTTCACAATAACACCTCAATAAGGTGATAATTTGTTAATATTATGTTTACAGCTTATTATGCTGTCATCAAGTGGCCAAAAAGATTAAATTATAGCAGCTCTAAGAATAATAATAATTGTCATCATCCCAAACCTTAGCCAATCAGTCTCAGTTGGGTCAAACAGCATAACTTCAGGTGTTTTCTGGCTGTGTATTACACAGCTTAGAGATGGCAGACAGGAACTACATGCTTCACAACACATTTGGTTTTCAAGCCAGTAACAAAAATGACTACATACATATTTCTATGGAGCTCTGTCTTGGAGCTTTCCCCAGTTTACAGTAGATAGCTCCAACGTTTTACTGTGAGCTGAGCCAAAGACCTATATACTTTACCGTTGTAGGTCTGTCTAGCTGTCGATGTGGGTCAATAAAAGTTCTAAATAACTTGACGTCTATTTAACCTTCATTTTACCATCTGCTAAACAAATAATGTTATCAATAACAGCACTCTGCCGGGCCAAAAAGATTTGTGTAAATCAATGAAAATGATATAAAAGATTAACACTTTCCATTTGAGTCTGCTGTAGAGTAAACTCAGGTCCTAAAGGCAACATTCAGAGAATCACCGAATGGTCAATGTGATTCAAGATACAATTTTTATGATACAATGGAAAAAGTAATATGGAACTGCAATAATAAAACATAATTTCAAAGACATTTTAGAAAAAAATGTAGGTTTAAAAGGTTGTTTTAGTGACCATCCAGCTGGTCGCTCCATCTGCAAAGAGGCTTTTAGGTTGAGAGACTGTTTTGACAGATTTGTTGTTTAAAATAGAAATAGGAAATGCACTTAATTCATACTGAAGATGTATTTGTGGCAGTTTCTTGGTTACAGCTCTATTATGCTTGTCATGTGTCTAAATCCCCCCTGAAACCACTTCTCAAGTAGGATCAAGATTATTCTGATTTCATGGCATCAAAACCATCTGCCTTTGAGTCATGAAAAACACACAGACATGTTTTAATATTGATTAAAATTATGATTTAAGTTTCAAATCCAAATCCTAGCCTGAGCAAAGATAATGATTCAGGTTTGAAAAACTCCATTACATGGAGTCCAATCATGTCAATAGAGTTTGGAAAAGGTGGGCTGGGGCTGGATTCAGATTGTAGAAATAAATGGAAACATAAAATAGTTAAAGACGATGTTAACATAGCATAATGCAGCCAGTACTCACTCTAATGGTAAATGATATTACAGTGTTACAGAGATTCACTATGGATTAAGCAACATCAACTTACTAAACGACAGAGTTTTAACAAGACTTTCCACATCTTCAAATGACACAAGAACACTGAATCCGTGTTTTATGGCTTGAAATTGCCAAATTTAGAGATGTAGAGCATCATTACGGTACGGCAGCGTCATTCTATAAATATCAGCTCAAAAACCTGAATTAGTCAAACCCTACTTAATATCACCATGGCTCACTAACTCATTAAATGACACCACCAACTGTGTTTTGATTAAATGATTAAACAGTACACGTTCATAAGAGGCTTTTGGGGTTATTAACTTGTGTCTGAGTCTGCACTATCACATCAATATACAGCAGATCAGCAGGGGTCAAATGACTCATTATCATATGTCACTCAGTTCTTTTACTGGTAATTGCTGGGAACAGAAAAATGAAAACACTAATTTTCATCCCCTCAAGACTCGTGTGAGCGGCATTTGACCTGTGATTGTACGCACACAAAAAACAGCAACAGTGAGGCGTTAGGTTAGGGCATCGATTGCTAACAGTGAAGAAGAAAAGGAGTTAAAATTGTTGGCCACAGAGTCAAATACAACCAAATATGGTAATGGATGTTATCAGATTATGTGGCGCAGACAACTTCAGGTTTAATTGACTCACTCAGAAACTCACTAAGCTGATGACAGCTCAAAGCTACCCCAGAGACTTGGTGGTTGCACATAGTTTAGCCATTCTAGGCAGAAACTCGGCACCCAAAACCTTATTTTCAAACACGTCGTTTGTCATCTTTAGTGGAGCTGCAATGAAAAATACTGTGCAGAAAAGGGAATTATTTGTTGTAGCTCTTATCAGAAGATATGCCAATATCTTCTCCTTTATAACAAATTCAGCTACAATGCAGGGCAGGAAGGTGCATATTCCACCTACAGCTTTTGTGCTTTTTTCTTTTTTAAGAGCTGTTGTAATTATTCTACATAAGCTCTAGGTTGCACACACTTGTTTATATTCCTACCTAAAACCCTCTATATGATCATGGGAAAGGAAGAAGGGAAAAAAAGAGCATGACGGGATGATTCTGAGTTTGTTTTATTCTACTGTGTATAACTCAAATGTATTTAATTGTGCAACAAAAGATAACACAACCCGAGTACTACCAGAGGCATTTTGTTATGGCTCAGTAATCACAGGTCCAGTGTTAAGGTATTTTGATGATTCTATTCTCTGAGTCTATGTCACAGTCGGTGCACAAATGTAATTGCAATACTTTTGGATCACTTCAGTAAAACTAACAGTTCAGCAGAGGTTAAAAAAAAAACTCTCAATGTATCTTTCATGAAAAGAAAGGCTTCTGCATGATTGCTCTCTGAACCTTTCCCCACTTGCAGGCGTATGTAGATTTTGGGCTAATTTTGAGCTCTCGCTCTAAAATGTCTCGCACATTATTAAAAACACTGAGCACAGGATGACAGAGTAGTCTGAATGTTCACCTTTTAAAGCCCTTTCTGTACAAGAAACCTCTACAAATACCACCTTTTTAAATGTTTTACAGGAAAACTGTATTTAGCTAAAACATGGGCTAGAAAGGAAGCATTTGGATCTTTGTCACCAGGTACAGGAACTTAATGTTTGTGTGAATATCACGAGTTCCGCGTAGGTGCCATAAAAATACTCTCAAGAGGGCCATCTTGTTAAAAGGCAGCACAATAGCATGTTGAGAAAGGCACATTAAATGTGAGAGATTAAATAGATTTAACTGCAGAGAAGGAGGAAGCCTGAGAAGCAGCTTCGAGACAATAGGTTCTGAACTATAGTACCTGCTTTGCCAACAGCAGGGATGGTTAAGTGAACAGCTCAGTGACATGCATCTCAACACATCATTTCATCACCATGTGTCATGCTGCAGCCCAAATGGGAGTCAGAATATGCTGTGCATCGCATCACTGAGAATTTTTCATTTCTATGCTTTTATTGCATAGCTTTGTTTCGGTAGTTGACTAATAGCTGACTGCAAGAGAAGAAAATACAAGGCCCAGCTGAGCAGAAAATACTCTCTGGAGTTATAACAACAAAAAGAAAGTGAATAGAAAAGTAGGCCTGTTCTACAATACTGTTACGGTTTATAGGTGTTATGACATCACACCCAGAATTCAGTGCAGCTTTGCACAAGATATTTATTTTAATGAAGATCGCAATAGCTCTCAACATTCACTGCTCCCCACTCTATTACATTTATGCCCTACAGAGTTGATCTCCTTTTGTGTCGTCCCACTAGCTATTCAAGAAAATAGGCTACTGCCGAGCACGTCGTCAGCCTCTCTCCCCACTTCTCTACAAGACCACAATGAGCCTGGATTGAGGCATGAATGATCATTCACCCAAAATGTTTGATAGATGTGCACACACACACATCAACACACATACACACACACACACACACACTCACACACACACTGTGTTTAGCTGTAATAATTAGGGGCATTCTTTTGCCACCAGGAAGAAATATTGTTATGGAGAATTAAGGGATTTAGGGCTATATATTCTGTCGTGTGTGATTCCTATAGCCCACTCAGATATGTCACACTCTTATAGCTACCCCCCATATAACATCTGTGCGTGTGCGCGCGCATGCGTGTGTGCAAGCATGTGTGATGGTTTCCATGTCCCTGAGAGGAGGAGAAGACACTTTGTGTGTCAGACTTGGCACGGGAAAACGGAAGAAAATGTGTTTCTACAACGTGACTGCATTCAAAGCCTGAAAACTGTAATTTGAGATATGAATTCATTACACGGCCTCTCATCAGCAAACACGGGGATAAGGTGATGCAACAGCGCCGCTTAGCGTCGCACGGTGCCCTGTCTGAGCCGCTCTGACTCTGTGTTCCTCCCCCCCCGATCGTCGTTTCCAGCCGGGGTCCTTACCTTCCGTGTCACAACGCGTGGCTGCTGCAGGTTTGCGGTCGCGGAGGTTTTGCGCCTTCTTCTTCGGAGTCCGTGCGACGCGTGTTGAGTTTTATTGCCGTGGCGTGAGGGCCCGTGCAGGCAGCCACCGTGACCTGTCCGCTTACTGGCATTGTGGTTCCTTCTCACAGCGTCAATGAAACCAGAGGAAAAGTGTTCAAACTTGATCTGAAAACAAAAAGATACAAATATGAAATGTCCATTGCGCAGAAGATCCTAAAAAAAAAATAATCTGACTTGTTGAATTTGACTCTGTTCTATAAAAAGGACGCGCGCTTACAGGCTGGTGCCTGTAGCCTGTTTATAAGCTATAAACATTATTACCCAGTGTCATTATAGGCCTACTCCTCATGACTCATTAACATTGTAAGTGTTTCAAATGTCAGTGTCATGTTCCAGATGCTGGTGCGTTTGTGCGCGTCTCTGCATATGTGCCATGTTATTTTAGTTTAGTATATTGTATATTAGTATATTAGTGTATGTCGCAGCACAAGTGCGCGTGTGTGTGCGCCTCTTTTGGGGATGCTGACAGACGGGTTTACAGGACGGAAAGCTTGCGTGACGAAAACACAAGTTAAATTCAAAAGGTAGAATTGTGTACGGTGAGAGAGATGAATTAGTACAGTGTGTGTCAGATATGGAGAAAGAGAGGGAGAGATGGGGGGGGGGGCGTTAAAAACAGCCTGTGGCTCCTTGGTGAATATTCCCCTCACGCTCCCCTCTCCGGTGCCGGGCTCGTCTATGTAGGGCATGCAGCAGGTTGTGTGTCGGGGACTCGGACAAGCGAAGGAGCGGAGAGAGGAAGACAAACCAGCCACCCCACCTCCCCGGCTCTGCTCCACTTTGAGAGGACAGTGAGTGTGCGACAAATACTGAAACACTGAAACACGACAAGTACTGTTCAATCTCCTTGTCACCCACAGAGAGTTCAGCTCAGCACACACACACACACACACACAAAAACCAAACTAATAAAGCTAACTCACCCCATTCCCGTGACACATCTCTCCAGGCGGTCAGGTGGAGATGACATTGCAGCCTGTTACTCCATTCGGGTGCCCTCGGCAGGAGTGGGAATCACATACGACTCTCCTCCGTCAATTAATCCATCAATTTCTCCTCCATCCAGTCTCCCCCAGCAAAACACCACCACACGGATAAATCCACCTGTCTGCCTCAGAAGGACCCCCCCTCCCCTACACCGCCGCTTCTCCCGCGGTGGATCGGTGGTATTCCTCCCGGTGAAGATGTCAAACACCGTCCATTCAGCGGCGGAGGAAAACAAAACCGCCGTTGACGTGCGTGGATCAGTTGGATCTTAGGATCCAGAAGAGCCGACGGTTCGGGATCTCCGGCGGCAGTCCCGCGCGTTCCGCAGTGAGGGCTCGTGGACAGGTCCGCGCGCCGCCTCCTCCTCCTCGTTCCTTGCGCCGCTCGCGGATTCTTGGAGGCTGAAGAGGGGATTCCGTCACAAATAACATCAAAACACACACACACACACACACACACACACACACACATATATGAACTCACACTCTCTCTCTCCCATCCGTCTTTGCTCACTCACCCGCTCCTGCTTCTCTCTAACGCGCTCTCCGAGCGAGCACCGCGCTCCCAGCAGCGACCAAAAACAATTCAGAGCAAGTTTAAACGGGTCGAGTTATTTTTGTAGCTTTCTCCGCCGCACGACTGAGGTGATGCACAGGCAGCTGACCGAGCGCACGGGCGGTGAGGAATAAGGAAATATTCTCCGGCAGTCTCCTTACCCCGCAGCCCGCCCGCCCACGCTTCGCTGGCTGAAGGTACTTACACATCAGCCTAGTTAATTAAACATATGGGCACATGGGCCTGAATAAGAGAAAGATGGTGTAGTGGTGGTAGTAGGGGAGGGCAGGGGGTGGTGGTGGGGGGCGCAGACTTGGGTGACTTCATCTGTCCATTATAAAATATCTAAAAGACATGTGATGGTGCGCGCTAGAGACATTTTGCCGTGTCTATCCCCTCCAATAAAGCGCCTCCAACTTCACAGCTCGTTAAAAGTGATATGTCTCTTCCTCCTCTTTCTGTCTGTGTGTCGCTTTTCCTGGCGCGTCTTGTCCAAAAAAAACAAAGACGCAGGAGAGGTATGGCGCACATCACTCGTCGTTTAGCCATCACCCGGTGCCATATCGCCAAACGAAAAGACGTGCGCGCGTTTGTGCAAAAGATCTCTACCTATCCCCGTGTCAGAGTGTGTGTGTGTGTGTGTGTGTGTGTGTGTGTGTGTGTGTGTGTCTGTGTGCTGTGACGACTGTCTCGGCTTCAAACAAGTCGCCGCGTCGCTCCTCCGCTCCTCAGAGCATCCACTGCGCACAGATAAAATATTTCAATATCCGCTGAACTGTTAAAACCCACTCTAGTGGTCCCCATGCACACACCCAACTTCCCCAAAATTAAAATCCGGATCTTTTCAAATTTACTGCACCGAAACGTTTATTGCCGCCGCTGTTGATGATGTTGATGTTGTCTCGTTCCCTCGTCAGCGCCACAGTTTGTTAAAAAGCTACGGGTGAGATTAGGGAAATAGAGGCAACGATAGTGAATTACACAGCCTCAATTAAACATAATTAGCAGATCAACACTGCAGCACAGGGGGTCCGCAGGGAGCGTTGACAAAACACCCCCATCTCCCTCCATCCCCCTCCCTGCATCTCCCTCTGAGTGTTGCCTTGGAGTCCCATTGCAGACAGATGGTGTAGATACTGCATGGGGTCATGTTTGCAGGCTTGGGCTCTACTAGGACTGGCTGTCACAAACTGAGTTCCACTTTGAGGCATTAAAGAGTGCAGCATAAGCAGACCACAGGGCTTACAGTTAAGGAATACTTCACTAACCTCCTCTTCCTCCTCAACCTCCTCCTCCTCCTCCTCCTCCTCCATCCCTAGAATAAAAACTTCCACCTGTTGAGGTCCTCTATCCTCCTCCGTCAGAGTCAGAGCCTCCAAGGCTTGGAATAAAAGAAACAGATGATTGCATAACGTGGACATAAAAGAGAGGGAGAAAGACCACACAAAGAGTGTGTGATGGCCTTTTTATTTTGAGGAAAATTTCCTGGGGTTCCAAATATAATAGCTATGTCTTTCTCTCATATCATCCCACCCACCACCATCTCCTCCTGCTATGTACCCATTACCGGCATCGTGTCGGAAAAGGCTGGACCTAGGACACCCCCTTGGGAACTGTAAAGCATGCTGTGCAATAATGATGACATTCATTTTTAGTCCGTTAACCAAGAATTAGCCCCTATGGAGTATGGCTATAAACTCGTCTGATTCTATATTTAAACATTTAGGTGGTGCCAAGGATATAAAATCACACATTTCTTCCGGGCCACCATGAATAAGCTTTTAAAAGCTGTACTTTTCTCATAATCTCATTCACGGGTATGCATGCCTGCAGATATCCCTTTAGTAATTTCTGGGACATGGCCTTTTTCAGGATTCTGCGTGCTCGTAGTCGTGAGGCTCTCTTTCTTATTTCGTATGCATTCAGCTGGTGCTCATCAGCACAGCACTTAGACTGTATAGTGGTCAGCTCTGTGTTTAGACAGCAGGGGGGACACAGTGCTAAAGTTGTCTGAACATTCACACCCATTATTATAACTGATTTATAACTGCTGGGCTCAGTCGTCATGCATCTTTCATGGGCCAACAGCACATTGAACAGAAGTTATCCAGGCATGTCATGCAGCAGAACTGACATCAGACACACTCACACATGCAGAAGCTGAGCTCAGGTTCAGATCTGGCTCCCAGTATCCAGACACCCCAACGAGCCAGCTGTCTTTACCTCTTCATTGCTGCTGTCTGATTAAATTTCTCAAGGATGTTACTAATAGCTCGTATCAGTGTGTGATTATGATATTTGAAAAGCAAGGGAAAGACATTATCACTGTGTAGTGTGTCAACAGCGTTCTAACTATTTTGTTGTTACTCTATAATTATTGAAGACAAGAGCTCATTCCACTAATGTTTCGCTAATAGTCAAAGCCCAGTACTCCAATATTCCTAGAGTGAATCACAGCAAATGAAAAAAATAAAATCCAATTAAAGTAACTCAGACTATAAAACCACCAGGCTCACAAACAAACTGCTAAATAAATAAATATAAAGATACAGTAAATAAATTACAGGGAAGAGAAAACGATTACACAAGGCCTCTGACAAAAATATGATGTGGGCAATTTTTGTATCCATGGTAACTGACTTTTTCAGAGTGTCACCACTTTTGTTATGCCACAAGTGCAACCCAGATACAGTTCATGATTTGTGATCAGTGCTGGACTGCACCAGGGCCCATTCATAAACAACTGGCCAAGCTAACTGCTACACAACGCCAACCACTCATTCATAGGGAGACGTACACTTGCTCCACCGGTTGCAGCGATCCTGCACAGGCAGCCGCTGCTGCAGCCAGCGCACTGCTGATGCAACTATTATGGGATTCTTCTAAAACACACGCTGCTAATTAGCTGCATAGCTAAGTGAAACCCAGTCCAAAAAAGCCTGCAACTGTCAACTTTGCTTAAAAATCTTTTTTAGTAAAAAATGCATTGTTTCCATGACAACATAACCCAATGGCACAGGTTGGGTTGCATTTTTACTATCAATTTGTACGTGTTTTTTTAAAGCAAAGCATATTGTGGGTTTTCTGCTTTTTACATTTTGAAGCAGTTAAACGGAGCTCTCTAATAAAGGGTTCGCTATCTTACAGTAGTTCCATCCTCGACTTACCCAGTTTCTAAGATGCACTGGCATCCTCACACCAGCTTTAGGGCTGATCTGACAATCAGCAGGACTTTGACTGACAAGCAAACACTAGAAATTCACAAAAGGATGATTCACTTGTAATGTTTCTATGTAACTGGGAGTGAGCTGGTTGGTTAAAAAAAAAAAAAAAAGTAGGTGGGCTGCATTCCACCTAATGACTGTATGATGAGCTCAGAGGGGAGCCAAGCCTACAAGATAAATTTCTGTCTTTTATACAATGATTTCGAGTCTTCCTTATCTTCACAGACTGAAGCACTGCCATAGCAAACACACTGTAGTGTAGCTACAGTACATGGCTTTATATAGACTCAGGAAATGAATCACTCCGTCAATAAATGGCAACAAAATAAACAGAAATTTATTCATGGCTCTATCTGGAACAGAGCGATGTGATAGCTGGCATTTACTGAGTTATAGATATTCTTTCTCTCTAGTCTGTCTTTTACTTTGTCTCCCTCCCTCTCTTGCACTCTCCACCCTCTCACCCACAGAGAGTGGGTGACCTGGAACGAGCTCTCCCACAGACTAACACTGCTTCCTGCAGCCAGACAGGGGCAGTGTGTAGCGCTGAGAGCTAAGGCAAGCTTTAGATTAATTCTCAACAGCCTACCTTGATGGTACCATCACCTCATTCACATTTATGGGCACCTTTGAAAACCACTCATCTCAAAAATTGATGGGTGATTACTTCCTGTCACAGTGCTGATCACAGTGAAAAGTTCAGGAGTGCAGCAGCCAAATCAATTAGCTGGGCGTGATGCACTGCTTTGTCTTTTTCACTTGGCTACATCAGCAATTATCCTTAGCTTGAAAAGGTCAGTCAATAATTATAATTACTTAGAAGTAAGGATTGAGAAAGTTTAGAAGCTTCAGTGAGACATGTTCTCATGAAAATCAGCTGTCTTTATGATCACAACACAAACAAATTCATCTTTGGCTGAAATTAATTAAGCAAATACACACAATATATCTTCATGGATTCAGAACATGTTTTTTTCTGTTTGATAAATTAAGTTCATCAACATATTGTTAGATATTTGAATACCTGAATACTGCAGTTCGTAAACCGATGGATGGACACTGGTTTAGTTTCAGATTGTAGAATATGTTAACTGTTATTGTTAAATATAATGCTAGGGATAGAATTTGATTAGCTTAGCATGAATAGTTAGCCTAGCTGTGAAACTAGACCCACTTACAACCAACTCATAAGCTCATTAAAAAAAACATTTTACATTTAAATTGATACAAAAACAAATGGCAAAACTGAACACCTCAAAAGGGAACCCACAAATATATATAAATGATTCATTAGTGAGCTTTAGAGGTGCTAGTAGGAAGGCTGTGTTACCTTGGGACAGGGCCAGGTGAGCCATCTCGCCCTGCTTCTATGCTTTGTGCTAAGCTAGTATAAATATTAACATGAACATTAGAAGTATTTATCTTGTCTCATATCTCTCAGAATGAAAAGCTAATCTTCCCAAGATTGCGAACTCTTCCTTTAACACTCAAGCACTAACCTGCAGGCTTCATGAAATCTTCAATTTAAGCATCCAAGCATGCACAAGTTAACCATCACAACCGTGATATGGAGGTCACAGACTTTCTGCACTGCTGCAGTATGTCATGGGGACTGCACACACTGAGAAGCAGAGAGTACACCGACTCCTCGATATGATCCACCTGCAGCAGCGATGTGAACACACGAACACACACACACACACATAAAAATATGCAGAAATGATGTCATCCAGATCATCTGGGGAAGCACATATTTAGAGTGTGTTGGTTAATTTGCACTTAAAGCACCAGGGCACACTCTGGTACACAATTTGACAGCTCAGAAACCCAGTGCTACAGGAAATCCCATTTGTATATTCAGAGTGGTAAATTATTGGAGTATTTAGAGTGTACCTTGGGCACTTAGGGCACTGCGGCCAAGCAGTTGGTGCAATAGAGCGTTTCCATGTTGGATGCTATAGCCAAATCAAACTAATTGGCCCAGTCCAGAGAACAATTCTAAATAGCTCATCTTGAGGCTCTAACTTTTTATGGTCTTTCTATTATCAGCACAGCCAGAGCATGCATTAAATATCTTACTGCCAATAACAAAAGCCCGACTGTGAGATTGAAGCATTATTCATTAGATTAACCAAGAAACTCTAATTAAAGAACAGACTGCATGACCTCTAAGCAAAAGATTTACAGAAATTATTAAAAGTTTGTCTGAACTTGGAAAGTGTTCAAGGTGGAAAACTGTGCTGCGATTGTTTTTCAGTGCTGTGTGGCTGTTAGCACACAGGATCAGTCTCTGTTAGATGGTAGATGGAATTGGGTATGAACATGTGAACCTGCAAATATTTACAGCTGAACTATGCCACTCCAGTGATGTATTTTTAGATCCCCTTGAGCTCTTAAAAGCTAGAAGCACACTTGTTTCACTTGTTTTCCATTAACATGAACAACCCGAGAAGAGGAAAAAAAAGAACATGTTATGATTTCAATCAGGAGAGTAGTTTAAAACTTTGGATTTGTTGATTAAACAAAGATCAGATTGGCAAATTGTTTATCTGGGGATAACATCTGATTATGGGGATGAATCCAATAATCAGACAATAACACAAACTCCCAGTTTGGCCATCATCCAACTGCTGATCAAGTCTTTATCCATGTGGTGGTGGGGAATGTGTGGATGGATGCTGGCATCAGCATATTGGGTTAATGAAGAGAACAATGATCAGTTATGGGCTCCCATGGGGGTAAGAAAAGCTTGGTTAATTATTTGTTTGGATGATGAGAACCACAGGGCCTTGATTTTTGTATTTTGAAGGTGATACAAGGACTAATTTTTGAAATAGTAAAGAAGAAAGAACTGACTACTAATGAATCACTTTCTGTTTCCATTTATCAACACGTTTCAGAAACTGGTTATGTTATACCTGCAGTAAACCTGCACACTCTAGAGTATACTGTATGTGCCAAAGACAAAACTGAGAAACGTCTTCTCAGATTTCTCATCAGGTGTTCCACTCCTGTTTTGCCCTCGACCTCTCCAGATTCCTTTGCAGAGGTCATACTCAAAATCTGTCTCTTTAGCCTAAAGATGCAGTTTATTCTAATATTTTTATATTTTTTAATACTGTGCATATGTTTCCTATCTGCTCTAGTTGTGTTCTAATAAAGTGACTAAGAAATAAATATATATAATAAATATGTATATGGTTGTAATAGCATTCGTAAAAAAAAAAAAAAAGAAAGAAAGAAAATCTAATAGTGGCCAAAAAAGGCTTTTGTACAGTAATGTATATTAATATATGTTTCTTTTATAATTAAAAAAAGAATAGATAAAATAGAAGTCATAAAAATAGAAAAGCACATTAACCAAATATTAAAAAGTAAATGGACACCTTCATCTAAATATGTTTTAAAGTAGAAAAATGCTATTTGTCCCCACCAATGCATTTGTATTTATTGTATGTATTATATTTAATAGGGGCCTGGTTTGGTTTTTTTGTAATATCATTCAATCTGTTTTGGGAGCATTTTCCTTCTGTACATACTGTATGTTGGCTCTCCTAAAGGGTTTAGAGGGAGAGAGCAGTGTGGGTACATTATACATTACACACAGACATATTTTTGTATGGCAATCATTGTGAGTACACTGCTTCATATAATGCATTCCCTAGCCATGTTATCTACTGTGTATTGATTTTTAATTTATCACATGTACTGCCTTACCCTAACTCTAACCTTTACAACGGACTACCTGACCCTAAACGTTACTCTAACCCTAACCAAAATCCCAATTATAACCCTAAAATGTAGTCTTAACCCCCAAAATTGCCCTTTAAACACCCTTCTCAATGTGAGGATGGAATAAAATGTCCTCACTTTGTAAAAATGTCCTCACTCTAGAGGTTAAAAATTCATGCTGGTCCTCACAATGATAGCCATACACTTGCACACACACACACATGCTGCAGCATTTCCATTGCGCATATGTTCTGGTCAATGTGATCAGTGAGGGCCACATTAACATGGACGCAGTGGGACTATTTGTCTATCATGGAAAGCAGCACGTTTTCCAGCTGCACCTACCATCCTTGTTAAAGCTCACTCACAGGAACATAAACAGACTCTTAGAGGCTGTCACACCATTAGTGTCATTATGGCTCCAATATCTTGGACATTAATGGCAGTGTAGGGATTTCTTTAGTTATGATTGAGCAGAAAAATTTTAAACAAAAGTGCAATAGTTTTTGTACATGTGCTTGACATATGTGTGCACAAATCAAATCTGATTTCCATGTTGAAGGAGTGGTCCTTATTAAGTCAGTGCTTTTTAGGAGATATTTAAAAGTAATTTTACTTCTGTTTTAATTCATCAAACGTAAAGAGACACTTATTGTTCTGCAGATCAATAAACCTACTAAGTGCCATTTCAGCACATTTTATAAAATCCATACTCGAAAGTGCCAGGTTTAAAGTGGACATTTCCCCAGACTGCAGAGATCTGGAACAGGGAGGTTACTACTAAAAACTTTTTTACCATAATTGTAGTCATTAGGAAGTTACTGGAGTGTAAGCAAAAATGTTAAATGGCTTACGGGGGACGTGAAAATGCCACATCCTGAGTCCTGCTCGCACTTGCAAAAAAATCCTGTTAAACATACAAATATACACACACGGGATATAAGAAGCAATTTAATAATCAGTTTGCTTGAATTCACATATGGCGCAGCAACATATGCAGAAAGGTGTGTGTGTGTGTCTGAGTGATGAGTAAACAAGTGAATGTGTCATGCCTAAATGACTAGAACTCTCTCCAGCTGTGTCTTGACTATCTCTGACTTTTTCCAGCTGCTCCCAGTAACACCTAATCATTTTCTTTTTCCCTCAAAGGAGTGGGAGATAGTGAGACACAGAAAGTTAAAGTGTAAATAGCTTTTTCAAAAATGTTTATGCTAACCAGCCTCAGGGGTGAGTGTGTTGGGGGGGCTATGCAAACTTTGCTATAGAGATACCTTTGGTGGCTCCTTTTCCTATGTGTGCCTATTATGATTATTGTTTCCGGTGCATTTCTGCCTCTGGCAGCAACACTCAGAGGCGTAGGTGGACTGACCATCATGAGTGGACAACCGGGCCATGTTTTCCCCTCGAGAGCGTAGGATGTGAGAGTGGGGGGGAACTGAGTTCATCACTGGTCCATGGTTGTACCTTTACAAGTATTGTTCAGTTCTGTAAACAGAAGGGAGAAAAGTAATGACTATGAGATAGTGGCGAACCAGGAAATTCAAAGGCATTGTGTGGAACTCTGGATCTGATATGGGTGCAAGAGATGACACTTATACTAACCTGCAGCAGTGTTTTATTAGCATTAATATCAAGCAATTGTTATTGCAGTGACTTGATCACCGAAATCTTTATCTCATCATTGTGTTGTTTCTTACTTAAGAGGGAAACAAAATCCTTCCTCTGCCATTCCAGACCCTGCCATAACTCTTCCATCCATCACATCCCCCCAGCATGTTCCTGTCTTTTCCAGTTAGAACTAGTGCAGACTTCAAGATGTTTGCCACATTTTGCCCGTCCCAGACAAACATCTTTACCCTCCACCTGTCTGCACAGCTGAACCTCATTACTCCATACTATAGACAGTATAGCTGCCCAGTCATTTCCAGCTCATCTAAGTTTTTTTCCAGAGCAGATGTTTTGACTTGTCATAGCAAATGACTCTATTCCATTTAGGTCAGCTACATCTAGGGCCAAGGTGTTGTGCATATGGCTAACCGTTTTAGCTTACCTGGAGACTTGATGGAACTGAGCCATTGTTAACAAAATTTGCTTCACCTGTGCTTTTCCTGCTGTGACACGTCAAACTGTCTGTGGAAAAAAAGTCTAAAGCAGCCTCCAGTTTCCTGCATCTACCTGCCAGCCTGTTTTAGTGACTCTGACCCAGCTAATTTTTGGACATTTGGCTGCCTGCCTGATGCCTTCTGGTCTTTTTTTTTTTTTTTTGACTGCCTACCTGTTTCTGACCTATATCCTGCCTTTCAACTAGTAACGATATTTTTTTCTCCCTCGTACTACTCCAACCTGCCGACTCCATTTCTGGGTCTTACTTTAGAATTGGTAGTGATAACTTACATTTTAAAACTCCAAAATGCTCTAAGATGTATTTCTTTAGGGGCCAAGCAGAGTGGTTAGTAATGTGGTTTAGTAAAAAAGTGCATTCTGGGTTGTGATTTTAGATACTCCCATTCTAGTTGCCCTCAGTGTACTACCTTTCCAGTCTCAGGTTGTAAACTGCAGCCTTGGTTCTTGCGTATCTCTGCCTCCCTGTTAAAGTGACTTTGAACCCACCCTGATATTTGACTTTTGGCTGGCTGCCTGGTCCCTTCTGGTTTTGTTCGCCTCCGCTGACTGCCTACCTGTTTCTGACCAATATCCTGTCTTTTCACTAGTAAAAGACTTTGTGTTTCTACTCCTACCTGATGATGTTGCTTCTAGGTCTCACCCCAGAATTGCTACAGCGATAACCTAAATTTTGATGTTCAAGGTACATGAAAACAATGACAAGCATGACAAGATGAATGTAGTATAGTCTAAGAATGTAGTGGTGTATTGATTTTCTCCCATCCATCCATCCATCCACCACTAATCTGGGTCGAGGTCATGGTGACAGCAGACTAGCACAGATGTCTTTGTCCTAGCTACTCTTGGGAATTGATTTTCAATCGTTATTTAACCTTTGGTTGTCATACACTAAAAGATCACTTGGCCAGTAAATTAGTTTATTCAGTATAACATGCATGAGACTTTAAGACAAATTCTGGTAAAGCGTTTCTTTTTGTTTGCGGTATAAACACACCAAAATTGTTAAGTCTGCATTTGGTATTTGCAGCTTCTACACAGTGAAGTGGGAGCTTATAAAGAGCACTGGAGGATAGTATAATATCCTTCCTGTTTTACTGCAGGCTGTTAAGGTTAAACACAAAATAATCCAAACTCATCGAAATGTTAAATTTCACATTAAAATTCATCACCTGTTAAGGGAATTTAAAATGCCAAGTTTATTTTAAATACTCTATTTAAAAAATAATTATACAGTATCGTTGACAACAATACAGAAGTACTTTGTTTAATGTTTTTCACAGTGTCAGTTGCAAGGTGTGGGGTTACTGAAGGTCTGCTGAAGTCAGCGCTTCTGAATATAAATTTGTGGAAATTGCCTGCTCACAAAGCATCAGTATGCAGAGAGGGGGAGAGAACAATTTGATAAATTATAGCCACGCATATTCCACATATTATGTATAATATGAATAAATGTCTTAAATTGCAATACAATTAGTCAAATCACCAAGTCTGCCAAGTCTGAGGCCGCAGGTGTCCCCTCCGCCACGTGTCTGTCTAAATAAGAAAATATCGACTAGGGGTGGACTACCCACTTATCTCTATTTAAAAAGATGTTAAATTGTAATTTGGCTTCATCTAATAGGCTTATGAGGTGCATTAGCTTTCATATAAATTGCATTTCTGTATTTTAAGTGCCAACACAGGTGTTATCTCTGTTCCACAGCACCATACAAACATGAAAGCATGATCTCAGAACCAAGTGGTTCGTGGTGATCAAATAATCACCTGCTGTTCAGAAAACAACATGGTAATTTCATCTGTTTCCCCTCTGCTCTCATACGTGAGTATCTAAAGCTGAACTAAGTGAAACCCTAAGACTGCTGTGTTTCAAAAACACCCAGAGGGAAGAGATCTTTAAGCTGTAGTTTTCCGTTTGCCTTTTAAAGAAATACTCTGTCATTCTGTTATATTGGTCCAGTGAATCTTCCAAATGTGAATAAATAACAATGAAATGAGTAAAAGCCCATTTAACAAAATCTGGAGGAAGACAATATCACCACTTTGTATTACTTGCATTTCTATGTGAATACTATAATCACATTTACCTGAATTATTATCAGTTATTCATTTCTGTAAGTGTGTTACTGTCATTTAAGCACTTTCATCCAGACTTTGGTGAGCGTCTGTATCCACTGATGGGAGGTTTCCAATCAGTCGCAAATCCCCCAAAAAAATCACTCCTAATTATAACCATGTTGCTGCAGAGCTATTGGAAATCACCTCCACCAGTATGCAGTAGGTAGTGTGGATTCCTAACACTCAATGTCAATATACAAATCATAATTCAATTTATTTCCTCAAAGGCTACAGATCTTTCATAAGCTACTAGTGTAACCTAAGTAAACTCATTTTCATAGATTTATATCCAATGTCAAACTATTTGTGCTTATCGTGTATTTTTCTGTCATTTTCTGTTTTCTGTCACTCATGAAAACAACTAAATCAAAAACAAACAAACAAATCAAAACAGTAATATGTACATTTTGTTTTCACTAAGCATTTTTAACTTTATTATTTATGTGCTGATGAACAGCAGTAGTACAACAAAAAGCCACAGCACAAGGACACTGGGGTCAATGGAATACACCATAAGTTTATACAGTACCTGCAATATTGCTCAATCTAATCACATTGGTTATCACATAAGCTCTAAATAATCTATCAAAATAGTCACATAATGACTATTTTTAGTGTACATGTTTATTTCTTAAAAATCCAAACTGCTGCGTTATCTGGGGTGCTGTAGCAATCTACTATGTAGTACTATGTGGCCTGTATGTTAAAATTGTATGCATACAAACACTTTCCCATCCACATAAGGCAATGTCCTCCCTTCCACCACCATTTATTTATTCATATAAAAATGCACTCTTTTTGCCGTCTCTTGTTTATATTTGGATTTATGTCCGGCGTTCCTCTATACAGCGGTGAGATTTTGTGTGACTTTCCCCCAACACAAAGATTAAACATCTCTGCACTGTAACGCTCCTACAATTCACAAGTTCATAAATACAACCTGCTGCCATATATTCCTCTGACATTCTATCTAATATTGCACAAATGCAGCTTCTTATCCTCTTTACCATTATTTGTCATTGTCAACGAACCCTCACGCCCTCACACGCAGACAAACACCAATATCAATCTTGGAGTGGGTGTGGCGGTTGTGGATTCAGTACAGGTTTGTTTCATGCCTCCACTTCAGCCGAGCTGTTGACATAATCTTGCCTGTGGATAAAAGACAGATGCACAATTCACTGTAGTTTGGAGTGCAACAGCAGTCAGTGGAGTCTCTGAACAGGAAGGGGTTCAACATGTGACTCAAGGACACTTCTGCAACAGCAGGGATTATCTGAAACTGATGGACACGCAGCAGGGCTCTCCCCACTCCAGCAGCCTCGCTATCCTCCACTATGCAGCCTATGCAGGTGGAGCTTCCATCAAGTGGATGGATGTACCCTGCTGCTTTTATGTCTGTCCAATGCTATCTATCTACGCATTTGTGCTTTCCCTTTTCTTGCTCTCTCACTCACACACATGCATCTCTGTTCCACTGAGACGTTTCTACAGTCACCCTCTGACCTGCTGCAGAGACAGGGTGTCTCAGAGCAGCTGTTCCAGCTCCAGACTCTGCTTCAGAAGGAAAACTAATGTTGGTGATCTGCTCACTGATCTGTTCCCTGCTGATCCTGGACAACTGCATCCATTTCAAACTCAGAAGCAGTGAAACCATACCCAGTAGGCTCCTTACATGTTTAACTATTAGTTCTAAAAGTTGATAACTTGACCTTAATCTAAGAAACAGATTGTTTTGTAATAGGGAAATAATTTTACTATAGTATAGGTTTGTTTACTATAGTATAGGTTTGTTTTATTTGTTATTTGTTAACTTCAAATGTAATTGTACAAGTAAACTGAACTTACTCTTTCCAAATGTTGGCCACTAAAACCAAGTTAGAGTCACTTAACTGAAAAGCTACTTGCTAAATAGAATTTAGGAAACCAACTACCTTGAAAAAATAAAGTAAATTTGTTTGGCAAAGAAAGCACAGAACAAACAGAGGATAATCCTGTGCACAGCTGTATGCTCAGCTGGAGTATGATGCTGCAGAAAATACAGTGGCAAAGAAACATGGTTACACTCCTGCACACTCCCTCATTCAGTTTCAGTCTCTTGTACGTGTATCTAGGGAAGGCATTACATGATTGCACCTATATTTCCAGAAGCCACCCACAATTATCCAATCAGAAATAGTAACATGTCTGTGGATCACCTTTGGCTACACGTACAGCTCTTCATGTCAAAATCAACAGTTCACTAAACCACATCACAAGATTTGAATGCAATATAAATGCGTAAATAGAAATAATTATATCAAATGGTTAATACAGTGGTTCCCAAACTCAGACCCCCGTGCCCCCCTGCCCTGCTCGTTTCCCAGCTATCCTTGCCATACTTACTGCCGATTACTTGGATCAGTTATGTTCAGTCAATCAGAAGCTAATAAACTAAGACATGGGGAAGACCAAGTGAATCAGTATCTTCCAGCTTCTGATTGACTGAACACAAGATAATCAGCAGTGAGTTGGACAAAGAAAACAAGCTGGGTAGGGGGCCTGAAGATGTGCTCTGGAAACATTTGAATAAGTTTCCCAAACTTCAATTTGTCCTGTGAATCAACATAGTTTTATAATTTTAAATTAAAAACATATTTCTCAGTTTATGTTGGTGAAATGAACTGGTCACTATACCGATTTGATTTAATGGAGGGACAGTATTAAAATTTTCCTGACACTTCTCTGGCTTGTTTTTTTTTTTTTCTTTCAGTCTTTTTCCAGGTAAGAACATCACCTCCTTGCTGAAACAAGGTTTTGCTAAATAATTCAAAAAAAGCAGCTTGTACCTTCAGGATTAAGTCATTGCTTGCCTAGATTCAAATCCCAGAACAGTATAGGGTCCATGGAACATGCCAGGAATAATAAATTCTGGTTTCAAAGCGTTATGTTATGAAGGGTCAGAATTTCTAGGAGAAAGTCTTGGTTACAACACTGGCTTCAAAAAACAAAAACAAATTCAGGTAAGGTTCACCTGCGGAGAGAATAACATAACACTGATATTTGAAGCTGTTGCTGCCCTGTAGCTCTACAAAATCACAACAGAACCAAACCACAGAGGGAGTGGTACCCTCTACCCTCCACATTTATCTGATTCAGCGAAAGCTCAGTGTTAATTCATGGGCTTGGATCATTTTCTTTTTTAACCAAGCTAGATCTTTTGTTTTCCTTGTTCAATGATTTTTACCCGTTAGTTATTTGAATAACTTTTAGACTTTTTGGAGGAAAGTAAAGAAACAAGCAGCTGTTAGGAAGCACCATGCTGAGCCATTTTACTGAAAAGTGAGATTAGCTAACGTAATAGTTTCCTCAATAATTTGAGGAAACAATATAATTTGCTAATGATACAGAACTGTACTTAACAACAGAAGTTTCAGTTTATTTGTTAAAAACATACTAAAACATGCAGTTTAAAGCAGATACCTGTCTGACTTTACTGGTAGTCCTTTGTGGACGCCATCTTGGGCAGGTCCTTATAGAGGAAGCACGCCTCAGCAGCACTGTTTTTATTACAGGTTCTCACATTTGATTGGACAGTGGATGTATGACTAACTTAAATCAATTAAGACAAATGATAAAACATTATCTGTTCTTTAAAGATGCACAGTAGCTATATATTACATAATGAACTGAGGCTGAGCCGCTGTTAAATGTTTACGAAAACATTGTGAAATTGTGTTTAATCTGCTCCACTGTCCTTTAAAGAGGCCTGACACGATTGGTTAGTTTGAACTGGGAAGGTGGGCTCCCATTTTAAGAGAGGTTTAGTCATTTGTCTGCTTTGCTGCCCTGCAGGGTATTTGCAGGGTTCACCAAGTTCAATTAAAGAGTTTTTAACACCACAGCGAATCAGTATGACCAGTGCCATTGTCACAAGTATGATAGATATCAATGAGAAGCAATGAGGATGATATGGTCAAGAATAACTTAAGTATGTATTGGCATGTCATGCGTTCCAATCCCAGCTACAGTATATATAATTACTCCTCTGCTGTAATACGTACAATAATTTATAAGCAGCAGAATATGTGGTTAAAAACATGATAATATCAATCAATTATAAAATGATAAAAAAAATTTATTCCCATATTTCAGACAGGTTGGTTAAATCACTAACAATGTTGTTTTATAAAAAATATCGCTTCCCATGAGAAAACACGTGAACTAAATATGTTTGTATATTTATTTATTTAATTTATTAAGACCTTTTTGAGGAAACTGGAATCAGTGTTTTGTTAAAGCTGCAAATGCCCTCGATAATCACCTTATGACCTCCCAGATTTCCACAGTAATGGGGGTCCTGACTAGCAGGTTAGGAACTACTGACCCAATCTAACCTCCTGTATGACCAAATGATAGATGGACCAGTGTTGGCTGCACTGATGTTAGTTGGCAAAAAATAAAAGTGCTCTAATTTCGTGTAGAAAGGCTGAAGAGCTGAGTGCACTGCCCAAGACTGGTGGTGCAGTGTTTGTCTGCCAGCTGCAGACTGACAACAGAATATTAAAACGTGTTTTTCCCAAAACACTGCAAATTTGCCTATTGGTTGATGTATATGTAAGTCACTGTTTCAGGAACGGTGCTAAAAATAGCTCCAAGGTAGCCAAAGGCTTGTTTTTCTAAAGACCGGCGAGATCTTGCACCGTGGTTCTCCACAGGAGGCTCAATATCAAAGCCAAAGCCTGTTTTGATGCGGTCAGCCAGCCGGTCATGTGGGGGAGACGACAAGGTCGTCTGGGTTATGGAGCGATTCCAGTGGAGATGCAGCAGTTTGCGACTCTGTGCAGTTTGCTGTCAGCCGGGTCCATCTGGCGGGCAACAGGAGGATTGCTCATGTGGGGACCTTGGTGGTCCATTTTCTTGTTTTAACTCTCACCTTCATCTGTTATGCTCCATTTACCCCCTGAGCCATCTCATGACACACTTCCCAAACGTGCTCAGTGTGGATGAGGGGAAATATCCAAAGCAGAGTGAGACCTCCAGCAGCCACGTAGTGATGAAATAAATCAGCTGTACACATATATTGTTCCACATATATTATTATTATTATTATTCCTCAGCTGATCAATTAATCCAGGCTAAACACATAATAATATTAACATTAGATAATTATTTAATGTTATGTCGCTTATGTTTATTCACCTTTTTATTTCCTCTGCTTGCATCGGTGTGCATCAGTGTGTACGACCGACACTGCCCCCCCACCCCCCCCGGCGCTCATCACTTCTCACCGGAGTGTGTGGAACTCAAGCCCCCGGCCTGTCGCCGAAGAATAGCGGTCGTTAAATATTCATCCTCCACTCCCGGTGGCACACTTTCCCTCCCTACTGATCGACCCCTGTTGCTTTGAGCCTCCCCAGATGAGCTGCACAGAGCTGGGGAGCTGTGTGTAGTTAAGATTAGGAAAATGTAAACGGAGTTCGTTGGAGTCAGGGAGTTTCTTCTTTTCGACCCACAGGAGGATGGAGAGACGTGACTACGGAGCTCCAGTGACATGAGCGACCCGAGAGACTGGGTGTGCCGGAGGAAAGGTAGGGCTTTAGGTGCAGCCACAGCTCCTCCCTTCCCTTGACTCCGTCACTGGTTTGTCTTTTTCCTGCAGGACTACAGGACTTTGACTGCCTGTTGTACCTGCATGACAAACATTACATCACTGCAGCTCATACAAGGTGATTAGTTAGGTTTGTTTTGCAAACCTTCCACTTACAGGCCTGTAAACTTATTCCTCACTACTAAGAGTGCTGCAGGTGTAATTCTGCTCCACTAGATAGCAGCAGATTGCTGTGTGTGTGTGTGTGTGTGTGTGTGTGTGTGTGTGTGTGTGTGTGTGTGTGTGTGTGTGTGCTGTTTGTACACATGTGGGTAAAGTGACAAAGATGGTCTACTGCTCCCCCTTAGGACCTGAATGCTTTATGCTGAATGCCACCTCTGTCATAAGTCTGCTTTTTTCTCCTGGGCATGTATCCCAGTTTGTCTACGTTGCCTCTTCCCTACAAATTCTATCAAAAGATGGAGGACCACCTGCCAGCAGTGATTGCTTTGGGAAGAGGGCGGCTGGCTGTTACTCAGAGCTTTTCACATTTGATAAAGTCTTTTCATTCTGCTTCAAAGACGGATGTACGGTTAGAAACAAACTGTTGGAAATACTCTTTAATCATGCTCTCAATCTTTTTAATGCACTCACACAGCCACTCAAAAACACAACTCTGCATGAGCACACTGTGCAAACATGCACAGTGCACATACACCACATGTGCTCTTTCCTGGTTGGTAATGATCAGATAGACTTACAAACTAAGACCAAAAGATCAGGATCTAGCAACCGAACACCTATACCCTGTCACAGGACAGAACTAGCAATCCGACCCCTTCCCCTGGAAGACAAATCATTTGGTTGATGGCACTAATAATCACAGCCCTGTTACCGATCCTTCACTGGCTGTGTATGTGTATTTGTGAGAGTCATTCCCCTGTTACTGATACCTAGAGGGAAGACGTCATGTACTGTATAATAAGTGGGTGTTTCTCCCGCCCCCGCTTCTTCTCCTGCTGTTACGTATGTAGAAGTAGGTTGGTGGCTGCCTGCATTGCTCATGTTGATGCTATTTAAAAATGACATTTCACCCGATAGATGCCTCACTAATTAACACACACAAACACACACCTGATAGTATTTTACTCTTGAAAAAGAGGAGGAGTAGATTTAAGGTCAGATAGCAAAAAGGTGTGTCTATGTGACTACTGATGCAAGTATACATGCAAAGCATTAATGCAGATACAGACATTTGAAGTTGTGAGTCATTGGATATTTGCCAATTTGATGGCATCTTACTGCCAATCAGGCTTATCTTCTACATCCCATGTCTGTCTGTCTCTCTCTCTCTCCGTCTCTGTCCCTCTCTCAACCTTTTGTATTATTTATGCTCCGCCCCCTCAGCTGCCCAGAGATCTCCAGTTTCACCTGTAGAGCCAGATGACAAATTAAGACTCCTTCTACAACCCACCGCAAGGAACTCCTCAAACGCACATACACATATATCCGCATATACACAAACTCTCTTTCCCCCTCGCACACACACAGTGGCTGTAACACACTGTGTAGGAGAGTAGTAGAAGTGCTGTGTTGTACTGAGCAACAGAGAACAGAGGAAGAAACTGAGCATGACCTCAAGACTTCGTCCTGGAGTTTTTTGCTTTTTTTAAACGCTAAAGAAGAAACTTTTGGCAAGGACGCAAAAGAATTTGTAGACTGCAGAGATCCTGGCGACCACCACTTTTGCACCTCTGTACTGTTTGTCATTGAATGTGGAGGTGACTATCATGGAAAGCTGTCTCGATGAATCAGCATGGTGACAATTAGTTTGTATTTTAGTCTACAGGAAAAAGACTGGACCACTGAGGGGGTAGTACTGAACTGAAGTAACAGCTGCATGTTTATTTGTGTGTTTAATGTTTCTATCCGTTTTCTTCAGAAAGCAAATGCTGCAGGGATCATACTGTGTGGAAATTAGCAAAACCAACACAGTAATAATCTCTTAAGTAAGAGTTCACAGTGAAGTTTAGCGTGAAAATACAGTTGATGGTATGCATGCTGTATACAAGCTGAATTAGATTTGAATACGGTGTTTGTAGTTCTCATACTTTGAGCACTTTGATTTTAAACCTTAAAATGTTGTTGGACATTCAACCTTGGCCAGAGGTCTTGTGGATGGAAGATTCTTGATAGAAATAAAACACTTTATGGTGGTCACAAATCAGGAACTAGGGATTAAAAAATCCAACTCTGGTAAATACATTTTAGCCAAGTATCTGAATGAGCAGTGATCTGAGTTTAAATTCACTTGGCTTTATTGTGTGTGTGCTAGAGCTGATTTATATATAATATATCTATGTGTGTATGGGATGTCAGATTGCTCACATGTATGTATGTCTGGACAGGAGTCTTCATGGGGACCAGATTTGAGCAGTGTAAAACTGCTTTGGCCAGGTGGACCTGTCCTCACACAGATACTGAACCTGCATATAGCACCGGCACAGAGTCATCCAGGCATATCTAAACCAAGGAATCCTTTAGAGGTCGGATTATATTTTATATCATATTTCATATGATGCTTCATATTTATAAACTCATGTTAGACTTAATCTTACATATACTTACAGTATTGGCTTCCATTGTAATGTGAATGTCACATTTGTGTCTTTAAAGGTTTACAATATCGTATCCTGAAGAGAGGGAATGATGTGCTCCTAGCCACTTCTCAAAATGCCCGCAAAGAAAGACCCTAAGAAGGACGCAAAGAAGGGTGGAAAACCTGAACCAGAGAAAAAGAAAGAGGAGGAAAAGAAGGGAAAAGATGATAAAAAGGGAGGGAAAGATGACAAGAAAGGGGGAAAGGATGATAAGAAAGGTGGGAAGGATGATAAGAAAGGGGGAAAGGATGACAAGAAAGGGGGGAAGAAGGGAAAAGAGGAGCCAACCAAGGGGAAAGATGATGGAAAGAAAGGAAAAGACAAAGGGAAAGGTAAGAAAGTTGAGTCTGAGGAAGAAGAGGAGGATCTCTTGAGTGATGAGGAAGAAGAGTTAAGTGAAGAAGAGGATGATGAGGAGGAAGACTCAGAGGATGACAGGAGAGGGAGGGGACGAGGAGGCAAGGGGGCTAAGGGAAAGAAAGGGGGGAAGTCTAGACGTGGGGAAGACTCAGAGGAAGATGACGAGGAAGACGAAGATGAAGAGGAGGAGGATGAGGACGAAGACGATTATGGCAAATCCAAAAAGAAATCTAAAGATAACCGGCACCATAAAGGGGGCAAATCTGATGCTGATGCAAAGAAGAAAAAAGGCAAAATGAAAGAGGAACCTCCACAGGCGCCAGTAAAGGAAATCCCAAGGAAAGGTCTGAAGAACATGTCAAGGATGTTCATGAAATTTTCTGGTTTCAAAAGACGAAGAAACAGCAGAAAGAAGCTAAAAAGTACATCACGTTTGTTTCTGGGATTGGGGAGGAGAAAGACCCGGCTTGCTAAGAAGAAACGCCGGAAGTCAATGCTAAAGAACACGTCCCGATTCATGATGAGGTTCAAGGCCAGCAAAAAGAGGAAAAAGGAGAAAGAGGCTAAAGAGAGAGCAGCAGCAAATGGTGGGAAGAAGCCAACTTATATGCTCCTTCGTCTGGGAGGAGGAAAAGAATCAAATGAGAAGAAGGGGGGCTTCTTCAAAGGCTTATTTAAAAGAAAAAATGGTGATGAGCCTCCTGAAGACTTCAAGCTCCGAAGTATGTTGCTGGGTAAAGTGGCAGCAGTTACTAACTGGCTGACCAAACGTTTCCTGTCCACTAAAATGCGAGGATATTCAGGGCGTAGAGGACACAGCAGACAGGCCAGAGGTTATCTCCGTGGTCACCAAAACAATGCTTATGACCACGAGGAGGAGGCTCATGGATACGGCCAGCGACGTTCATTTCACCAGAAAGGTTATGTAGGCTATGACAATGGTTATGGTGGTTATGCTGATGAGGCAGCAGCATATGGAGACCAGGGGCAATTTGGCTACTATACCAATGGAGCAGGGGAAGCAGACTATCAAAACATGGGTTATTACGAAGAAGAAAGGCTCTATGATCCCAATGTAGAATATTACGAAGGTGGTGTTTACGATGATGGCATGGGGGGCTACTATAACCATTATTCCTCTGCTCATGGATACAACCAGGAAGTTGATTACTATGGCTACCAACAACAGCAGGCAATGTATGGTGATGAAGGTCTGGACTATTATGCACTAATGGGTGAGGACCATATGTATGCAGGAGAAGTAAATGGATCCCTTGATCCTCAGGGTTATTTTAATGAAAATGGTCAAGTAGTTTACTATGGTGATGAACAAGGGGGTGGTTACTATGACAATGGACAGGCAGGTTATTATGAGAATCCTTACGTAGCAAACATGGGAATGCAAGCAGGATTTCCACCAGACTATCAACTTAGCTACGGTGATAGTGGCATGCCATACAAAGGCCACAGCTTCCAGGATGCCACTGGATTTCCACAAACAGGCCAACAGGTCTTTGGCTTTGGAGGGCAAGGGATGGATCAGATACAGGGCATGTATGGGGACCAGTATACAGGTCAGTTGGATCAATATGGGGATGATACCAGTGCAGTTCAAGGAGGGGAAATGACATTCAGAGTTCCTAGACCTCAAGTGCGCCTGTTTGGGAAAGAACGTCTAGATGTGCCCCTGCCCCCTCCACCTACGTTGCCACCAGATCCAGAATTTGAGGATATGTCAGAAATCCAGTATGAAGACCAGATTCCTCTTGCACCAGGTCAATCCAGCGATATGATGTCATTACAGCAGCAATTGGCAATGTCACCCCAACAACAAATGATGATGTCACCCCAACAACAAATGATGATGTCACCCCAACAACAAATGATGATGTCTCCACAACAACAAATGATGATGTCTCCACAACAACAAATGATGGCATCACCACAACAACAAATGATGATGTCATTGCAAGAACAAATGATGATGCCACCACAGCCACAGATGTTGTCACCACAGCAACAGATGATGTCACCACAGCAGGAGATTATGTTACATGATCAAAATATGTCCCAAATAATGACATTGCAGCAATCGATGATGTCACCACAGCAACAGCTTATGTCACCACAGCAGCAGATGATGTTACAAGATCGCAGTGTGTCCCCCCAAATGATGCCATCACAGACTATGTCACCAGAGCAACAAATTATGTCACCACAGCAACAGATGATATTACAACAAGAACGCAGTGTGTCCCCTCACATGATGCCATCACAGATTATGTCACCAGAGCAACAAATCATGTCACCACAGCAACAGATGATGTTACAACAGGAACGCAGTGTGTCCCCTCAAATGATGCCATCAGAGCAACAAATGATGTTCCCACAGCAAGAGATGATGCAACAGCAAATAATCTCACAGCAACATATGTTGTCAGACCAAATGATATCACCACAAGAGCAGATGATGTCACAGCATATGATGTTACCACAGCAACAGGTGATGTCTCCACATATGATTTCACCACAGGTAATATGAGTTCATTGACACATTGAATGTTATTATACTTTATCTTTAGTGCTTAAAAGTCACAGAAGTAAAACTTTGCAAACTTTCAACATGATTCCTATTTATGTGGCAATATAAAAACGTAACAATTAAATGTGGAGCGCACACATCCAGCACACCTCTGCTGCCACTTCACTGTTGCAGCCTGTGCTTCCTTGTTCTAAATAATCCCACTCTAGAGGTTTTGGCTAATTATACTGAACAACAGGATACAATTTTTTTACAGAGTGAAATATAATAAATATACCACAGTAATAGTGGTAGTGGAGTAAATTAAATATATTTCTGTGATCTAATTAAGTATTAATGTTTGTTCATGTTCAACAAGCACTGTGTATTTTTGGTTTGGTTCGGTTAAAGTATTGCCACCAGCAACCTTTTTTCTCTGACCCTCATCAGCAACAAGTTATGTGTTACAATACATTGCTTGAAATAATAAAAACATTTTCTGTAGTGTTTGCCAAGGTTCCAAAGCGAATAGTTAAATCTAAAGCAGAATCTTCCGCACTTACGATTGGCATTACATTCACAATTTTAAAAATAGATTTTGTCACACATAGGATTCACAAGTAGTAGTATTTTTTGTTATCAGAATACCATAAATTACACCCTTAATACTAATATAATACTGCTGCCCCATTTTTACCAAATGCATTGGTCCCTTAACTTTCATTCTCTATTTATTATGTTTATACTTTTTGTTATGTTTTGCAGCAGATGATGACAGACCCTATGATGATGCCACAGCAGCAGGTTTATGGCCCACCCTCAATCCCTACTCCCACTGCCATGATTATTAAGCAAGCAACTATGTCCCCTCTTCCTGCACAACGGTTTCAACCCTCTCCAACTCCATCCCGCCGATCTGTTATGTTGCCCTCCCCACAGATGCAGCGCCATCCCCCTGCCATGGCTTCCCCAGTACCTTCTCCTATGCTTTCACACAGAACAAGCCCTTCCCCACAAGCACCCATTAGGAGTGGCTTTATTAATGCCCAAAGACCCCCTTCTGTTATGTCAAGACGGCTCTCACCTCCTTCCTCTCCCCTGGCATCCCCCCATGCCCATCGTAGAATGCAATCTCAGAGATCACTGTCTCCCCGAGCTCGACCCTCACCCCCTCACTCTCCCCGTGCTTCTATGGTTCGACGAAGTCCCCCACCTTCACCAAGAGCATTGATAAGACAACAATCTCCACCTGCATCACCCCGTGCTTCCATAAGGAGGCGAAGTCCCCCACCCTCACCCACTCCTGCTCACAGCCCATTTGGAGGGAGAAAGATGCGTGGGCCCCCCTCTCGTCCTCTATCCCCCAATCGTGCATCTCCGACTCTTTCTCCACAGCTCAGTAGAAGACCATCGCCCTCTCCCTCCTTATCTTATCGCAGTTTGTCTCCTTCAGGGCCCCGTCCTGCCCCATCATCTCCAACCCTCTCTCGTCGTTCAACTAGACTACTCAGGGAACCCACCCCATTGGCCAGGCCTAGGATGGGAGGAAATGTTCCTTTAGGTACAGTCAGACCCTCCCCTATGGGGCTCAGAGGGCGTCCAGTACCACCACCCACACAGAATGTGCGTCCATTCCGTGCTTCATCTATAAGAAGCAATAGGTCTTCAGTTCTCACGGTGGATTCCTCCCTCCTCTCTTCACCCTTCCACTCCCCTCACATGGTCCATCGTGCTCCACTGGGAAGGAGAGAATCTGGCAGATTTCGTCCTCGCCCCATAGCTCGAGGACGTCCCCTTATGGCTCAGCAGTCTATGAGAAGTTTGTCACGTGCCTCTCCTCAGCCCTCCCTTAAACACATGCCTCGTGCTGCATCCCCACACCTCTCTCCTCGACTTTCTCAACAGTACTCCCCCATCCTCCGCCCTGAAGCTGCCCATCCACCCACTTTTGTCTCCGAAACGAATGTATCAGGTATGGATCCTTTTACTGAACAGTTCATTCCCCCTTCTTCTCCCATTCTATCTGGTGGTTTGCAGAACCAGGGTTATCACCACGCCTCCTACTCATCCCATCTAGGTCCAGAGGTAGGCATGGGTGAGCCTACCGAATACATAGAACCATATCTTCCCTCATCTCCCACACTTTCTGGTGCAATGCAAAATCAAGCCATTCGGGATGCATCCTATGTTGCTTCACTGCAGAGACCAATGTCACCCTATGAGGAACCTAGGGCTCCTTTATCTCCGATGCTTTCTGGGGCTCTGCAGAATCAAGCTTTACGAGATGCATCTTATGTTTCACCCCTACAAAGACCAGCATCACCTTATGAACAGCCTTTGCACCCTTCTTCCCCAATGCTCTCAGGAGCGATTAGAAACCAGGCAGTGAGAGAAGCATCCTATGTGTCTCCTCTCCAGAGGCCTCAGTCCCCATATCCTGCATCTGTACCTTCAACTCCAATGCTCTCTGGAGCCATGAGGCATGGCCAGGCACTTAGAGGTGTGGCTTCCTACCAGACTCCACAGCTCCATTCACCATATGGACCAACTGTTGTTACCCCATATGATTATATCTCTGAGCCTGGCCCAGCACCACTGCTCCACGACGCTTTGCAGAACCGATCTGATTTGCAGAGTGTGTCATCATTAAGATCTCCAATGATGCAACGCCGTAACCCTTATGCATCAGCTGGACCTCAACTTCACAGTGCATTACAACAGAACCCAAACCTCCGCCAAGCATCTTATCAGACACCTATGCAACTAAGACGTTCCCCATATGGGCCTTCACCACCATCGTCACCGATGTTAGGAAGTGCCCTTCTAAATCCACAGTTAATGCAAGCATCATACCGGTTGCCAGATGGGACCTTGGTGTCACCGTATGCAGGTTCACGTTCCTCCCCTTTGCTTGGCCATGCTTTGCAAAACCAACAAGTCCGTGGAGCCTCATACACCTTACCCGATGGATCAATTGTCAGGGTAGGTATAAAAGAAGCTTCTCAAAATAACAGGGCACTCTCACTTGCTGCCATTTATTGCCATTGGCACCTTGCTATGTAAGACAGAGACAAAACAACCACTATAAAGCAACAGCTCAACTTTATACAAATATGCTGTGTATAAATTCATCAACAAGAGGAATGTTGAGGCAGCAAACATAAAAGCCAGATAACTACTACAGAATTTTAAACATAACACAGGATAAGCTTACCCCATGGTCTCAGTTAGTAAATAGGCTGGAAATGCCTATTTATTATTTCTTTGTAATGTTAAGTTATCAGAGCAGAAAAAGGAATGATTTGTAAAAACAAATTGCCAGCATGGTGTGTTTGGCAGTGCTAGATATATTAGAAAACCACCATCCAGTCATAGTATAGCATCTAAATGAACATGGCAAACATGGCACACCCCCAGAATACAGTTTCACCAGAGCTGGAAATCTAGGGATGTCACTCTAAGTCTATGAAAGTATAACTACGGACTGTGATCTATGCCTACATACAGTAAAGCAACAACCATTTTTTAAAAATGTAATATCATCATCATTCTCTACCTCTACTGACACAGGACCCACGTCTGTCCCAGAAGCCCATGTCTCCTAATCTGTCCAGAGCTCTGCAGAACCCGGATGTCAGGACTGCCTCATATACTCTTCCAGATGGCACCATTGTTGACCCCAGACAGCGAGTAACCCATGACTGATCCTTCAGTTTAATTGAATTAGCTTTTTATTGTGTTGTAATATCCGTTAATGGTTAAAGTTGGTAATAACTTTTATGTCTCTACCTATTTAGCAACCAATTTCTCCAAACCTGGCTAAGGCCCTGAACAACCCAGCACTGCGTGAAGCCTCCTACGCTCTCCCCAATGGTGCCATTTTGATTGACCCCAAGAAACCAAAGTCCCCAAATCTGGCAGCAGCACTTCAGAACCCTTACCTGAAAGGTGCAACTTACACTATGCCAGATGGCACTATCATCATTGATCCATGGAAACCTGTCTCTCCAAACCTGTCCAGTGCCCTTCAAAACTCTGCCCTGCGGAACGCCTCCTTTACACTACCAGAAGGAGTTCATGATCCAAATATACCCATGTCACCAAACCTGGCTAAGGTCAGCTGTGAAGACAGTCAGTTTTTGTTTACAGGTGTATTGATGTGTTAGACTAATAATAGTAAGACTTAGAACGGCACAGGTATAGAGATTTTATGCTGTTTTCACAAACTGATGTTGCTCTTGTTTTGGTAATGATATCTGGTAATCAAACAAATTAAGATGTTGTTTTAATTCTAATGCAGGTTGCATTGCACTTGTTTTACCTGTCAGGCTAACCTTAACTGAAACCAGCTGTTTTAACATTTAGGCCCTCAATAATCCAGCCTTGAAAGGAGCTTCATACACCCTCCCAGATGGAACTATTATAGTTGACCCCAGGAAACCTAAGACCCCTACCCTGTCAGCTGCCCTGCAGAACCCTTATCTAAAGGGTGTGTCCTACACCCTGCCTGATGGAACCATCATCATTGACCCACGGAAACCAGTTGGCCCTGACCTATCTTCAGTAATTTAACTTTGTTGCAGTCTAATCAATACATTTTCCTGGTTTTTATATTACAATAAATTTGCACAGTTTGGCAACTTGTGATTATAGTCTTAAATAATTACACTGTGTCTTACTCCTGCACCTATAGGCTCTTCTGAATCCAAACCTTCGTAATGTATCATACCAACTCCCTGATGGATCCCTAGTTATCCCTGGCCAGAAGCCCAACCTTAAATTTGCTCTGAGGCGAAACCAGGCACTTCGTTCTGCAGATCTCTATCATCTGTCAGAAAACTCTGTTCTGTCAGGCGTGCCCAAGCCCCTCCCTCCCAACCTTGCTTCTGCACTGCAGAATGAGGACCTCCGTGGTGTCAGTTACAGGTAGGAAACTTTACTATTAATGGAAACTAGGACAGAGAATGACCTGATAGCCTTGTCCAGGTGTTGCACGGAATTAAATGTTACGAAATCAAGCTGCAAGCTAGGCATTAACTTTTCACCAATGGAGAATGAAATATTAGCCCTTGTTAACCAAAATGTTCCAGGAATTAAGAATTTAACTTAGAAACTAACAAACAACAAATTACC